>NW_027555736.1:257769497-258191997 GCF_003287225.1 Phascolarctos cinereus
AGTTCTAATTGGTCATTGTATTGATTAGAGTTCTTAGTCTTTCAAAGGTGTTTTCATTGGTGGTGTTGTGGTCATTGTATAAATATTTCTCTTGGTTCTGATTACTTCATTCTGCGTCAGTTAACATAAGAGTTCCCAGGTTTCTCTGAACCTATCCCTTTCATAATTTATTATTATATAATATTATATTACATTTTTTCTTCCATTTCCTTAATTTTTAAAAAATGTTCAAGCATTTTTATTCCCTCCCACTCCTTCACCCTGCTGGAAAAAAATTAATGCAAAATCCTTGAAACAAATAAGCATTATCAAGGAAAACAAATTCTCACATTGGTCAGGTCTAAAGATATGTCTGTTCTTCTCCTTGAGTCCATCACTTGTCTGTGAGGAGGATGGGTAGCATTATTTATTTCAAATTATATTTTACTTTTTTTTTCAATCAGCAAAAGTCCACCTTTTCACCCTCCCATCTCGATTTTTCCGCCTTCCCACTCCCCAGTTGAGAACTATAAAAAGAAATAAAACCCATTACAAGCATGTATAAACAATCAAAATAAATTTCTACATTGGCCATGTTCAAAAACTTTTGTCTCATTCTGTACTCTTCATCTCTTTATCAGGAGGTGAGTGGCATATTTCATCATTAGACTTCTAGAATGGTGATTGGTCATTATTGCTGATAAGAGTTCCTAATTGTCAGAGTTGTTTGACTTTACCACATTGTTGTCGTTACATAAATTGTTCTTCTGTTTCTGTTCATTTCACTCTACATCAGTTCATACAAGTCTTCCCAAGTTTCTTCTGAAGCCATCTCCTTCATCACTTCTTAGAGAATAATAAATAGTATTCTATAACATTTATGTGCCATAAATTGTTCATCCATTCCCTAATTTATGGGTACCTCCTCAGATTACCATTCTTTGCTCCTCAAAAAGAGAGAAAAACATTTCTGTACATCCTGAGAGTCTATTTTGCTTAAGATTACTCTCTCACTTAATGTGCTGGCCCTCAAATTACCCCTTGTCCATTCTCCCCTTACATTCCTATTTCCCTGTTGAATGAAATATATTTTTGTACCCAACTCTGTATGTACATATATGTAGTCTTCCTTTTTTACTTTTGACCACTGCCTCCTTCAGTCCCTCCTCCCTTTTATTATCCCTTACCCTTTTATTCCCCTTTACTCTTACTGCTTCTTCCCTCCCTTCTTTCCCCCCTCTCTTTTCTTCCCCCCCTCCCTTTTCTTTCCCCTTTTCCCTCCTACTGCCTGTAGGGCAAGTTAGATTTCTATACCTAACTGATTATGTTATGCCCTTCTTGAGCCAAATCTGATGAGAGTAAGGTTCAAACAATGCTCACTCCCCCTTCTTTCCTTCTGCTGTAATAGGATTTTGTGTCTTTTCCTATAGTATAATTTACCCTTGTCTGCCTCCTCCTTTCTCAGTACATTTTCTAAGATCAGATTGATCCACTTATTTGGATCCATTTAACCCACTTGATTAGATTTTTTTTTATCATTACATCAAAGTCAACTAATATCCACCCTCTTTATGTATACTCCTTTAACATGGTGTAATAACAATGCAGTTCTCAAGGGTTGCAAGTGTCATATTCCCTTGTAGGGGTTTAAACAGCCCCCCCCTTATTAACAACATATTGTATTTTCTGTCCCATTTACCTTTTTATGTCCTTCTTGAGTCCTGTACTTGAAGATCAAATTTTTTTGTTGAGTTCTGGTCTTTTTATCAAGAAAGTTTGGAAGTCTCCTATTTCGTGAATATCCATCTCCTCCCTTGAAAAATGATGCTCATTTTTGCTGGTAATTGATCCTTGGCTGCATTCCAAGCTCCTTTGCCTTACAGAATATCATGTTCCACACCCTGCAGTCTTTTAATGTAGAAGCTGCAAGGTCCTGTGTAATCCTGACTGTGGTTCCATGATATTTAAATTGTTTCTTTCTGGCTGCTTGCAGCACCTTCTCTTTCATCTGGTAATTTTGGAATTGTGTTATTATATTCCTTGGCGTTGTCAATTTGGGATCACTTTCAGGTGGATTCTTTCTGTGGTTATTTTCCCTTCTGGTTCTAGGACTTCCGGGCAGTTTTCCTTTATGATTTCCTGAAAGATACTGTCCAGGCTCTTTTTTTCATCATGATTTTCAGGTAGTCCAATAATTTTTAAATTGTCTCTCCTGAATCGTTTTCCAGGTCAGTTGTTTTACCGATGAGGTATTTTACATTTTCATCTATTTTTTCATTTTTTTGTTTCTGTTTGACTGATTCTTGCTCTCTCATAGAGACATTAGTTTCCATTTGTCCAATTCTAGTTTTTAACAGATGTTTTCTTCTGTTAGTTTTTGTACTTCCTTCTTCAATTGGCCAATTGTGTTTTTTAGGGACTTGTTTTCTTCAGTGTACTCTTCTGTTAGTTTTTGTACTTCCTTCTTCAATTGGCCAATTGTGTTTTTTAGGGACTTGTTTTCTTCAGTGTATTTTTTTTCCAATTGGCCAATTGTATTTTTGAAGGACTCTTCTACCTCTCTCATTTGACTATTAAAATCCTTCTTGAGCTCTTCTAAGAAGGCTTTTTGGGCTTCAGACCAGTTCATATTCCCTTTTGTTGTTGCAGATGTGGGTTTGTTGACAATGTTGTCCTCTTCAGAATTTCTGTCTTGATCTTCACTCTTCTCATAATATGAATCTATGGTATGTTTCTTTTTACTCATGGTGTTTCTTTATTCCCTGGCCTTTAAAGAGACTGAGTTCTCCTGCTGGAGATCAGAGGGCACTGACCCAAACTTCTTGTGTTGGGAGCCTAGGTCTTGGTCACTGGCTTTGTGTGCTGGGGCCTCTTATGTTGGCAATTGGAGGCTGTAGGTTTCTGGCAGCTTACCTCGTGTTGGGCTGGAATCAGCAAGGCTGGAACTTTCAGGCAATTCTAGGTTGCCTGCTTTTCCTTTCCTTTAGCTTTCTTCAGCTCCTTTTAGATGGGTACTGCAGGCTGTTTATCTGCCTGGGGTCCCCTGCAGTGTTGTCTCCCTAGTTTCTGCTAATGCACTGGGAGATTCCTTTGAGGTAGAGTGCTGAGGCACCTGGTGGTTTTCTGAGCTTTTTTCCACCGGTTCCCCCCACCCTCACTGAGGCACTTCGAGGTCCAGGTGTTGGTGTTTGCCTGTTCTACCACCTGTGCTTCAGGATTTCTGGCTGGAACCAGCAAGGCTATGGCTTTAGGAAGCCTTTAGGTTGTTTTCTTCACCTCCTTTCCAAATGCGGCAGGGTACTTATCCACCTTGGGCCCCTTGTAGTTCTGCCTCCCTTATTTTTGCTGAGACACTGGGAGACTCATTTGCTGGGCTGCTGCACTGCTGCTCCCTGACTTTCTTCTAGTTCAGCTGTTCTAGGGTTTTTTTTCCTAGGGTGATATTTTCTGGGTTTTCAGAGGTTGGTAGGGGAGAGTGAGAGCGACTACCTTTTCACTCCGCTCCTGGAAGCAGAACTCTCTAGTCTTCCTTTTATAAAAGTTAATTCAGATGAACGTGAAGTTGAATTCTGTGCAATTCCTCATGCCCCCTCCACTTGTCTATTGTGCACCCTAGTTATGTGAGATAATTTTTCCTGGCCTTACTTTCCCTTCTCCACTTCTTAGTATATTCTTCTCCCTCTCTTTTTCCATTCTTTTCTTAAGAAGATCAAGACATAGCAGAACTACTCCCAGGCCTTGTCTGATTGGACTTCCTTTATGACCCCTGATGATGACAGAGTTCTAAGAGGACACATGCATCATCTCTCCATATTTGTAAATATTACATATATAATACACATAATTTTGTTAATATTATATTATTATCCTTGTTTAGTCCCTTATCATTGTCCATTTATATTTACCTTTTTATGTTTCTCTTTTTTAGTGTTTTTCAATTTATTTTTGTAAATAATATTTTATTTTTTCAAATCACATGTAAAGATAGTTTTCAACATTCATTTTTTATAAGATTTTGAGTTCCAAATTTCTGTCTCCCTCCCCTCCCCTCACCTCTCCTCAAGACGGCAAGGAATCTGATACAGGCTAATCACGCACAATTATGTAAAAATTAGTCATGTTGTGAAAGAAGAAGCAAAATAAAAGAAAAAATGCAAAAACAAAACAAAACAAAGAAAGGGAAAATAGTGTGCTTCAATCTGCACTCAAACTTCATAGTTCTTTCTCTGGATTTGGATAGCATTTTCCATTATGAGTATTTTAGAATTGTCTTGTATCATTGTATTGCTGAGAAGACCTGTCTATCGTAGTCGATCATTGCATAATGTTGCTGTCACTGTGTACAATGTTCTCCTGGTTCTGCTCACTTCACTCAGCATCAGTTCATGTAGGTCTTTCCAGGTTTTCTGAAATCCACCTGCTCATCATATTGTGCTTATAGCACAATAGTATTCCATTACATTCATTTACCGCAGCTTGTTCAATTATTCCTCAATTGATGAGCATTCCCTTAATTTCCATTTTTTTTGTCACCACAAAAAGAACTGCTATAAATATTTTTGTACAGGTAGATCCTTGCCCCTTTTTATGATCTCTTTGGGATTCAGACCTAATAGTGGTGTTGCTAGCCTATCAAAGGGTATGCAGTATTTGTTTGTCCTTTGGGTATAGTTCCAAATTGTCTTCTAGAAACATTGGATCAGTTCACAACTCCACCAACAATGCATCAGTCTCCTGATTTTTCCACAACCTTTCCAACATTTATAATTTTCTTTTTCTGTTATATTAGCCAATCTGATAGATGTGAGGTGGTACCCCAGAGTTGTTTTCATTTGCATTTCTCTAATCAGTAGTGATTTAGAGCATTTTTTCATATGACTATAGATAGCTTTAATTTCTTCATATGAAAACTGCCTGTTCATATCCTTTGACCATTTATCAACTGGGGAATGACTTGTATATTTATAAATTTGACTCAGTTCTCTATATATTTGAGAAATGAGTCCCTTATCAGAAACACTTGCTGTAAAAATTATTTCTCGTTTTTCTGCTTTTTTTCTAATCTTGGTTGCATTGGGTTTTTTTGTGCAAAAACTTTTTAATTTAATGTAATCAAAATTAGCCATTTTGCATTTCATAATGTTTTTTTATCTCTTGTTTAATAATAAATTCTTCTCTTCTCCACCGATCTGAAAGGTAAACTATTCCTTGATCTTCTAATTTGCTTATGGTATCACCCTTTATGTCTAAATCATGTACCCATTTTGACCTTATATTGGTATACAATGTGATATGTTGGTCTATGCCTAGTTTCTGCCAGGCTATTTTCCATTTTCTCCAGCAATTTTTGTCAAATAGTGAGTTCTTATCCCAGAAGCTAGAGTAGATTACTATAGTCATTTACTACTGTGTCTTGTGTACCTAACCTATTTCACTGATCTATCACTCTATTTCTTAGGCAGTACCAATAGTTTGATGATTGTTGCTTTATAATTTAATGTTAAATCTGGGGCCACCTTCCCTTCTATTTATTTTTCATTAATTCTCTTGTTATTCTTGACCTTTTTGTTCTTCCAGATGAATTCTGTTATTGTTTGTTTTAGCTCTATAAAATAACTTTTTGGCAGTTTTATTGGTATGGCACTGAATAAGTAAATTAATTTAGGTAGAATTCTCATTTTTAGTATATTAGCCCATCCTACCCATGAGCAATAGGTATTTTTCCAGTTGTTTAGATCTCACTTTATTTGTGTGGAAAGTGTTTTCTAATTGTGGTCATACAGTTCCTGGGTTTGTCTTGGCAGGCAGATTCCCAAATATTTTATATTGTCTACAGTTATTTTAAATAGGATTTCTCTGTCCCTTGCTGCTGGGCTTTGCTGGTAATATGTAAAAATGCTGATGATTTATGGGGGTTTATTTTATATGCCTTGATTTTGCTAAAGTTAATTATTTCAAAGTAGTTTTTTAGTTGAGTTTCTAGGATTTTCTAAGTATATCATCATATCATCTGCAAAGAGTGATAGTTTTGTTTCCACATTGCCTATTGTATTTTAATTCCTTCCGTTTATTTTTCTGGTCACGTAGCTACTACTAACATTTCTAAAACGTACATATGTGCTATTGAAAGAAAAAGAAAATTGTACAGTGGAATAATGTAAGGAGTGTGTGTGTGGGGGTACCAGTTTTTGTTTTTATTTTGCCTATGTTTGGTTTTGTATGTATGTCCACCTGGGTCTGTGATTCACAGGAAAGCAAGAATAGATCACTAGAGTCTCCTTCTCCTACCTTTCTCCAAGGGGGACTGATTCCTGACAGGAGGAGAAGCAGGAGGCTGTGGCCAGAAGCTGACCACTCTGTTCTTCTCAGAGACAGAGGGGTGGGGGGCTAGAATATGCTCCCTTAAATATGGTTACTCTAAGGTAAGTAGTGTTTTAGGTACAAGATGCACTCTTGATCTCTGTCATTTAATGGTGAAAAATTGTCCTAAGCTATAACCAAGTTGTGACTCAGATATCACCCAAGTGGAAATTCCCTGAAGTCTCTAGTGTAGCAAGCTGGGGATAGGGACATAATAGGAATTGACAGCTCCTTTACAGGTCACTTCATCTGAGAGTCTCTATCTCTCCCTTCAAGGACCTAAAGAGAGTTTGGAATGGCATGTCTTCTCTCTGAAAAGCAGGAGGGAAGAGATCTCTTTTTCTTATCTCTCACCAACTCCTCTCACAGAAGTGGCAAATCTGGGACTAGAAATTATGTCATAGCTCCTAGTTCAGTGCTATACCACACTACCTTTTTGTTAGCTTAGTGTTAAAACAACAAAATCTACATTCATTTCAGTCTTGTTTAAGGCCTAGGAAGTCTATAAAATGATTTCAAGTTTCTTTATAATTATTTCACAAAATAGAGGAGGTTAATCAAGGATAGTGACTGGCCTGGGGTCTATGCCATATGAGAACTGGTGGAAAGAAGGGGACATTCTTAGTGTGGAGAGAAGAACACTTGGGAGGTAGGAAAGCTATTTTTGTGCATTTTCATGACTGTCATGTAGGAGAGGGATTAGAATTGTTCTATTTGGCCCCAGAGGGAAAAACTAGGAGCAATGGCCAAAAAGCTGCAAAGAAGCAAATTTAGGTTTGTTGTCAGTAGATAATTCTTGGCAATCAGAGCTGTCTCAAAGTAGAATATGTTGCTTGAATGGGTTGGATAGGGTAGTAGATTCTCCCTCCCTGGAGATTTTTAAACAAAAGCTGTATGAGCACCTGGGAGCATGGTGGTTGGAATTCTTCTTGGGTATGTATTGGACTAGCTGGCCCAACTCTGTAATTCTGTAAGGGGTGGGAAAAATGCCTATAATTGCCAGTATACTGGCCTGCTAGAAGTAAAAAAATCCCCAAAATACTTTTTTGGGATGGATGTTTTACAGTCTGATGAAGATGCGCAAATTTCCAGGCTCACCTGGACTACTTACACTGTTTTTGGTTGGTCTCAAATGAAAGTTAGTTTCATCAGTTAACAATTACTTTCTCTAATCTTTGGTATTCCAAGCTTTGTATCGTCTTGCTCATGACAAGTATTTTTTTTCTTCATAGAAAGAGCTTTTTTTCTTTCTTTTTTACTAGTCTTCTTGTAGTTCTTCCAGGTTCAAGAAATGTATGTTGTACCATAGAGAATCAGTAAAAATCCCTCCAGCTTCCAGGGCTCTCTGAAAGTCTTTGCTTGTTTTCTAAGAATTAGGTAAGCTGTTTCACAGCCATAGTTTGTTAGTTCTTAATGATATTTTCCATTTTCAGCTGTACTTTGCTTTTATGTTCAGTGCAACTAATCCTGTTTCACTGTGGGATTGAATGATCCTTGAAACACTTGACTTAACTACAACATCTGTTGCAATATCTCTAACAATCATCTTTAAGAGCAGCAACTTTTACATATTTCTTGGAGTAATATCAATTCTTAAAACCACAAAATTAAAAATAAAAGAGAACAATGAACTATATGGAATCTAGCACTCAACTGACAGAGAACTAACTAAAGATATGGAAACCAGATCAATCCAATTTCATCTGGTTAAGAGTCAGACATTCTGAATCAGCCTAGTGTCAATAGAAGATATCATAAAATAAATCACATAAAAATTTTTGTTTGTCCCAAGTATTTCACACACCACGCCAGTATATATTTGAGGCAGAATCTGAATACAGGTCTCCCTCATGTCCTGACTCTATCCACGTCTAGTTACAGTATTTGTGTGTCTATTTTACCTACCATAACACTCCATAAAAAGGTACAAGGGATTGTTTTATGTAGATCTTTGTTTACCATTTATATTCCCAACACCTAACGTGATATTTTGCAACCGCCATTTGCTTGCTGTATTGAATCAAATAAAAGATAGCCTTGAAATAGACCAGATATCATAAAAGGTTATTCTGAAGTCACTCAATCCACAAATATTTACTAGGGAATGGGAATAAGCATTTGTTAAGTACCTAGTATGGGCCTGGCATTATGCCAAAAGCACTGGGGATCAAAGAAAGGTAAAGGTAAAAACAAAAACATCTCTAATCTCAGGAAGTGCCCTGTCTACTGAGCATGACATCATGCAAATAGCTATGTACAAACAAACTACATACAGAATAAATGGTTGATGGTTGTCCTTTGTGCTTGAAGAGGACCAAAATGACATCACTATGGCAGGGCCAAGGTGTAGTGTGTCCAACTGTGGCTGACATGAACTTGGAAGGTTTTACCACAGGTTGGGCACAGAGTCCATATGGACATTTTGGAGTGGAGAGGTCTCTAAATATGCACATCTCATGTTCCTTTTGAGCTACTGCAATTCTGCTTTGCTCATAGAACACAGCACCTTCTTTCATGCAGAGACAGCATGCTGGGCTGTCCTGTGCCAATATCTCCCATCTCTCACAATCGATTCCAAAGTTCTTTAGAAAGACCTTGAAAGGGTCTTTGTATTACTTCTTCTGACCTCCAAGTAAGTGCTTGCCTCATGTGAGTTCTCCATAAAATAGTCTTTTAGGCAAATGTACTTTTGGCATTTGAACAATGTGGCCAGCCCACTGGAGTTGGCCTCTGCAGTAGAGTTGGAATGCTTGGAAGTTCAGCTCAAGAAAGGACCTCAGTGTCTGGTTCCTTATCTTGCCAGGTGATCTTCAGAATCTTCCTAAGACAATTCAAATGGAAGCAATTCAGTTTCTTGGCATAGTGCTAATATACTGTCCAGGTTTCACAAGCATAAAGCAACAAGGTCAGCACAATTACTTTCTAGACCTATTCAGTTTGGTAAGTGGTCTAATACCTCTTCTCTTCTATACTTTCCTTCAGAGCCTCCCAAACACTGAGCTAACTTTGGCAATGTGTGCATCAACCTCGTCATCTGTGTAGACATCTCTGGAAAGTATACTGCCAAGGTTAGTGAACTTATCCACAGGATTCAAAATTTCTCTAATTGCTGTAACCCATGATTCCATGCATGGATGGTGTGGTGCTGGCTGGTGGAGAACCTTTATTTTCTTGGTGTTAATTATTAGGCCAAAATTAGCACATGCAGCCAAGAATTGATCCATACTATTGCATCCCAGTCTCAGAGGCTACAATGAGTGTGTAATCATCTGTGAACAAAATCTCAACTTCCCTCTCCTTTAGTCTTGGCTTGGAGCCTTTTCAAATTAAATAATTTGTCATCAGAGCAGTAGTTGATCTTGATGATTTTTTTCCTCACTGAAAGTGTCTTAACAACATTGCAGGAAATGTTATGCATGGGAGCAAGCATACAGCCTGGCTTTATTCCATTGGTGACAGGAAAAGCATGAGAGCACTGTCCATTATCCAGAACCTGGGCAAGCATGTTGTAATGAAACTGACGTACAATACTGAAGAACTTCTCTGGGCAGTCAAATTTTGCCTTAATTTTCCACAAGCCCTCATGACTGACAGTGTCAGAGGCTTTTGTTAGATCTATGAATATTGTGTACAGACCTCTGCTCTGCACTTGGCATTTCTCTTGGAGTTGCCCAGCAGCTAACGGCCCTTTCTGAAGCCATTCAGGTAGATGACCATCTTCCATGTGAAGGATCAGCCTATTAAGGAGGACTCTGGCAAGAATCTTGCTGGCAGTGACTGAGAGAAAGACCACCCTGTAATTGTCACAGGATAATCTATTTCCCTTTCCTTTATAGAGATGGACAATGGAAGCATCCTTGAACTCAGATCTCTGAAAGCATGGGGACAGTTAGTGAAAATGACCAGAGTTGGGAGACAGAGTGCTGTCATTGGATCGCAGGGCAAGAAGACTAGAAAGGCAGGAGGAAGATAGGTTTTGAAGGGCTTTGAAAGACAAACTGGGAATTTTATATTTCATCCTGGAGATGAAAGGGAGCCACTGGAGTTTATTGAATAAGGCTGTGGCATGTTCAGACCTGTGCTTTGGAAAGGTCAGTTTGACATCCTGGGGAGAGGCTTGAGGCAGAGAGAGACTAACCTGAAGGCTAATTTGTTGCCAGGAATGAGGCAACAAATGAGGTGGTAAACCTACCTTTTTGGTCTAGTGATAGTGGGGAAAGGAATTGTAGGACTATATAGTATAAAAGCCTTGGAGATATTTCTTTCTCTTTCCCTCAAGGAAAGTAATTGTTCATTTGGGTCTCTTAAAGACCTGAGCCCCTTATAGTACTAGGTAGGCCCTGAAATGGTCAGTCTATTTCATGTCCAAAGTATCTTAGAAGTGAAAACTCTTATCTGTCTATACCTCTCTGTCTGTTCCTGTCACAGACATCTAGTTGTAAATACAAGTTAGTTAGTCAAAACATAAGGTATATGAAACTATAGACCAAAAAGGTAGGTTTACCGCTTCATTTGTTACCTCATTCCTGGACTATTACAATAGCCTTTAGGTTAGTCTCTCTGCCTCAAGCCTTTCCCCGGGCTGTCAAACAGAGAAATTAAAAGACATCATCATTCATTGCTCCAATTATTCAAATGATAGTCTTTTTAAAAAATTATTTTTATCATATAATATCTTAGCAACTAGTGATATTAACTTCTGTCAGATACATCATGTGATGACCCCAGTGATTTAATTCTTTCATCAGCAAAAGAGAAACAGATATACCTGCAGTCATAATCACTCAGGCAGTTTTGCTTATCTTTTTTTTAAATAAGGAGGAGATATTACAATTCTGGGTGAGAGGGATGGGCTAATGTTTGTTGAAAAATGATGTCTCCAAACAAAATGCATCAAAAAATGTTTTAAAAACAACCACAGGGGAGCCAAGATGGCAGAATAAGAAGTGAGTCGTTCTTACCCTCCCTTATTAACCTCTGAAAGCCCAGAAAATATCACCCCAGGAAAAACCCTGGAACAGCTGAACCAGAAGAAAGATGGGGTGCAGCAGTCCAGTAGCCCCAGGAGCTTGAGGGATTAATGGGAAACATCCCACTTGCCTTGGGGGAAAGGGAACAGTACAGAGTGGGAGGCCTCCCAGCACACTAGCAGAAAGCCCAACCTCAGCATACCAGGAGGAGATCCTGAAACCCAGGTGGTAAAGCAGGCAAACACCAACACTTGGACCCCCAAGTGCCTCGGTGATGGAGGGGGAACTGTGGAAACCAGCTTGGAAAACCACCAGGCTCCAAGGAGCCCCAGGCAGATAAACATCCTACAACATCCATCTGAAAGGAGCTGAAGAAAGTGAAAGGAAAGGAAAAGCAGGCAACCTCCAGGGGCCAGACTACCCAATCCTACCCCTAGAGTTCCAGTGTTGCTGATTCCAGCCCAACACCAAGTAAGCTGCCAGAACTCTACAGCCTCCAACTGTCTGCACTAGAAGCCCCAGCATACAAAACCGGTGACCAGGCCCTAGGCTCTCAATACAAGAAGCTTGGGTCAGTGCCCTCTACTCCCTAGCAGGAGAGCTCAGTCTCTTTAAAGGCGAGGAAATAAGCAAATACCATGAGCAAAAAGAAATGCACAATACATTCTTATTATGCGAAGAGTGAAGATCAAGGCAGAAATTCTGAAGAGGACAACATTGTCAACAAACCCATATTTGGAACCTCAAAAGGGAATATGAACTGGTCTGAAGCCCATAAAGCCTTCTTAGAAGAGCTTAAGAAGGATTTTAAAAGTCAGGTGGGAGAGGTAGAAGAAAAAATGGGAAAAGAAATGAGAGGTATGCAAGAGAGAGTCAATAGCTTGGAAAAGGAAGGACAAAAATTAACTGTAGAAAACAAGTCCTTAAAAAATACAAATGGCCAACTGGAAAAAAGTACACTGAAGAAAACAAGTGCCTAAAAAATACAATTGGCCAAATAGGGAAAGAGGTACAAAATCTAATAGAAGAAAACAATTTGTTAAAAATTAGAATTGAGCAAATGGAAGCTAATGACTCTATGAGAGAGCAAGAATCAGTCAAACAGAAACAAAAGAATTAAAAAATAGATGAAAATGTAAAATACCTCATTGTTTAAACAACTGACCTGAAAAATCGATCCAGGAGAGACAATTTAAAAATGATTGGTCTACCTGAAAATCATGATGAAAAAAAGAGCCTGCCTGGACAGTATCTTTCAGGAAATCATCAAGGAAAACTGCCCTAAGTTGCTAGAATCAAAGGGTAAAATAGCCATAGAAAGAATCAACCTCCTGAAAGGGATCCCAAATTGAAAATGCCAAGGAATATAGTAGCCAGATTCCAAAATGAGCAGGTCAAAGAGAAAATACTGCAAGCTGGCTGAAACCATTTAAATAATTTAAATATGGAACCGCAGTCAGGATTACACAGGACCTTGCATCTGCTACGTTAAAAGACCATAGGGCATGGAATATGATATTCCATAAGGCAAAGTGGCTTGGATTACAACCAAGGATCAACCACCCAGTGAAAATGAGCATAAACTTTCAGGGGAGTAGATGGATATTCAACGAAATAGGGGACCTTCCTGATAAAAAGACCAGAGTTCAACAGAAAATTTGATCTTCAAATACAAGACTCAAGAGAGACATAAAAAGGTAAATGGGACAGAAAGAAACAACATGTTATTAATAAAGGCAAACTGTTCCCTACAAGGGAAGATGACACTTGTAACTCTTGAGAATTGTATTGTTATTACATCATGTTAAAGGGGTATACATAAAGGGGGTGGGTATAAATTGGCTTTGATGTAATGATAAAAAAAATCTAATCAAGTGTGTTAAATGGATCCAATCTAAGAAAATGTACTGAGAGAAAAGAAAAGGAGGAGGCAGACAAGGGTAAATTACATTATAGGAAAAGGGACAGAAAGCTATTCCAGCAGAGGGAAAGAAGGGAGGGAGATGAGCATTGTTTGAACCTTACTTTCATCAGATTTGGCTCAAGAAGGGAATAACACAATCAGTTAGGTATAGAAATCTAACTTGCCATATAGGCAGTAGGAGGAGAAAGGGGAAAGAAAAGGGAAAGGAGATAGAAGGGAGGGAAGAAGTAGTAAGGGTAAAGGGAAAGGAAAGGGAAGAGGTTAATAGAAGGGAGGCAGTGGTCAAAAGCAGAACACTAGTGAGGAGGGAAAAGGAGAAAGGAGAAAGAAAAGCATAAATGGGGGAAAAGGATGGAGAGAAAGACACAGATAGTAATCATAACTGTGAATGTGATATATGAATGTAATGCTATTGTGGTATAAGAAATGATGAACAGGCAGACTTCAGAAAAACCTGGAAAGATTTGTATGGACTGATGCTGAGTGAAGTGAGCAGAACCAGGAGAACAGTGTACACAGTAACAGCCACATTGCGCAATGACTAATATTGATAGACTTAACCCTTCTCAGCAATACAAGGATCTAAGACATCTCCAAAGGCCTCTTGATGGAAAATGCTATCCACATCCAAAGAAAGAACTATGGAGTTTGAATGCAGATTGAAGCATGCTATTTACTATTTTTTTCCTTCTTTTTCTTCTGTTGTGTTTTGTTTCCTCTTTTTTGTGGTTCCTCCTGTTGGTTCTAATTCTTCCTTATAGCATCACTAATGTGAAAATATGTTTAATAGGAATGTATATGTATGGCCTATATCAGATTGTGAGCCGTCTTAGGGAGGGAGACATGGAGGGAAGGGGAGAAAAATTTAAAACTCAAAAGTTTATGGAAGTGATTGTTGATTGTTGATAAAACAAAATAAATTAATTTAAAAAAGAAAAAAGAAAAAAAGAAGAAAAAAAAGCAACAATAACAAAAACAAAACCCACTACAAACCAAGGAAGAATAGGGCAACATCACCTTCAGGAGTATAGGGGAGAGTAGTACTTTAAAAAAATTTTTTTAAATAACATCTTATTTCTCTCAATTACATGTAAAAACAATTTTTTAACATTTATTTTTTAAAATTTTGAGTTCCAAATTCTCTCCCTCTCTCTTCCCTGCCCCCTGCCCCAGACAGTTAGCAATTTTATATAGGGTATACACATGTAATCATACAAAACATTTTCATATTAGTTGTGGTACAAAAGAAAACACAGACCAAAAAAAAAAATACAAAGAAATAATCAGGAAATGATGCAATTTCAAGTAACTGAGTTGACAAAAAAACTGCTTCCAGCTCAATACATACACACACACACACACACACACAAACACAAACACAAACACAAATAAATAAAATGAAAATAATATGCTTCAATATGCATTCAGACTCCATCAGTTCTTTGGCTGGAGGTGGATAGCATTTTTTTTTCATGAGTCCTTTGGAATTGTCTTGGGTCATTGTATTGCTGAGAATAGCTAAGACATTCACAGTTGATCATCATAAAATATTGCTGTTACTGTGTACAATGTTGTCCTGGTTTTGCTTCCTTCACTCTGCATCAGTTCCATGTAAGTCTCTCTAGGTTTTTCTGAAATCATCTCGCTCATCATTTCTTATAGCACATTAGAATTCCATCATAATCATGTACCATAATTTGTTTAGCCATTACTCAGTTATTTGCCACCAGAAAAGAGCTACTATAAATATACAAATATAAATATGGTAGTTCAGAATTGTTTTCCCTTGCATTTCTCTAATCAATAGTAAATTTTTTTCAGGTGTCTATAAATAGCTTTGATTTCTTTGTCTGAAAACTGCCTCTTCATGTCTTTTGGCCATTTATCAATTGGGAAATAATGGGTACCAGTAGATTTTTACAATTAATAAGTACTTACTATATGCCAAGTACTTTCTTTTTTTAAAAATTTTATTTAGTATTTTATTTCCCCCCAATTACACATACAAACGATTTTGAACATTCGTTTTTCAAATTGAGTTCCATATTCTCTCTCCTTCCCCACCCCATTGCCATGGAGAAGGCAAGCAATTTGTTTTAGATTTTATATATGTAGTCATGCAAAACATATTTCCATATTAGTCATGTTGTAAAAGAAAACATAGACCAAAATTTAAAAAAATGAAAAAAATAAGAAAGTGAAAAAGAATGCTTCAATATGCATTCAGATTCCATCAGTTCTTTCTCTGGGGAGGGATAGCATTTTTCATTATAAATCCTTCAGAGCTGTTTTCGATCGTTGCATTGTGGCAAATAGTTAAGTCACTCACAGTTGATCATCTTACAACATTGCTGTTACTGTGCACAGTTTTCTCTTGGTTCTACACATTTCACTTTGCATCAGGTCTTTCCAGTCTTTCCAGGTTTTCCTAAGACCATCTAGCTCATTATTTCTTATAGTACAATAGTATTCTGTTGCAATCGTATACCACAACTTGTTTAGCCATTCCTCAATTAACGAGCATTCCCTCAATTTTCAATTCCTTGCTGCCAGAAAAGAGCTGCTATTAGTATTGTTGTACACATAGGTTGAATCAGTTCACAACTTTACCACTCAGTGCCTTAGTGTCTCAATTTTCCCACATGCCTTCCAACATTTGTCATTTTCCTTTTCTATCCTCTTAGCCAATCTAATAGGTCTGAGGTAATACCTCAGAATTGTTTTAATTTGCATTTCTTCAATCAGTAGTGACTTAGAACATTTTTTCATATGGCTTAGATAGCTTTGATTACTTCATCTGAAAAGTGACCATTCATATTTTTTGATCATTTATCAGTTAAGGAATGGATCTTATTTTTTTATAAATTTGGCTCATTTGTCTATATATTTGAGAGATAAGACCTTTATCAGAGAAACTTGCTTCAAAAATTTTTCAGTTATGATTTCTAACTGTATTTCCCTCCACCCTATTTCCCCCCTGTTTATTCTGTTCTTTCACCCTGTCCCTCTTCAAGTGTCTTGCTTCTGATGACTGCTTCCTCTAATCTGACTTCCTTTTTATCAGCCCACCCCTTCCATTGTCTCCTTCCCCTCCCACTTTCCTGTAGGGTAAGATAGCTCTCTATATATCTAAATGAGTGTGTATGTTATTTTCTCTTTGAGCAAATTCTGATGAGAATAAGGTTCAAACTCTTCCCCCCCCTACTTTTCCCATCTTCCCCTGTACTGTAACAGCTCTTTTGTGCTTCTTTTATGTGAGACAATTTGCCCTACTGTACCTCTCCCCCTTTCCTCTTCTTGGTGCAGTCCTCTTTCTCACCCCTTAATTTCATTTTTTAGATATCATCCCATCATATTCAACTCAGACCTGTATCCTCTGTCTATATATACACTCCTTTTTAAAAAAATTTTTAATTTTTTGATTTTTAGTGAGGCAATCGGGGTTAAGTGACTTGCCCAGGGTCATACAGCTAGTAAGTGTCAAGTGTCTGAGACTGGTCCTCCTGACTCCAAGGCCATAGCTCTATTTACTGCACCACCTAGCTGCCCCTATACACTCCTTCTAACTGCCCTAATAATGAGAAAATTCTTATGAGTTATAGGTATCATCTTCCCATGTAGGAATGTAAATAGTTTAACTTTATTGAGTCTCTTTTTTTATGTTTACCTTTTTATGTTTCTCTTGAGTCTTATGTTTGAATGTCAGATTGTCCATTCATGTCTGGTCTTTTCATCAGGAATGCTTTAAAGTATTCAATTTCATTGAATGTCCATTTTTTCTCCTGAAGAATTATATTCAGTTTTGCTGGGTAGGTGATTCTTCATTGTAATCTTAGCTCCTTTGCCCTCCAGAATATCACATTCCAAGTCCTGCAATGCTTTAATGTAGAGGCTGCTAAATCTTATGTTATCCAGGCTGTGGCTCCACAATACTTGCCTTTTTTCTTTCTGGCTGCTTGCAATATTTTCTCTTTGACTCAGAAGCTGTGGAATTTGGCTATAATATTCCTTGGAGTTTTCATTTTGCGGTGTCTTTCAGGAGGTGATTAGTGGATTCTTTCAATTTCTATTTTGCCCTCTGGTTCTAGAATGTGAGGGCATTTCTTTATATATAGTATTTTTTCCCCAATTACATGTCAAGAAAATTTTTAGCATTAATTTTTCATGGTTCTTCACTTTTCTTTATTTAGTATTTTATTTTCCCCAGTTACATGTAAAAACAATTTTTAACCTTCCTTTTTAAAACTTTGAGTTCCAAATTCTCTCTTTCCCTCTCTCTACACCCCCCCCCATTGAAAAGGCAAGGAATTCAATATAGGTTATACATGTATAATCATGCAAAACTTATCCATGGTATGAAAGAAAACACAGATAAAAGAAAATAAAAACCTCAAGAAAAATAAAGTTTAAAAAAAGTATGCTTCAATCTGTATCCAGAAACCACCAGTTCTTTCACTGGGGATGAATAGCGCCCTTCAGAGTTGTCTTGGATTCTTGTATTACTGCGAATAGCTAAGTCATTCACAGATAATCATCTTACAATATTGCTATTACTTTATACACAGTACATTTCACTTTGCATAAGCCCATGCAAGTCTTTCCAGGTTTTTCTGAGAGTATCCTGCTCATCATTTCTTAGAGTACAATGGTATTCCATCATAATCACATACCACAACTTGTTCAGCCATTCCCCAATTGATGAGCATCCCCTAAAATTTCCAATTCTTGGCCCCCAGAAAAGAGCTGCTATAGATATTTTTGTACATATAGGTCCTTTTCCTTTTTGTTTTCTATCTCTTTTGGGATACAGACCCTAGTATTAAATCAGTTCTGGGATTCCATTCAGGTCTCTGTATAAAATCATAAACAAATGAAAATTGTTCCTTTTAAGTATTTTTACTCGTGAAAGATTTGTTGCCAAAATTTAACGATCTTAACTAAACCTACAGATATCCCCCCTTTTTTTTTCTAATCAAGAATTCTGAAAGGAAATATTGTCTGAGCAGGATAAAAGCAAAGGTATCTCTTTTCCTTCTTCTAAATAACATGTTAATGCAAAATCAGTTGGCCAATATACATTTGTCAAGCACCAATTATGTACCAGGCCCTGTTCTAAGGGATGAGGCTACAAAAAAAAAAATGCAAAAGGCAGACCCCACACTAATGGAGTTTATAATCAAATGAGGTAGACAACAAGTAAACAAATATACTAACAGGTTGTATATAGATATATAGAGAATTTATATATCTATATATGACCTGTAATGTATGAAATAAGAAATAAGTATATATATAAAGTAAGAATTAAGAGAAGGAAGGCACTAGAAATAAGAAGGACTAGAAAAAGTTTCCTGTACAACATAAGGATTTCAGCTGGAATTTCAGGCAAGGCAGTAGGTAAAGCTAAGGAAGGAGAGCCTTCCAGGCATGGTGAATATCAAGCCAGGAGCTGAGGTGGAATGTATTCTTCCTGGAATGGCAAGGAGACCAGTGTCACCACACAAAAGAGTCTATGGAGGGATTACAGTATAAAACGTAGGAGGGCATTAGAATGGATGAGACAGCAGTGCAACAAAATAGAAAATATGAGCCTAGCCACTCTGGAAAATAATTTGGAATTATTTTAAGAAAGTGACCAAAATTCCCAGAGTCTGACTTGAAAACAGCACTGGTAGGCATATGTTACGAAGAGTATGAAGAAGAAACACATACTAAAATATTTATATCAAGCACTTTCCATGGTAACAATGAACTGGAAACAAAGTAGATGCCCATCAATTAGGGTATGTCTAAATAAACTGTGGTACATGTAAGCAATGGAATATTACTGCATCATAAGATATGAACATGAAAAATTGTTTCTTTCCTGGTCTCTCTAAGTAGTGACCTCCAAATACAGCAACACTCATCTGATCTGTAAATCAGTTGTTCCTGAAGTGAACAGGCGGCTAAAAACAAAAGCTACAGATAAAAGTTGTTCTTTTTTAAATGGCATATTTTAATGACCTTTTATCACATAACAAATTTACCCAATAAAGTATGTTTCCAATTTTTTGAACAAGATATATTTATTTTAATCTTATTTTTGATTTTAAGTACAATATGTATAATATTTAAAACAGATTATAACAATTCACAATACCTTTTGCTTAATTAACACCAAAACTTAAGTGTTAAAGTGCTGAAAATTAATATTGTAATTCAAAAAACCATTTAATTCAATATCTATCTATATCTATCTATCTATCTATCTATCTATCTATCTATCTATCTATCTATCTATCTATCTATCTATATATTTAAAGCACTAACATACTGCCAGACATTGGAGGAACAAAACATATAGTCCTGTCATAGAGTAACAGGATAAGTAAAGTACTGCAGTACAGGATGTGTAGAAACTGTTTACAGCAGGTAAACAATATTAGAAAGCTATATTATAAAATGTGAAATGCAACATAAAACCATTAAAAGTAGTGATAGGGAAAACATAAATTACTTAGGGAAAAAACTCATTATTAGATAAAAACTGCTAGCGAAACTAGAAAGCAATCTGGAAGGAATTAGAGTTAGACTAACACACCATATTTCACACATTCTCATCAGATACACAACCTTAATATTAAAGATCATACTATTAAAAAATGATAAAATAACCAGATCATATACTGATGATAGCTATGGGTATTATTAATCTAGCAACACATAGAGGCAATTAAAAAAAGATAAAATAGATTACTTTGGTTACATGAAACGGAAAAGCTTCTGTACAGATAAAACTAACACACCTAAGATAAAGCGAAGTGGTTGACTGGAGAAAAAATTCACTGTATCAAATTTCTCTGATGAAGGCTTAGTTTCCAAGATATAAACTAAATATATATACATACATACATGCATACATACATACATATATACATATATACATACATATATACATATATACATACATACACATATATATATACATATATACATATATATATATATACATATATATATATATATATATATATATATATATGAGTCTGTATCTAGTTCAGAGGGTATGCATGGTTTTATAGTGGGTATTGTTCCAAATTGCTCTCCAGAATGGTTGAATCAGTTCACAATTCCACCAACAGTGCATTAAAGTCTCATTTTTCCCACATCCCTTCCAGCATTTGTCATTTATCTTTTCGGTCCTATTAGTCAATCTAATAAGTGTGAGGTAATGCTTCAGAATGGTTTTAATTTGCATTTCTCCAATCAATAGTTGAGTTAGAGCATTTTTTAAAATGTGGCTATAGATAGCTTTGATTACTTCATCTGAAGACTGATCATATCTTTTGATCATTTACCAACTGGGAAATGGTTCTTATTTTTATAAATTTGATTCAGTTCTCTATATGTTTGAGAAATGAGGTCTTTATCAGAGAAACTTCCTTCAAAATTTTTTTCAGTTACTATTGCTAACTGTATTTCCCTCCATCCTATCTCCTCTGCCATTTATCCTATTCTCTCTCTCCTTTCACCCTGTCCCTCCTTAAAAGTGTTTTGCTTCTGACTACCATCTTCTCCAATTTGCCCTGCCTTCTGTCACCACCCATATCCCTTCTCTTATCCCCTCCTACTTTCCTGTAGGTTAAGTAAGATAGATTTCTATACCCAATTGAGTGTGTATGTTATTCCCTCTTTGAGCCAGTTCTGACAAGAGTAAGGTTCACTCACTTTCCCTCACCTCTTCCCCTACACAGTTAAAGCTTTTTCTTGACTCTTTTATGTGAGATAATTTACTCCATTCTACCTCTCCCTTTCTCTTTCTCCCAGTACATTCTTCTTTACTCCTTAGTTTTATTTTGTAGATATCCTTTCATATTCATCTCACACCTGTACCTTCTGTCTATATATATATTCCTTCTAACTACCCTAATAATGAGAAAGATCTTGTGAGTTAAAAATATCATCTTCCCATGTAGGAACGTAAACAGTTTAAACTTATTAAGTCCCTTATGATTTCCCTTTCCTGTTTACCTTTTTATTCTTCTCTTGAGTCTTGTATTTAAAAGTCAGATTTTCTATTCAGCTCTGGTCTTGTCATCTAGAATGCTTGAAAGTCCTTTATCTCATTGAATGTTTATTTTTTCCACTGAAGGGTTATACTCAGTTTTGCTGGGTAGGTGATTCTTGGATGTAATCCTAGCTCCTTTGCCCTCCATAATATCATATTCTAAGCCCTCCTATCCTTTAATGTAAAAGCTGCTAAATCTTGTGTTATCCAATTGTAGCTCCCCAATACTTGAATTCTTTCTTTCTGACTGCCTGAAATATTTTCTCCTTGACCTGGGAACTCTGGAATTTGACTATAATATTCCTGGGAGTTTTCATTTTGGGATCTCTTTCAGGAGGTAATCATTGGATCCTTTCAATTTCTACTTTACCCTCTGATTCTAGAATATCAGGGCAGTTTTCCTTAATAATTTCTTGAAAGATGGTGTGTAGGCTTGTTTTTTGATCATGGCTTTCAAGCAGTCCAATAATTTTAAAATTGTCTCTCCTGGATCTATTTTCCTGGTCAGTTGTTTTTCCAATGAGATATTTCACATTGTCTTCTATTTTTTTTCATTCTTTTGGTTTTGTTTTATTGTTTCTTGATTCTCACAAAGTCATTGGCTTCTATTTGCTCTTTTCTAATTTTTAAGGAATTTTATTTTCAGTGAGCTTTTGGACTTCCTTTTCCATTTGGGCAATTCTGCTTTTAAGGCATTCTTCTCCTCATTGGCTTTTTGGACCTCATTTACCATTTGACCTAGTCTGTTTTTTAAGGTATTATTTTCTTCAGTATATTTTGGTGTCTCCTTTAGCAAGCTGTTGGCTCATTTTTCATGATTTTCTTGTATCATTCTCATTTCTCTTCCCAATTTTTCCTCTACCTCTCTTACTTGATTTTCAAAATCCATTTTGAGCACTTCCATGGTCTGGACCAATTCATATCCTTCTTGGAGGCTTAGGATGTAGGAGCTTTGACTTTGTTGTCTTCGTCTGAGTGTGTATTTTGATCTTCCTTGTCACCCTAGTAACTTTCAATAATCGTAGTTTTCCCCCCATTGCTTGCTCATTTTCCTAGTCTATTAATTGACTTTTAACTCTTTGTTAAAGTAGGGCTCTGCTTCCAGAGTGGAGGGCAAACTCTCCCAAGTTTCAGAAGTTTTGTGCAGCTGTTTTCAGAGATACTTCTAAGGACCTGTACGTTTTCAGTTCTTCCAGGGTGATAAGGAGAGGTGTTTATTACTGTCCTGGTCTGTGCTCTGGTCTGTGAGTGACCACAAGCACTCTTTTCTGTGCTGGTACTGTGAGGAGGGTTCCTGCCCCACTGTTGCCACAAATTCTGCTATGCTAGTACTCCTCCTCACCCTAGGACTGCCATGTAGTACTGCAACCCAGATCTGAATATGGGCAAAACAACAGTCTTAGCTCAGTGCTAGCAAAAAGACCTCTGTAATCTCCTTCTGATCAGTTGTTTGATCCTCTTACTGTCTGTAGGCTGAGAGCTCTGGAAGCACCTGTTACCACTGCTGCCGTTGCAGCTGCCACTGCTGATTCAATGGCTGTGCTGGCATGGCCTGTACTAGACTGTATTCCACTCTCACCCAGGTGAGCCAGACTTTTCCTGCCAACCTTCCAGGTTGTCTTGGGCTGGAAATTTGTTTCACTCTGTCTTTTTGTTGGTTTTGCTTCTCTAGAATTTTTTAGAGTAATTTTTAAAAGAGATTTGGAGAGATTTGGGGGAGAGCTCAGGTGAATCCCTTTTTTCCTCCATCTTGGCTCTACCTCCTTTAGCATTCATTTTTACAAGATTTTGAGTTCCAAATTTTTCTCCCTCTTTCCCCTCCCCTCCTCCTAAAATGGTAGGCAATTTGATATAGGTTATACACGTGCTATTAGGTAAAACATTTCCATATTAGTCACAGTTGTGAAAGAAGAAACAGATCAAAAGGAAAAAAAATGGAAAAAAATATGCTTCCATCTTTATTTAGAGTCCATCAGTTCTTTATCTGGTTGTGGATGGTATTTTCCTTCATGAGTCCTTTGTACTTGTCTTGCATCATTGTGTTGCTGAAAAGAGCTGAGTCATTCATAATTGATCATCACTCAATGTTGTTGCTACTATGCACAATGTTTTCCTGGTTCTGCTTATTTCACTTTGCATCAGTTTGTACAAGTCTTTCCGTGTTTTTCTGAAATCTGCTGGCTCATCATTTCTTATTGAACAATAGTATTCTATTACATTTATATTCCACAGCTTGTTCAGCCTTTCTCTAATGGATGGGCATCCCCTCAATTTCCAATATTTTGCCACCATGAAAAGGGCTGCTATAAATATTTTTGTGCATGTAGGTTCTTTTCCCTTTTTTATGATCTTTTTGGAATACAGACCTAGTAGTGTTACTGCTGGATGAAAGGGTTTGGTTGGCCTTTGGTCATAGTTCCAAATTGCTCTCTAAAATGGTTGTATCAGTTCACAACCTCACCAACAGTGCATTAGTGTCCCAATTTTCCCACATCCTCTCCAACATTTATCATTTTCATAATAGCCAATCTGATAGGTGTGAAGTGGTACCTCAGAGTTGTTTTAATTTGCATTTCTCTAATCAAAAGTGATTTAGAACACTTCATTATATGCCTATAGATAGCTTTGATTTCTTCATCTGAAAACTGTCTATTCCAATCATTTGACCATTTATCAGTTGGGGAATGGCTTGTACTTTTATAAATTTGACTCAGTTCTTTATGTGAGAAACGAGTTCTTTATCAGAGACACTTTCTGTAAAGATTGTTTCCCAACTTTCTGTTTTCCTTCTAATCTTGGTTGCATTGGTTTTGTTTGTGCAAAAGGTTTAAAATTTAATACAATCAAAATTATCTATTTTACATTTTGTATTACACTTTCTCTCTTGTTTGGTCATGAATTCTTTCCTTCCCCATAGATCTGTCAGGTCGACTCTTCCTTGCTCTTCTAGTTTGTTTGTGGAGTTACCCTTTATGTCTAAATCATGTACCCATTTTGATTTTATCTTGGCATATGATGTAAGGTGTTGGTCTATGGCCAGTTTGTGCCCTGTTGTTTTCCAGTTTTCCCAGCAACTTTTGTCAAATAGTGACTTCTTATCCCATAGGCTGGGGTGTTTGGGTTCCTGTGTCTTTTTATCTAATCTATTCTTCTGAGAGGGAACAGTTGAGGTCCCTCACTAGTATAGTTTTGCTGTCTATTTCTTCCTGTGACTCACTTAACTTCTCCTTTAACAATTTGAATGCTACACCACTTGGTGCATATATGCTTAGTATTATATTACTTCATTGTAGATAACCCCTTTCTGTCTATTCACATAGCCTAGCAGAAGACCTCGTCATCTCTTGCTTGGACTATTACAATAGGCTTCTAATTGGTCTTCCTACCTCAAGTTTTTCTCCACCTCAATTTATCCTCAACTCAGCTGCCATGGTGATTTTTCTCAAATACCTGTCTGCCCATATAATTCCCCTTCTTAATAAATACTATGGGGTCCTTATTACCTCCAGGACCAAATATGAAATCCTTTGTTTGGGATTTAAAGCACCTTAAAACCTGGAATAGTCTAGTCTTCTTATATTTTACTCCCTTTCCCATATTCTGTGATATGGCTACATTGGCCTGTTTGTTGTTCCTCACATATGACACTCCATCTCCTGACTGTGCCTTTTCACTTGATATCTCCCATGCCTGGAATTCTACCTCTTTGCCGCTGCCTCTAAGTTTCCCTGGCTTCCTTCAAGACTCAGGTCAAATCCTACTTGCCTTTGCTGTTCTCCCTTCTCTTCCATCTCCCCTTCTTACCTCTGAGATTATGTTCCATTTTATACTATATATAAAATACATATCTTTCTAGCTAGTTGTGTCTTGTATGTTCCCAGTTATTTATGTGTTTTTTCCCCCATTATTAGAATGTGAGCTCCTTTTTGGTAAGAACAGAATTTTTGCCTTTCTTTATATCTCCTATCACTTAACACAGCACTTGGCACATAGTAAGCACTTAATACATGCTTACTGTCTGACTGTGACTCATTCACTGTGCCTGAAAATCTAAACTCTTGCCATTGGTTGTTGCCACAGCCACTGACCTCAGTTCTCAATAATTGCATTCCCACCCAAGGAAGGAAGCAGGGATATTTGTCTCTCTGGAACTAAAATTCCTAGAATTCACAGTAGGTTTCAGAACTTTTTCCTGGCCTAAGGGGAAAATATTCGAATAACTATATAGTCACAGGGAAAACAACATACACACCGCTTTATCTTTCTGAAATTTATAGATTTATTGCATTTATCCCTATTGTATGATTTGAGTTCAGTGTCATAATTGCAGAACAAATAAGAGAACCAATTAGTTTGAATATTTTAACACCTTTAGAATCAGGTGAACTTAACTGGATGACAACATGGAGTAAAAAAAATCCAATTTACTAATGAGGTGTGTATTTCACATCTCCTTGTATCTATAATACGCTACAATGCAATTATTGTTCATTCTTTTAAGGTGCTATCTCATTGATATGAGGAGAGTACATATGACCTAATGGAGGAGAATGAAGAAGCTGATTTGAGTTTCAAAAATAGGTAGGTCAAGAGTGTCAGAAGCTGTAGGGATGTTAAGGAGAATAAAGATTAAAAAACAACAACAATAAACTAGTGGATTTGGATTTGACAATCCATTAGACTGTGAGTTTCTTGCACAGTTCCTGGTATACAGGATGGCATATAGGCATATTGTTGACTGAGTAAATCATTGGCAACATTTCAGAGTATTTCAGTTAAGGGATAGTCAGTCAATAAACGTTTATTAAGTGCCTACTGTATATCAGACACTGTGCTAAGCACTAGGGATACAAAAAGGTTGCAATCTAATGGGGGAGACAAGCAAACAAGTATGGACAAACAAGCTATTTACAGCATAAATAGCAAGGAGGAAGGCACTAGAATTAAGAGAAATTGGGAAAGGCTTCCTGTAGAAGATGGTATTTTGGTTGGGATTTAAAGAGTCTAGTGAAGCCAATAGGTGAATATGAGAAGGCAGAACATTCCAGGCAAGAATGACAGCCTGAGAAAATGACCAGAGCAAAGAGGAGTGTCTTGTTCCAGCACAGCCAGGAGGCTGATGTCATTGTATTGAAGAACATGTGGCTGAGAGTAAGGGGAAGAAGACTGAAAAGGTCAAGTGAGGCTAGGTCATGAAGGGCTTTGAACACCAGACAGAGCATTTTGTATTTGCTCCAGGAGTTTACTAAGTAGGGGGTTACATAGTCAGCTCTGTGCTTTAGGAAAATCACTTTGGCAACTGAATGGAGGATGGATTGGAGTGGGGAGAGATCTGAGGCAGGCAGACCCTCCAGCAGGCTAACTGTAATGGTCCAGGTGTGAGGTGATGAGAGCCTTCACCAGAGGGATTGCAGCATCAGAGGACAGAAGGGAGTGTATTTGAGATATGTTGCAAAGGTGAAATTGACAGGCCTTGGCAACAGATTGGATAGGGGGAGGGGAAGTGAGAGGTAGTGAGCAATTTAGGGTGACTCCCAGGTTCTGAGCCTGAGGGACTGGGAGGCTGGTATTACCTTCTATAGTAATGGGGAAGGTGTGTGTGTGTGTGTGTGTGTGTGTGTGTGTGTGTGTGTGTGTGTAGGAGAGTTTAGGGAGAAAATAATGAGCTCTGTTTTGGAAATGTTAATTTTAAGATGTCTACTGGACATCCAGTTTGAGACGTCTGAAAGGCAGTTTAGAGATTAGAGGTCAACAACTATATGGGACACCTATGGTTAGAGGATGTGATCTAGATGAGGACCTATCAAAGGAGACTGAAGAGTGGTCAGATAGGTAGAAGGAAAACCTAGCCTGGATAGAATCTAGAATTCAAGTACTAGGGTGAAGAAATATAGTGAGGCAACACAGAAACGTAATTAGAGGGTTTTCTCCTAGGTGTCTACATAGCAGGGCATGCAACCTCCCTAGGGACAACATGCTGAGAAAGGGGGGAAGGTCTGGAAGAAGGAGGTATATTTTATAACAGCAGAAGTCCGTAGAATGGCCATTCTAATGCTTCATACCTTGTCACACAGAAGATGGGGAGGGAGGGAATGGGGTCAGCAGGCAGCAGAGTTTGGGGAAGGAGAACCTATCCTTTCTGCTCATGATCAGACTCTATGCCACTACCACCCCCTTTCTCAGACTATGTATCTTCTGTGCATTTCCACACCCTACTTTTTTTTACCTCAGGTTGAAATAATCCATTGGACTTGCCTAGTCCTTTTGAGAACTTCATCCGTATAAGAAAGGAGAGAAATAGGATGGTAGCTAGGAGGGGCAGCAGACTTAAATGGAAGTTTTTCAAGTTCAGCAGGAGCTGTATATATTTAGGACTAATAGGAAGGAACTAGTGCACAGGAAGATGGCAAATATGCTAAAGACAGGGGATAATGGAATGCACAAAATGGGAGGTAGGGCAGGAGATAGAATCAAAAACCTAGCTGAAAGGGTAATAAGAGGGAAAATGTTCTTTTGAAGTAGGAGGGAAAGAAAAGAAGATGGGTCTACACAGTCATAAAAAAGTGGGAAGATAAAAAATCAATGAAATGGCTGAGACTATCAAGCATGAAAGAAGGAGCTGATGTCATTTTGTAAGACTAGAGCTTGAAGGTTGGAAGAGGTCAATGTAGGACACACAAAAAGGAAAGAATGGTTTTCATAAAGCTACAAAAAGCTTACGTATCTATTTGCTTCCTGACTGACCACAAGAAGCTTATTTACAAATTATTTTCACATTGTTATAATCATTAACTTATATGTATACCAAATAAGATGAGTATAAGTTAAATGTAATTTCTGCCTTTTATCTTTAAAGACAGTGACTTATGTAAATAACATATAGAATTCCTTAATATGTACAACCACAGAGGGGGCAGTAAATGTCTTAAATCTGTTACCTTAAAGAACAATACAAACTGAAAATGTAAAAAGGTTCAAGAAAGGTTCGATCAATTGATGGCAGATTCATAATGAACTATTAAGGGAAGTCTCAGGATATCTCTAATTTAGCTATTTGTTGGGTTTGATAGCATTGATGTTATTAGCATTTCTTATATTCTTAAGGGTTATGTTGTTATATACTATATTTTAAAAATTAGGAATACATTTGCTTCATTTTAACATATGTTATCTTTAAATACATGGCAAGGGTCTATTTGCAAGAGCCTATAATTTTACCATGATTTCATAAAAATAAGTAAAAAAGTTTGTGAAGATTTTGTAAAACTTGGTTACAGAAATGAATTAGTGTAATATATTGCCCATTTTGGACCTCAGAACATGATTTTACATTCTATCATTTTTTTGCTTTACAACTTTTAGATGTGATAGTCTTTTCTTGTTAGGAAGTCCTAAAACATATCAACAGATTTTGCAAAGTGAGATTATGTGTTTCTTAATTTCGACATTTTGAAGTACACTGTGTTCTTATAGTTATGTGCTTCCATGTATCAAACTTAATTGCTTGTTTCTCATGCTAACACCTACATATTTTGCCTCAGGAATTGTCTAAGATTCTTCACATATAAACTTAATGAATGTAATTGTTATATTATATGCCTCAGAAAAAGCTTTTTTATGACTAAAAAACAGCTATCATGTGATTACTTAGATATAGGTTAATGAAAAGTAGTAATTTTTCTATATTAAATATATTCCTCAGAAATATACTATGACATTTCTTAATAATTATTTGCTTCTTGAACAGCCATGGCTAAAAAACTTATTTCTCAGTGTATCTGAAAATCATCAATAGTATTTCTGTATAACAATTCAAGAAACAATTATAGAAAGGGAAATCATTCAAAAAACTATAAAACATATAACAGGTTTGGAAGTCATTCTTTCAAAGCCCGTTTAATATTTGTATAAATTCAATTAGAAAATGCTTCTTAAATTAAAAAAAAACACCTAGTTAAATAGCTGGAGGAATATTCAATGCTCATGACTGGGCTATAACCAGTGGACAAGAGATTTACTTTTTCTTTCCTCTTTCTCTTTCATACCTGTCCCCAATCTCATTTCATTTTGGGAGAGACTGAGTGAGTGGCACAGAATGAACAGGCAAGGATAGGTTGCTATCTGCATTGCAGATCTTATATTTCCCCTGAAGCCCATTCTTTATTCAAACTTCCCATTTCTACAGAGAGCACAGCGTCATCATCCTTCTAGTCCCCCCGATATGCAACCTCTGTGTCACCTTGATCTTCATCTTCCTTTACTCACATTCCCAAGCATTTGCCAAATCTTGTTGCTTCTTTCTCTACAACATCTCTTGCTTTTGTCTGCTCCTTTTCATCAACCTAGTTCAATCCCTAGTTATCTTTCACTTGGACTATTGTAATGGCATCCTAATTAATCTCCCTGCTTCAAATCTCCTCCCCACTCAAATTTATCCTCTAAACTTGGACCAAAGCAAGGTCTAACAATGCCTTGCTGTACTCAATAAACTCCAATGACTCCCCATTTTCTCTAGGATAAAATATCATTTGATATTTAAATGTTTAATACTTAAAGACTTTCAAAACCAGGCCCCAAATAACCTTTCTTACACTTACTTCCCTTCATGTATTCTAGACTGACCTTCTTTTACTCCTTCACAATCATACAATTAAAATATAAACTTGAATAGGAAACTAAAGAATGGGGAATGAATTTATATGAAAAACTTCCTGCTGAGTTAAAATTAGGAGTAATTTGCTTCTGCTTGTTGTTTTTGCACATGGAGAGAAATATGACTTCTGATAAAAAGCTGTTTCATACACTGATTGTTATGACTCCTTAGTTTATTGTTATACTGTGTATCTTTCAATTAAAATGACCTTACACATGCAGTTCATCTTCTTGACTAGCTACATTGATCATATTAACTGAATAATTAACAAAAAAATTATTATTTGTAAGTTTATCATATCCCCCAAGAAAACACAGAGATTTTTCAAAAATAATGAAGCATATTCAATCACATTGTACTCAAGGGCAGTAAGGCTTTTTATATCATTAATAAATAAAATAATTTTAAATAAAAAGTGTTTATTTCATCTTACGCATTTAAAAAATCTGTTTTGTATATATTTTTATCTTATATAATGTATTCATACAACAGTCAATATATGAAATTATAATTAACTATATATAAATTGTGCATGCACAAAACATTTTGAAGGGATATACAATCAAAAAAGTTTGGACACTACTGAATACAACAATGTGTTACATGTAGAGAAAATGTTAGAGCAAGATTGCAAACCGGTACTTTAATTATCTATAATACATATAAATGTATTTTTTAAAAAATATTATGGATTGTGAGTTCCTTTCCAGACATGAAGCCTAAGATGATTCTTGAATTTCTGATTTAGGGAGGAAGTAAAACAGTAGCAAATACATAGTAAGTGGAAAGTTGGTAGGCATTAAGAGGACATTAAAAGATTTTGCTTATTTGGCTAGTGCTTACCGTGCACTTGTCTACTCCTATGGCTTCTGTGATCACTTCTCTGCTGATTACTTCTCAATCTTTCCAGTCGTGAATTCTTTCTTGAAGTCCAGTTACATATTTCCAAGGTAGGAACTGTCTTTTACCTCTTTTGGTATTCCCAGCGCAGTGCCTGGCACATAGTAGGAGCTTGATGAATTTTTGTTGAATGACTGATGGGTGGACATTTCAGATTTTGTGTGAAATACTTTAAACACTTCAGCATATCTCAAATTGAACTACTCATCTTTCTGCTGACACCTCTGTTCCTTTTACCGGTACCACTGCTTCCTCATATTCAGAGTGCCAATAAGTTCATTTGAAATTTTTCCTGTATTTAATCAGTTTCTTACGTTCCATTCTCACTTATATTACTCATATTCAGGCACTCTTCACCTCACATGCCTGAACAAACCCTTAACGGTTTTCCTGCTTCCAGTTTCTTTCAGCTGGTTTATATTGGATATCACTGCCAGATAAACTTTCTTGCAATGTCTTTTGTTCATTACTTCCTTGCTCAAAACTCTGTAGTGGCTTTTCACTATATACATGATAAAATCCAAATTCCTTAGCTTGGTGTTCAAAACTCTTTATAATCTAGCCCTAACCTACTTTTCCAGTCTTATCTCACTATTCCCCTAGATGAACTCTCCCTTCCAGCCAGACTGGTTTATTCACATGAATTTAAACGTTTGCCATGTTGATAAATGCCGCCTTGGTTGGTTCCTATGCCTTTGGCATAGCACTAATTTAGCATGGCAGCTTTTTAGATCATTGAATCTTGCATTTTCATTGTCTTCCCTGCATGCACATATACACATGTACACACACATGCACACGCACATAGAATACATTTCCTGCTGATTTTCTGTAGCTGATCTGCCTTTAGATGAAAATGATTCCTTTCAAAGGTTCCCAACTTTTCTTATTGGGATCCTAAATGATACTTCATTACAGTAAATACTGAACTGGAAAATAGAATGGTACCTATATATCTATGTCTATATCTATATCTATATCTATATCTATATCTATATCTATATCTATATCTATATCTATATCTATATCTATATCTATATCTATATCTATATCTATATCTATATCTGTATCTATATCTATATCTATATCTAAAAACACAAACAATTAAACCATCTAGTGCATAGGGAGCTGTGTTTGTGGAGAGGCCTTCTCATCCCCCCTCCTATCTTCTTTTCTTCACCTACTCCCTAAGCCCTATAGGCATGATGACCCTTGGCTAAAAGGCTCTCAAGTATATTCTGCTCTCAAAAAGCTGACAGTCTAGTTTGGGGAAATAATGTGTACAAGTAAAGGTATGTACAAGGGAATTTTGAGGGAAAGGCAATAGCAGCTGGGGGCAGAGAAAGGGTCAGGAAACTGTGGAAGGTGGCACTTGAGCTGGACGTTGAAGGAAAATAGGGAAGGGCATTCCAGACAGGGGAGACAGCTAGTAGAAAGACAAAGAGGTGGGCAATGGAGTGCCATATATGAGGAGTGGCAAACAGGTCAGTTTGGCTGACCTGTGGCTTGTTTGTAGGGTGAGGACAGGAGTGAAAAATGTGCAATAAGGCTGGAAGGGTAATTGGGGTCAGGTTTGGAAGGACTTTTAAATGCCCAACTGAAGAATTTGTATTTGAGCCTGGAGGCAATAGGGAACCGCTGAAGTTTATTAACTGGGAGGGAGGACAGAGTTATATTTTAGGAAAACCAGTTTGGTAGCAGTGTGAAGAATGTATTAGAAAGGGGAGAAACGAGGCAAGGACACCTATTAGGTATCTACTGCAATAGTCCAGGTTAGAAGTGATGAAGGCCTGAATTAGACCTCCACATATGTGGGGAAAAGGGTCTTCCAGGTTCTGTACAAATACTCAGTGAAGTAAGAATATTTCACCTACAGAATATGCAGAAAATGCAAAAGAATCACAGGAGACCATTAATATAAAAAAGGTAGAGGAGAAAGGGAGCAAGGATTTATTTATTCAGCTATTAATTTATCTGTGTACTGGGTTGTACTGTGCGAAGTGCTATACAAATATTCTATATCATTTGAATCTCACAACAACCCTGTGAAATAGGTGCTATTATGACTCGCATTGTAAATGGGAGGAAAACTGAGGAAACTGAGGCAAGTAGCATTTAAGTGACTTGCCCAGAGTCACACAGCTAGTAAGTGTCTGAGGCAAGTTTGAACTCAGGTCTTCCTGACTCCAGGTTCAGTGTTCTAACCACTACACCACCTAGCTGCCCCAAAGAAACTCATTACTGACCATAAACAGTACTTCTTCCTTTCTGGTGAATCTAACTTTTCTCTCAGGATCCTGAAGTCCACCAGACCCAATGCTACCTTATGGTTTGGACTCACCTTAGATGAGAACTACATTTAGGATTGTCATGAGGTCAGCCCTCCCTACATTCAGAGATATTCCAATTTCCACAGGCATGCATATATTCCTCTCACCATTGCTCAGATTAGTGGTGTCAAACTCAAATAGAAAGGGCTCCCTGGGGGGCAGCTAGGTGGCACAGTGAATAGAGCACTGGCCCTGAAGTCGGGAGGACCTGAGTTCAAATCTGGCCTCAGACCTTGACACTTACTAGCTGTGTGACCCTGGGCAAGTCACTTAATCCCAATTGCCTAAAAAAAAAAAAAGAAATGATCCCTGGGAGCCACATATTGACTTAGAAAACCACAAATTAACATTATTTATATTGTATTTTTATTTATTTTGTTAAACATTTCCCAATTGCATTTTAATCTGGTTCAGTTAGCATTCTGGAGTTTTGCTGGCTGTTAGTTTGATGCCTCTGACTAAGAGCATCATATAACTAAGGGATTTTATATTATGGTTGCAAAAGATAAGAACTATTTTTCATCTTTTAACCACTGATAAATATTGCATATAATGAATAACTTCATACAAAGAAACATGCAGCTATATAGTTAACTGCTCGGATTGCTGATTTCTAAAGTCTCTTCCACCTATTGATTCCACCTATGATTCTATGATTTTGGGGAAAATAAAAGATTTTTAGATATTCATGATAAACAATTGAAATGTACAGAATTATAGTATACTTAGTATTTATTAGTATAGTATGCTACACTATATAAGTATTAGTATTAGTGCTGGAATAATTACTTAGTGCTGGAAGAGAACATAGACATCATCTAGTCCAACTCTCTCTTCATAGTTTTATAGTATAGTCAGGTGGCTTTGGGGCTTGCATATATAAGGTGCAATTGTCATCTGCTGGACTACTTATTATAGGAAGGAAAGGATTCATACCTCTTCTTCTCTGGCCTCTTCTATCCTTGGAATGTGGGTGTCACCTCTCTTATCTAGCACCTACACTTTTGTTTTCTCCCAAGTACATTCTACTTTTTAGTCAGTGCCCTCTGCTCCACCCCTCCAACTGAGATGTCTCTGTATATGCATGAAAAAAAACAGTACTTCATGCTTCAATATGGTAGCCCAGCCCTACCAGACAAAGTACTCTTGCCTTGAAAGCTGCAATTCTGGATTCATGCTTTTTTTTTAAAGCTCAGTTTTGGGAAATTTATATTTAAAAACATTGGCAAGATTCTCTCTCATAGCTCCTGAGCCACCAGTAGTATGCTGGAAACATTTAGATAAAGAGAGTTCATGGTCTCTTTCTCTCTCTCTGCATTATGTCCCAGTCACTGTTCCTCCTTCCTTTCTAACTCCTTATTAAATAATGAAGTATTCAAACTAGAGTTTTATAATCAATAAAACCTTTATCTAAGCTAGCATTGGTATTAAATAGAACAAAAGTGGAAAAGGAGAAAAGAAAAGAAAAAGGGTCATCAAATCATTTTTAAAATGGTCAGAAGAAAATGGAATGCCAGGAGAAAACACAAACAGGACAGCTTTGAAAGTTACATATTAAATTTATTATCTACATTAAAGAAAAAGCCAATTGAAGTTTCATGGACATTCCTTTTTTTCTGTTCCACTTTGTATATAAAAATGCTCATTTTATATGGTATTAAATTCAGAATTTAAAAAAAACCATATTATAAAGAACAGGAACATTTTGGATTGGCCTACCCTCCCTACCATGGATTTAATTACCATCTCTAGGCTGATGATTCTTAGATCTACCTCTTCTTTAACCTCTTTGCTGACCTCCAATCTTGCATCTCCAGTTCACTTTCAGATATCACAAACTTGTCCTGCTCCAGTCCATTAAAGTGATATCCCTAAAGTGTCCATGTCAATGGCTCCCTATTTCCAGGTTCAAATATAAAATCTCCCTTTTTTGGCTTTTAAAGCCCTTAACACCGTAACCTCTTCTTATACCTAAATCCCATCCAGTACTCTAAAATCCAGTGACTCTTGCCTCCTTGCTGTTCTGCTGGCCTCCATTTTGTTCCTCACAAAAGACACCTCATCTTCTAAATCTGTGCATTTTCACTACATATCCTTCAGGCCTGGAATCCTCTGTCTCCTTATCTTTCTGGATTCTCTGACTTCCTACCAGTCTCAGATAACATTCTACCTTTTGCAAGAATCCTTTCCTGGTTTTTCTTAATGCTAGTGCCTTCCCTATGGCATTATCTTCAATTTATCCTGCATATATCTTATTTGTACATAGTTGCTTGCATGTTAGATTAGATTGTGAGCTCCTAGAGGGCAAAGACTGTTTTTGCCTTTCTTTGTGTACCCCCAGGCTTTGCACAGTGCTTGGCAAATAATTGGAACTTAATAAACACTTGGGTCTTCAGGGTTTATTCAGACTTGGGGAACCATAGTATATGTGATTTCTCTTAAAATATCTTGACAGTTTATATATTAACCAGAGAGCTGTTTGTGGCTAAAACATGTAATATAATGTAGAGTCTGCTTTGATAACTGATAAGATCATTCATGAAGGCTCACATCAGTTATGATGTGTTACTGGTTTTCCTCTCCCCTCCAACCTCCTCCTGCCCAGTATATGGAGAAGAGTGTAATAGTCAACGTTCACATTTTTTCTCTTTTATTTCTTTTAACTGAGCTGCCATGCACTTACGCAGTCCTACTGATTTCTTTGTTGTAAACAGAAAATATTTACCAGCTTTTTCTTAAAGATACACATTGATTTAGTTAATCTCTGAGAATGACATTAATGGAGCAAAGTAAGTTTCTTTTACACTTACATAACTTTTCTCCATGTGTTGTGATGCAAACTTGTTTGGAATATGGGTTTTTAATGTTCAGTATAAAAATGTGTGTGTGCATATATATATATGTGTGTGTATATATATATATATATACATATACATATGTATGTATGTATGTATGTATGTATGCTGTGAAACTGTAGTATACAAAACAAATCAATAAAAACTAGAAACACTCCATGACAGGTGAATGAGACATCTGTCTTTAATGCCCTAGCCTATTCCATGTAGCTACCGAGGGTGTAGCATGTATAAGGTAGAAATCATCTGCTGGACTATAGTATTACTATAGGATGCTGAAGCATGCAAAGTTCAATCCATGAAACTCTAGAAATGACCCTACATAAGCTGTCTCTAGCCTCCCAATCTCTAGTCTTCTACAGTCTCAATGTGAATACCAAACCCCATCACATGGTTCAAGTTTCCATTTCTTGCCTTCTCTGGCAAAAACGTCTCTCTAATACTGTCCTTTTAAAACTCGCTCGGTTCCTACATATGCCATAGACAAAGCCAGGATCTGAAGACTTCTCTGACTCTGGAAAACTGACCTGCAAAGCCCTACTTTTATTCTGAGTGTGATTTGCTTAATACCGCTTCAGAGTGTTGTGCTTAAATATTGTGCTTATTCTGTGTGATACTCAGTGGACAGTATATGTAGCAAATGCATGGTATCTCCCAAGAAACTTTCTATCATCTCCACGATCAAACACAAAATCCTACTCATAGCCTTGCTATTACAGACTTGAGGGTACAGGGGATGAACTGTGGAAAAATAAATGAGGACTGGAGAAGGAGGTCATCCCAGTCCCTACAAGCAATTCCATCTACTTTCAGTATTTTGTTTGGAGGTAACAGTGACAATTGAGAAAGTAGATTGTAATGCTGTCTACAATGCCCTCTTACCTCTGCAGTCTTATTACTTACCTCCATTCTCTTCAGTCCACTGACATTGGCTTCCTTGCTGTTCTTCAAAGAAGATACTGCATCTCCTAATTCCAGGCATTTTCATTGGCATTCCACTAGGCCTGGAACTCTTTCGCTTTTAATCTCTCTCCTAGCTTCCATGATTTCCCTTAGACCCCAGCCAAAATCCCATTTTCTAAAAGAATCTTTTCTTGATCCCCTTTAATACTAGTATCTTTCAGTTACCTTCAGATTACCCTGTCTTGATAGTTTGTGCGCTGTTGTTTGTTTCCATGTTGGTTTTTCATCACTTTGAGTTCCTTGAGGGCTTTTTACCCCCTTTTCTTTGTATCTCTCCAGTGCTTAGCATATGTGCTTAATAAATGCTTGCAGGAAGTTTGCTTGCTCTCCCTGTCTACTATTTTATTCACTAGTGCCTTCAAATATACTGGTCTTCCCTATCCTTTAAAAAAAAAAAAGCCTTTATTACACCTTGCCATCCCTTTCAGCTGTCATCCTGTATCCTCCCTTTCATGGTCTAACTCCTGGGGGGGGGGGGGAACTATCTATACTGACTGACTCCACTTCTTCTCTTTTCACTCCTCAGCCCACTGGAATCTGACCTCTCATCACTCAACTGAAACTGCTCTCCATTAAAGTTACAAATAACCTGCTATTTAATTATTTCTTAAAATACATACTGGTTGATTTCTTATGGTTTTTATACGTCACCAAAATCTTCCCCAGGATTCCCTTCCTTTCTTGTCTCCCAGATAGCCATTTCATATGACAAATATTTTTTAAAGGCAAAAAAAGAAAAATTAGCAAAACTAAAAAACACATTGAAAAAGTATGAAAATATATTCAATGTACCACATTTGTGGGCCTCCAATATAGTGGTATGGAGTGTATGTGGGCCTAGGAGGGGAAGCCTCTTCTCTTACCTCTAGTATTTGGAGTCATACTTGTTCTTTGTAATTTTATAACATTCACTTTTGATTTTTGTTTGTGTGTGTTTTCTTTCCATTTTTACATTGTTGTACTTAACGTATGTTATTTTCTTGGCTCTGCTAACTTCACTCTGCATAAGTTCATATAGATTTTTCCACGCTTTTCTGTATTCATCATTCTTGTTGTTTTTTAAATTTATTTTATTAATTTATTTTGATTTATCAACAATCACTTCCATATGCTTTTGAGTTTAAAATTTTTCTCCCCCTTCCTCCCCACCACCCTCCCTAAGACGGCATACAATCTGATATAGGGTATATGTAAACATTCCTATTAAACATATTTTCACATTAGTGATGTTGTAAGTAAAAATTAAAACCAATAGGAGGAACCATCAGAAAGAGGAAACAAAACTCAACAGAAGAGGAAAAAAAAAGATAGCAATTCAACTTCATAGTTCTTTCTTTGGATGTGGATAGCATTTTCCATCACAAGGCCTCTGGAGATGTTAGATCCTTGTATTGCTGAGGAGGGTTAAGGTTATCAATATTAGTCATTGCACAGTGTGGCTGTTATTGTGTACAACGTTCTCTTGGTTCTGCTCACTTCACTCAGCATCAGACCATACAAGTCTTTCCAGGTTTTTCTGAAGTCAGCCTGTTCATCATTTCTTATAACACAATAGTATTCCATTACATTCATATACCACAGTTTGCTCAGCCATTCCCCAATTGATGGGCATCCTCTCAATTTCCAATTCTTTGCCACCACAAAAAGAGCTACTATGAATATTTTTGTACATGTGAGTCCTTTTCCCATTTGTATGATCTCTTTGGGATATAGCCCTAGAAGTGCTATTACTGGGTCAAAGGGTATGCACATTTTTATAGCCCTTTGTGCATAGTTCCAAATTGTTCTCCAGAATGGTTGGATCATTTCAAAACTCCACCAACAATGCATTAGTGTTCCAGTTTTCCCACATCTTCTCCAACATTTATCATGTTGACCAATCTGATAGGTGTGATGTGGTACCTCAGAGCTGGTTTGATTTGCATTTCTCTAATCAGCAATGATTTAGAGCATTTTTTCATATGACTATAGATGGCTTTAATTTTTTCAATTGAGAACTGTCTGTCTGCATCCTTTGACCATTTATCAATTGGGGAATGGCTTGTATTCTTATAAATTTGTCTTAATTCTCTATATATTTTAGAAATGAGGCCCTTATCAGAGAAACTGGTTGTAAAAATTCTTTCCAATTTTCTACCTTCCTTCTAATCTTAGTTGCATTGGCTTTGTGCAAAAACTTTTCAATTTAATGTAATCAAAATTATCCATTTTGCTTTTCATAATGTTCTCTATCTCCTGTTTGGTCATGAATTCTTCTGTTCTCCATAGATCTGATAGGTAAACTATTCCTTGTCTCCCAGTTTGCTTATAGTATCAGCCTTTATATCTAAATCATGAACCCATTTTGACTTTATTTTGGTATATGGTGTGAGATTTGGTCTATGCCTAGTTTCTGCCATACTCTTTTCCAGTTTTCCCAGCAGTTTTTTTTCAAAGAGTGGGTTCTTATCCCAGAAGCTGGGGTCTTTGGGTTTATCAAATAATAGATTACTATAGTCATTGACTACTGTGTCTTGCATATTTAACCTATTCCACTGATCCACCTCTATTTCTTAGCCAGTACCAAGCAGTTTTGATGATTGCTGCTTTATAATACAATTTAAGATCTGGAATTGCTAGGCCACCTTCCCCTGCATTTCTTTTCATTAGTTCCTTTGATATTCTGGACCTTTTGTTCTTCCAAATGAATCTTGTTATTATTTTTTCTAACTCTATAAAATAATTTTTTGGTAGTTTGATTGGTATGGCACTGAATAAGTAAATTAGCTTAGGTAGGATTGTCATTTTTATTATATTAGCTCAGCCTACCCATGAGCAACTGATGTTTTTCCAATTATTTAGATCTGATTTTATTTGTGTGAAAAGTGTTTTGTAATTGTGTTCATAGAGTTCCTGGGTTTGTTTCGGGAGGTAGACTCCTAAATATTTTATAATGTCTACAGTAAGTTTAAATGGAATTTCTCTTTCTATCTCTTGCTGTTGGGCTTTGTTGGTAATATATAGAAATGCTGATGATTTATGGGTTTATTTTATAGCCTGCAACTTTGCTAAAGTTGTTTATTATTTCAAGTAGTTTTTTACTTGATTCTCTAGGATTCTCTAAGTATATCATCATGTCATCTGCAAAGAGTGATAGCTTTGTTTCTTCTTTGCCTATTCTAATGCCTTCAATTTCTTTTTCTTCTCTTATTGCTAAAGCTAACGTTTCCAGTACATATTGAATAACAGTGGTGATAATGGACATCCTTGTTTCACCCCTGATCTTATTGGAAATGCTTCTAGCTTGTCCCCATTACATATAATGCTTGCTGAAGGTTTTAGATAGATGCTATTTATTATTTTAAGGAAGACTCCATTTATACCTATGCTTTCTAGTGTTTTTAATAGGAATGGGTGTTGTATTTTGTCAAAAGCTTTTTCTGCATCTATTGAGATGATCATGTGGTTTCTGTTGGTTTTGGTGTTGATATGCTCAATTATGCTGATAGTTTTCCTAATATTGAACCAACCCTGCATTCCTGGTATAAATCCTACCTGGTCATAGTGTATTATTCTTGTGATAAGTTGCTGTAATCTATTTGCTAATATTTTGTTTAAAATTTTTGCATCTATATTCATTAGAGAAATTGGTCTATAATTTTCTTTCTGTTTTGACTCTTCCTGGTTTAGGTATCAGCACCATATTTGTATCATAAAAAGAATTTGGTAAGATTAATTCTTCATCTGTTTTCCCAAACAGTCTATATGGTATTGGAATTAATTGTTCTTTAAATGTTTGATAGAATTTGCATGTAAATCCATCTGGCCCTGGAGATTTTTTCCTAGGGAGTTCATCAATGGCTTGTTCAATTTCTTTTTCTGAGATGGGGTTATTTAAGTATTTTACTTCCTTTTCTGTTAATCTGGGCAATTTATATTTTTGTAAATATGCATCCATTTCACTGATTGTCAAATTTGTTGGCATAGGGTTGGGCAAAATAATTCTTAATTATTGTTTTCATTTCCTCTTCCTTGGTGGTAGCTTCACCCTTTTCATTCTTGATACTAGTAATTTGGTTTTCTTCTTTCTTTTTTTAAATTAAATTAACCAAAGGTTTATCTATTTTATTGGTTTTTTCATAAAACCAGCTCTTAGTTTTATTTACATTCTTGTCATTTCTTTTTTTTTTGTTTTTTTCCAAATCTTTTTAATTTTTATTTTTTTAATTTTTTTTTCTATATGCTTTTGAGTTGAAAATTTTTTCTCCCTTTTCTCCCCCCCCCACCCTCCCCAAGACGGTGCACAATTTGACATAGGCTTTACATTTACATACCCATTAAACATATTTTCACATTAGTGAAGTTGTAAGTAAAAATTAAAACCAATAGAAGGAACCATCAGAAAGACGAAACAAAACTCAACAGAAGGTAAAAATAAGTGAGAGCGATTTGACTTACATAGTTCTTTCTTTGGATGTGGACAGCATTTTCCATCCCGAGGCCTCTGGAGATGTCTTAGATCCTCGTAATGCTGAGAAGGGTTCAGTTTAACATTCTTAGTCATTGCATAACATGGCTGCTATTGTGTACAACGTTCTCTTGGTTCTGCTCACTTCACTCAGCATCAGACTATATAAGTCTTCTCAGGTTTTTTTGAAGTTAGCCTGTTCATCATTTCTTATAGCACAATAGTATTCCATTACATTCATATACCACAGCTTGCTCAGCCATTCCCCAATTGATGGGTATCCTCTCAATTTCCAATTCTTTGCCGCCACAAAAAGAGCTGCTATGTATATTTTTGTACATGTGGGTCCTTTTCCCATTTGTTTGATCTCTTTGGGATATAGCCCTAGAAGTGCTATTGCTGGATCAAAGGGTATGCACATTTTTGTAGCCCTTTGGGCGTAGTTCCAAATTGTTCTCCAAAATGGTTGGATCATTTCACAGCTCCACCAACAATGTATTAGCATTCTTGTAATTTCTTACATTACAGTAATATTCCTTTACATTCTTATACCATAGTTTGTTTAGCTGTTCCAGGTATGTACTTTGTTTCCAATTCTTTGCTCACATAAATAATGCTGCTATAAATATTTTGGTATATATAGGGACTTTCTTCTTATCAATAGATACGAGCCCTCTAAAATCTCTGGGTCGAAGGGTATTTTAGTCACTTTATTTACATAATTCCAAATTGCTTTCCAAAATGATTGTACTGATCCACAACCCCATCAACAATATACTAGTGTGCCTCTTTCTCAAAACCCCATCACCATTTACTATTACCATTTTTAGTCATTTTTGCCAATTTCAGCATATGAAGTGAAACATCGAGGTTGTTTTGATATGCATTTCTCTTATTATTAGTGATTTGGAACATTCTTTCACATGGTTGTTAATTTGTAATTTCTTAATTTGAGAACTGTTTGTACATATATATTACTTGACAACTTATTCATTGGGGAATGGCTTTTGGTAAAACACACACAAATCTGATAATTGCTTATATATCTTGGATACCAAACCTATATCAGAGAAATTTGATATAAAGATTATTTTCCCCAATCTCCTTTTCCTAGGTGCATTAATTTTGTTGGTGTAGAAGCTTTTCAGTCTCCAGTAATCAAAGTCAGCTAATTTATCTTTTGTATTTGCTTTTACCCCTTGTTTAGTTAGGAAGATATCTTCTATTCAAAGCTGTATAGTCTTTAATATTAATGTCATATATCTATTTAGAATCATTGTGAAATAATGATAATTATAACTAGCATTTATATAATGCTTTAAGGTTTGTAAATCACTTTACATATATTAAAATAATTATGTCCTCTCAACAACCATGTAAGGTAGATAATATTATTATCCTTATTTTATAGATGAGGAAAGTGAAGCAAATAGAGATTAAGTGACTTGTCTAGGGTTACACAACTAGTAAGTGCCTGAGCCTGAATTTGACCTCAGGTCTTCCTGACTCCAAATCCCATGCTCTGTAAACTTTACTACCTAGCTCCCTAGGAATATGGTGTAAAGTGGTGGTCTAAGCCTAATTTCTGAAACTGCTTTTCATTTTCCACAGCAGCTTTTCTCAAATAGGGAGTTCTTTCCTAAGTATTTGCTGTTTTCTCAGTTGTTGAACGCTGTGTTGTTAGAGTTCCATTCTCCCTGGTCTACTCTGTTTCATTGATCTACCTAGTCTAGTCTGTTCCATTGATCTACCTCTCCATTTTTTAACCAATACTATTTAAAATATAGTTTGAGTCCTGAAAGTTCTATTCCTACTTTATCCCCATCATTATTGCCCTTTTTGTATTATATTTTTCTTTTTCCAAATTAATTTTGTTGCCATTTTATTGAGTTTTATATAGTATCCTTTTGAAAATTTGATCATTATAATACTAAAAGTGTAAATTAACTTTGGTAGTGTTGTCCTTTTTTATTATAGTGACACACTCTAGCCATGAACACTGATTATTCCTTTAGATAGTTAAGTTCTTTATATTTTTAAGGAACACTCTTTAATTGAATTTATAGAAGTATTTTGTGGGCTTTGGTAGATTGATTCCCAAATATTTTATACATTTTGTAGTTATTTGGAATGGGATTTCACTTTCTTTTATTGCCTCTTCAATTTTTAAATTATTATATGGAAATGCTGCTGATTTTTGAGGGTTTATTTTATAGACTGCAACTTTGCTGAAGGCATTGTCTCAATATCTTTGCTGATGCCCTAGGATTTGAATTTTCTGTTTTCTATTTTAAATACATTTTTATTGATGTTTTGCTTTTTTTAAATGATTAATTTATTTTTAGTTTTCAACATTCACTTCCATAAGATTTTGATCTTTAGATTTTCTCCTCCACCTTCTCCCCCTTCCTCCCCAGAACAGTGTGCAATCTGATATAGGCTCTACTTATATTCATATTTAGCATATTTTCCCATAAGTCATGATGCAAAGAAGAATTAGAAACTGAAGAGAGGAACCACAAGAATGAAGCAATAAAACAAAACAAGAAAAGAAAAGGAGAGCAAATAGTATGCTTTCATATGCATTCAGACTCCATAGTTCTTTCTCTGGATGTGGATAGTATTTTCCAACATGAGTCTTTTGGAGTTGTCTTAGATCCTTGCATTGCTGAGAAGAGCCAAGTCTATCAAACTCAGTCATCTCACAATGTGGCTGTTACTGTGTATATTGCTGTCCTGGTTCTACTAATTTCACTCAGCATCAGTTCATATAAGTCTTTCCAGGTTTTTCTGAAGTCTGCCTGCTCATCATATGTGCTTATAGCACAATGGTATTCCATTACATTCATATACCAAAACTTGTTCAGCCATTCTCCAATTGATTGGCATCCCCTCAATTTCCAATTCTTTGCCACCACAAAAAAGAGCTGCTATAAATATTTTTGTACATGTGAGTTCTTTTCCTGTTTTTATGATCTCTTTGGGATACAGACCTAGTAGTGGCATTGCTAGGTCAAAGGGTATGCACAATTTTATAGCTCTTTGGGCATAGTTCCAAATTGCTATCCAAATGGTTGGATCAGTTCACAACTCCACCAACAATGCATCAGTGTTCCAATTTTCCCACATCTTCTCCAACATTATCATTTTCCTGTTTTGTCATATTAGCCAGTCTGATAGGTGTGAGGTGGTACCTCAGAGTTGTTTTGATTTGCATTTCTCTAATCAATAGTGATTTAGAGCATTTTTTCATATAACTATAGATAGCTTTAATTTCTTCCTCTGACAACTGCCTGTTCATATCCTTTGACCATATATCAATGCTGTTTTATATCATCATAGTTTTCCTAGTATCCCATCTCCCCTTCCCAAACAGCCATCTTATATAACAGATAATCTTCTTTAAAGACAGAAAAAAGAAAAAAAAGCAATCTGAAAATATGTGCAATGTGTAACACCTGTGGACCTCTCACCTCAATGGTTGGGGGTTGTCCTTTCATACCTCTTCATTCAAATCATTCTTGATCTTTGTAATTTTGCTATATTAATTTTTTATTATTTGTGTGTGATCGTTCTTTCAATTTACATTGTTGTGGTCATTTTGTATATATTTTTCTTGGCTCTGTTTACTTCATTCTGCATCACTTCATGAAGACATACTTTTCTGTATTCATCATTTTCACAATTTATTACAGCACAGATTTAATATTCCATCACATTCACATATCACAATTTGCTTAGCCATGGGCATCTATGTTGTTTCTAATTTTTTGCTATCACAAAAAGTGCTAACACAAATATTTTAGTGTGTATGGGGACTTTGTTCTTATCACTGGCTTCCTTGGGGTATAAGCCCAATAATGGAGCCTCTGGGTCAAAGGGTAAAGGCATTTTAGTCATTTAATTTACACAATACCAAATTGCTTTCCAAAATGGTTGTACCATTTCACAGCTTCATCCAACTGTGTGTTAATGGCCTGTCATCCCACAACTTAGCCAACATTGCATATTTTGTCAGTTTTGCCAATTTGCAGGGCATGAGGTTGAAACCTCAGGATTGATTTGATTTACATTTCTGTTATTATTAGTGATTTGGAGCATTCTTTCATGTAGTAGTGTATACTTTGTAATTCCTTTTTTTTTAACTGTTTGTATCCTTTGACCACTTATCTATTGGAGAATGCCCATTAGTTTTATGTGTACTTCTCAATTGTTTGTATATCTTAGATACCCAGTCCTTATCAGAGAAAATTGATTCAAAGATTTTTGTTTCCATTTGACTGCTTCCTTTCCTATCCTAGGTACATTAATTTTTCTGTGCTTTTTAGATTCATGTAATCAAAGTTATTTATTTTATCTTGTTTGTAATTACCTCTATATATCACATTCATAGCTGTGAGAGGAATATAATCTGCCTGTCTCTCAAATAGTATGATCTTTTTATGTTAAAGTCACGTATCCATTTAGAATGAATTGTGGAATATGGTGCAAGGTGTTGGTTTAAGCCTAATTTATGCCCCACTGCTTTCTAATTTTCCCAGTAGTTTCTATCAAATAAGGAGTTCTTTCCTAGGCAACTTATGTTTTCTACTTTATTGAACAATTTATTGAGTTCAGTTGTTTCTGATTTTCCTTAGTCTAATCTGTTCCAGTAATCTATCTCATTTTTTTAGCCAATAGCAGATCCTTCTGATGAATGAGGTCTGGAAGTGCTAGTTCCTCTTTCATATCTGTCTCTTTTCATAATTTATTTCTTCTTGATCTTCTTGGTCTTTTGTTTTTCCAAATGAATTTTGATATTATTTTATAAAGTATACATACCCTTGGTAATTTGATTGGCATAGCATTAAAAATGTAGGTTAGCTTTGGTAGTATGGTCCTTTTTTATTATATAGGTATGGCCCAGCTATGAGCACTGAATATTCCTCTAGCTATTTAAATTATTTATTTCTTTAAGGAGCACTCTGTAATTGAATCTATGAATGTTTTCTGTGGGTGTGCTTTGCAAAATTAATATCCAAATAATGTATGCATTATGTAGTTATTTGGAATGAGATTTCCTTTTTCTACTATTGTATCTTAGATTCTGTTATTATTATATAGAAATGCATTTTGATTTTTTAAGCCAATGATTTTTTTGCTTCTTTTTTTGGGGGGGAGGAAGGGTGAGGTAATTGGGGTTAAGTGACTTGCCCAGGGTCACATAGCTAGTAAGTGTCAAGTATCTGAGGTCGGATTTGAACTCGGGTCCTCCTGACTCCAAGGCTGAAGTTCTATCCAATGTACCACTTACCTGCCCCAGAAGCCAATGATTTTTGAAGATTTATTTTGTAGGCTGTAACTTTTCTGAAGCTCTTGTTCCAATTAGTATCTTTGCTGATTCTCTAGGATTTTTCCAAGTACATCTTTATTATCATCAGTAAAGAAAGATGGTTTTAACTGCATCTTAATATCTTTCTCTTGTTTTATTGTTGATGCTAGAATTTCTAGAACCACATCAAATAATAGTGGGGAAAGTGGACATCCTTGTTTTATTCCTATATTTACTAGAAAAGGTGTCTAGTGCATTTCCATTGCATATGGTGCTTATTTTTAGTTTTAGATAGATGCTTTTTATGATTTTTTGAAAGTCCTACGCCTATTCTTTGCAGAGTTTGTTTTGTATTGTTAAATATAAATGAGTGTTGTACTTTATCAAATGCCTTTTCTGCATCTGTTGAGGTAATTGTGTGGTTTTGGATGTTTTGGTTTTTGATATGATTATGTAGATTGTTTTTCTAATGTTGCTTCTCTGGTCTAAATGCAACTTGGTCAAAATGAATGACATTTTGGATAAATCACTGTAGTCTGACCGGATTTTGTCAAACGTTTTTGAATCAGTATTCATTAATTATATTGGCCTATAGTTTTCTTTTTGTGTTGTCTTTCTTTTGTTTAGGTATTAGGACTTTATTTGTCTCATAAAAGGATTCTAGTAGAATGCTTTCTTTTGAGAATAATTTTGAAGTATGAGTACTAATTGTTCTTTAAATGTTCCATAGAAATCACCTGTGAATCCATCAAGGAGATTTTTCCCCCCTTTAGTAGTTCCATTATATAGCATCTTATTTCCTTTTTTTGAGATTGAGTTACTTGAGATCTCTCTCGTCTTCTGAAAGATTGGGTATTTTATATTCTTGAAGCTATTCCTCCATATCTTTTGTCTTTTCAGTTTTGTTAGTATACAACTATGCAAAATAGGTTCCGATCCTTTTATTTCTTCTCGTTTTCTTGAGATTTTGTTGCTATTTTTTTATTTGATTTTCTTCCCTTTAAAAAATCTGATTACCTAAAACTATTAATTTTATTAGTATTTTCAGAGAACCAGCTTTTAGTTTCATCTATTATTTCTGTTTTCTTTTTGGTTTCTAATTTATCTATTTCTTCTCATATTTTTAATATTTCCTTGTTTCTGCTTATTTTAGGTTCATTTATTTGTTGGCTTTCTAATTTAAAAAAAAAACATATTCAGTTAATTAACCCTCTCTTTTTCTATTTTGTTAATATATGTTTATAGGGATATGATTTTTCCTCTGAGGACTACTTTAGCTACATCTCAGAAATTTTGGTTTGTTATTTCATCATTATCATTTTCTTTCACATAATTACTCATTGTTTCTATAACTTGTTCTTTGCCCTACTCATTATTTAGGATTTCAATGTTAAGTCTCTATTTGGGTCTGTCTTTTGTTTGTAGTCCCTGAACCAGTGACTTTATTATTATGTATTTTAAAAAATTTATTTATAATAATTATTATTAAAGGATGTACTTTCCATTTCTGACTTTTTACCCCCCCCCCAATATCTCTGTGCCCTAATGCATGATCATTTTTTGTAAAAGTTCTGTGTTTTGCTTAGAAATATGTGTGTTCTTTTGCAGGCCTATGTAGAAGATTTCTCTCCCTTGCTTTCTTTACTATCCATCCTCCCTTTTTATTCTAGATACTCATCCTTTGGTTTGTGGTCTTTATTCTTACCCAGACCTTCTTATTCTCTGCATTCTTCATGGAATCAAAATTTCCAAAGGCATCTATTCTGGGTTCTCCCTTCTAAGCAGTTTCTGCCATTGCTTTGTAGAATTTGATCCTTGTTGCCCCCCCCTTTTTATTGTGCCTCAATCCCATAAAAATGTCAATTCCTACAATTCTTACAGAGAGGACAGTGCCCCAAGGCAGGATTGCCCCTTCCCCTCAATACACACATCCCTAATTATGTAGCCCATCCTTGATTTATACTCTCCCCTGTTCATCTTCCTTCCCCATTTGCCTCAAAATTTCCTCCCTGGGTCAATGCCATCCCACTCTCCCAGGCACCAATTGCCCCCAAGAACTCTCAACTCTTCCCCTGCCCCCTGCCAGGGCAAGATGAGTAGTCTTTTTAGGCATCAAATCCTACAGACAACATCCAGCACATGGTCCCCATCTCCCTTCACAGAACATCTCTTCCCCCAAAGAAGCATTTATTAGTGGCACCTTCTCTCACCAACAAAAGAAAGCCTCTGTCTTTCCCCCCTACTCTTTTCAGTCACTCTCCTTTCCTCCTAACTCATCTACAGCAGGCTTTTCTTTTTCCAAGAGACCATAGGAGTCATCTTCCCCTCATTGTAGTCCTCAACTTGACCAAGACACATCACAAACTTCTCCTTGTTCCTTCTCTTCCTCCTCCCCTTCACCCTTCAATGCACTCTCATTTTGTAATTTAGTCCTACAAAAAAACTGATTCGCCTATAGGTGGAGTGCTGCAAAGGTCTTTCCATATTGCCTGAGGCATGCCTTTCCACCATCACAGACATAACTTTTGCTTTCGCCCCTAACTCCATGTGTGCATTTGGAAAGAAGTTTCTTATTGTTGACTCTGCTGTCACTGTTGCCATCTTTGGCTGCTGCATTTGCTCACCTCTCCTGCTTCTCTGTTGTCTAGGTTGTTTGAGAAGCAAATACAAAAGAAGAACTATAGACCAGTATTGTTAAAGTATGTATATAAAGTCCTATCAGACATACTATACCTATTGATCTAAGAAATCATCATCAGATTAATGTGGATTTACACCACATTAATGAAAGGAGGAAAGGATGGCTTAAAATTAGAAAAACAATTGGCATCGTTAATCAACAAAAACATCCCAAACCACATGATTATCTCAGTACATGTTGGGAAAAAAAAGCCTTGATAAAGTAAGTATAGCACTTATGCTAGAAACCCAACAAAGAATAGGCATTGAGGAATCTTTTTAATTATCACAAAAACGCAGCTTAAAGCTGGGAATACACTAGAACCTTTTCTAATAAATATGAGAGTAAAGCAAGGATACTCATTTTTTCCCTCTACTATTTGATATATTTTTGGAAATGTTGGCATTAGCAACAAGATAAAAGCAAAAAATTCAAGGCATAAATGTAGGCAAAGAGAGGATGAAATTATCTCTATGTGCTAATGACATGATGGTTTACTTAGAAAACCCTGGGAGAAGCACTTCCTAGGTCAAAGAGGGTTAACTTTTCTCTATCTTCACAACCTCTCAAACTTCCCTCAAACAGAAATCATTCACCAAATATAAAGCAATTTCAGCTGTCTCCATGGTCAAGGACACCAGGAAAACAAGGTAAAAACTCCATGAATTAATGAATAACTCAGCACCCCATGCCCTGTGCCCGTGCAGAAAGACTGCATTAGCTATCTGAGCCATGGGCTTGCTACAATGTTCAGTTCTACATCCTGACCTTCTTTTCCAGTGCTGTGGAGATTCAAGCTGCAAACAACAAAAATTTGCTGAGGTTTTGATAGCCAGAGCAATGGTGGCATTCTTCACTACAAAAGTTCTTTGTAGGAAAGCAGAAGAACAAAAGGAAAGGGGCAGAACACATGTCTGGGCTTGAAATAGAGCTTAACACCACACCATGACCCCCAGAACCTCAAAGAGCCAAGCTCAGAACAACAGAAATTTGCATAGGCTGCAATAGCACCAGGGTAGCATTGCTCTGTCAGAGAACTAAGGAATAGAGGGAACGAAACAGGACATTATGTGATATTTTATTAAACCTGAAGGAAAAAAAAAAGAGCCCACCAACCATCTAGGACCAATTCTATCTCCCTGAAACGTTGCTTGTGGCAGAGATCTAAACTGGTGACCCACGAATTGCCCAGCATAGGAGGTAGCTGAGGCACTTTGAGGTCTGGCCCTCAGAGAAACTCCCTTTAGAAGGGAGGGAGTCAGAAAGTGAGCAATAGGGAAGAATAAGGGGGGTGGGTGTGGGGAAGAAAGTATCAAAGATCTCAGGAGGAAGAAAATCCAAAGATCTTGAGTTTAGGCAGATAAATCAAAAGGGACAATATTAATAGCTGAAGGAAATATGGCTTCCAGATATAGTAAAGAAGTTTGGGCATCTATGAATAAATACTGCAAAACAAAGGAAAATGATTAGGAATATTTTTCTCATAAAAGGAAACTGGTAGAGTGCTTTATGATTTTTCAGAATAATTTATACTGGTACTAATTTTTCATTAGAATTATTAATTTAAAAAATCTCCTGTGAATCATTAGGAGCAGGAGAGTTTTCTTTGGCAATTCTATTTCCTTTTCTTATATTGGATTATCTAAGATTTTTATTTGGTTTTCTGTTAGTTTGAGGGTTTTACATTTTTGAAGGTATTCCTTTATTTCTTTTGTGTTCTTAGCATTGTCAGCATATAACTGTGCTTAGTAGGTTCTGATAATTTTTATTCTAGTTTTGCTGCAATTTCATCTTGTTCATTTGCTGCTTTGTTGATTTGATTTTCTATTCTTTTCATTTTAATTAAATTGGCTAAAGGTCTATCAATTTCACTAATATTTTTAAAGAACCAATTTTTAGAGTTTTATATTCAGTTTATTTCTAATTTTAATATCTTCTCTAGTGCTTATTTTAGGTTTATAATTATTTGCTAGCTTTATAATTTTTAAATGAATATTCAGTTCATTAATTTGCTTCCTCCCCCCCCCATTTTGTTAATATGATTTTAGGGATATTATTTCTCCCTGAAGACTGCTTTAGCTGTATCACAGAAATCATGGTATAGTGATTATCATTAGCATTGTAAAGGTCCCATCTCCCATCATAGAGTATTTCTCTCCATCCTTCCCCTCATGGAAGAGTTCTTTATTGGGACTCTTCCCACCACTGAAAGGAGATTTCTCCTTTTTCTTCTCCCTGTGGTTTCTTCACCTATTTTTCTGTGGGTCCTCTTCTTTTTGAGTGACTAGTGGAAACATTTTTCCTTTAATGTTAACCTTGGACTTGATTATGGTTCCGCTCTTCTTCTCTTTTCCCCTTTTATGTGCCTTCTCATGCCGTAATTTAGTCCCACAAAAAACAAAGATTCCCTTGTAGGCGAGGTGTTGTGAGGTTTATTTAGTCCATGATGTTTTAGACCTGCTCTTCCACCATCTCCTCTGTTTGATTTTCCCTTGTTTCCTTGTGTACTTTTGGAACAAAATATCTTAGTGGCTTCTCTACTGCTATTTTCTTCTTGTTGTTAATCCCACTAGTGTCTTTCTTTTATATATATATATATATACATATATATATATATGTATATATATATATGTATATATATGTGTATATAGATGTATATATGTATATAGTTTGAAAGTTGATTTGAAGAAATAATGGCTTATTTGGTGAATTCCTAAGAATTTAAGTGAAGTATCCAAAATTTTAAAGCAGCTAATCAATGCAGGACATACTAGAGATTCTAAGAATACAAGGCATCAAAAGCAGTTAATTGCTCAGAACATTGAGAATATATTACTAATATTAAGACTTAAAGATTTAAAATTAATATTTTAGTAAAAGATGCTTTGTATTACTAATAAAACATTCTAAAATTGCTTTTTCAGCTTTAATTCCCTCTTAATTTCTATTTTTGTATCTTTTCATAATGTAACATATTAGCACAGTAGCACATTAACAGGGTTGCACTGTCAAAACAGTTTGGATAAATTCTCCATGAGGGCAGGGATTCTCTTTTACCTCTTTTTGTATCCCCAGTGCTTAAGCACAGTGCCTGGCACATAGGAGGTGCTTAATAAATGTTTATTGATTGAATTAATATTTGTTTAGGGGACTGAGAATTTCAGTGACCTGCCAGCCCATGGTCACACATGGAACATTCTGACTGCTCTAAGCCAAGTTGCTTACAATAGCTGAAATTGAACTGAAATCTGCCTTCATGTAGATTATCACTTCTAGTCTTCCTTCTGAAGTAACAGAGAAAGAGAAAGTATGTTTCCAAATCCAAATGTACTATTTTCAAGGTTTCAAAGATAGTGATTGAGACCTCTGGTCTAGGCGGTGCAGTGGAGGGGGCAGGATGTTTGTTGTTGTTTGTATATCCTTCATTTTTGGAAGTAGACCAATGACATCACAATGTTGGAGTCAGGGTACGCTGTGTTTGGCTGTGGCTTATCAGTTCAGTACTTTGGGAGACACTACCACAGATAAGGCACAAGTAGTCTGTTAGAACATTTAGGGTAGAAGTATCTCTGGAATTGCACAGCTCGTTTCCATGGTGCTTCTATGATTCTACTTTGCTCATAACCTAAGTTAGAATCTTGGCTCCAACTCTGACCCCAAGCAAGTCACTTAAACTTTCTCATAGTGGCTCCTACCACAGGTAGGTAATTGTGAGGACTCAGATAATACAAGTAAAGTGCTTTGCATTTACATAGAGCTTTAAATGTAATAACAAATGTTGTGAGTCTTTATGTTTCCACTATACTTGGTTCACAGCTTTTGGGAATGGGAAAGAAGAGACACTCAGCTTGACTTTGACTACCCATTCCCGCACTTACCTGCCTTATCCTGCTATGAGAGAAAAGATCTCCCTACCTTTTTTTTTTCTCCACCATGCAGAGGACTTTGTAAATCACACTAAAGATCACCAGTGTTCAGAGAGAGGGAGTCACTCTGCAGCCATGGCAGGGTTCTGGGGATAGCTAAAAAGAAATCATACCAAGGCAGTTGTCTGAGATCCTAGGGCTGAGCTCAGGTCTTGCTAAGGGACATATTCCCTAGGGCCCTAAACCAGATCTAGTCCAGTGTAAGGTCTGTGTGAGGGTTGAAGCAGCTCAAGGATTTCTTCCCCCTCCTCCTTTCTGACTGAACTCCAGTGGTGGGGTGATAATGGCAAGTGAGGTGGGGAGAATTAATCTCATTTGGTCATCTGATGTTGCTAGGAGTGAAGTCATTTTTGTGGAGCTGAGCTTGTTGAAAGCATAGCTATGGGAACTGTCTTAACTCCAAATCAGGAGTTTTTGTTGCTAGACTATTCTACTACTAGCTTTTGGCACAATCCTTTGTCGTGGCACCACCTTTATACCACATAATACAGGACAATTGAATGCCTTAATTTAAGTGTTTTCAGTCACTTCCATATCCTATATAAAAAGGATAACATTTGCTTGTTTGTGCAGGTCACTCGTAATTATTTTGTTTTATTCTGCATATATAATTTTTAGAGCCTATGATGAATGGGCTCTTCCACAGAGCCTTGTCCAGGTGCAAACAGCAATAATTTCTTTTTGGGTGGGAGAATGCATCTAGAGTCTGAGCTCTGTACTTTACAGAGTTCTTACTGGGGGAGGGGAGAAAGAGAGAGAGAGAGAGAGAGAGAGAGAGAGAGAGAGAGAGAGAGAGAGAGAGAGAGAGAGGAGAGAGAGAGAGAGAGAGAAAGAGATCAGTTTTAGTGTGAGAGTAGAAATTGATGCAGGACCTCAGCCAGTTTAAATGGGAGGTATAATTGGCAGTTTATACATTATCCATAATTCCAGAAGTGTCTATAGGCTCTTGAGGAGAATTAAGCATTATTCTTTCAAACACCTCCCCCAGTGGCTTAAACCAAAAAAATCACAATATTATATTTGGCAAAATTCTGGTTGACCTCCCAATATCAAATGTAAAAAACAAACAAATCTCCAAAAACTTCCTTCAATTCGGTTAGATGATTTTACAATCCTAGGGATCTTCCTTGGTTTGCATTCTTTCATTGTTAGGGTCCCTCTTGCCATTCCTCAATTATGGTTTTGTCCATGTACAATTATAGGACTACTGAGTGCTTATTCAGCTGTACTATCATTTTTATAAAGCCATTCTATACCCAACTGTTCTTTCCCCATTCACACATAAATATAACTTCCTTAAAGCTGAGAGGATTCTTTCAGTAGGCTTCCTCCTAGGAAATTGGGTGATGATGACTATTAGCAATACAAAGTTATCCAGCCCCAGGGAGAGCAAAGCAAAACAAGTTCTTTTGTATTTGTCCTTTTCTAATGAGGGCAATATCTCAATCCCCCAAAATTCAACATGTCCAACAGTTGCTTTAAAGATAAACTGAGTTATAAGAATATCTTCTTGAAGTTGGAAGTTTAAATTACCAGGGTTGGAAGGCCCAGGATCTAGAAGATGGTCTAATGCAAGTTCAAAGTACAGTTCTTAGGGACACAGAGCTTACCCATATTAATCTCTCCTGGTTGAAAGGCTGAAGGGAAGTTTATTCTCTAATTGCCTAAGTGAGAGAGGTGTCTCACAGTTAGTAACTATCCAGTGGCATCACCAAAAGCGCCGTCAGAAGCACAAAGAATAATTTGGGCTTATTTTCCTCTGCATTGCCTATCTTGTACTTCAAGGAGCTTATGATGTTCTAGTCCTGTTGTTCTGGGCTGGGTCTGAAACAGGTGAGTGCCCTGGTATTGTATGTTTGATATTGTAACAGATCAAGGCATCTGGAGATGATCACTAAACAGTTAACAAAATGAGATTTAGTTAGCCAGAGTAGGAGGACCATATTCAACAAAGAAAGGAATTGGGGACACCTCAAATTGATTCAGCTGAGCAAAGCTCCTTTGCTTGAGTAGACTCACAGTTTTGTACCAGTCTCAAGCAACACAGAAAGATGTGTGGAGCTCCTTGTGGCTGTTTTGAACTTTAGCATCAGGGAAAAGATGTCAACAGTCTGAGCCTTTAGTTGTTCCCCCACTCCCAAGTTCCAACCCCAACCTCAATACCTGTTAAGGAAAAATTAGCCTAACTTGCACAGGGGCAGGAGTTAGGATATTGGGGCTTGAGATGGCTGAAGCAAGAGGTCACTTGAGCTGCTCTGAACCTGAATGTCTTCATTTTTCATACTTGCACTACTTGCTTCATAGACTTTTAGTGAAGTAAGCATTTTGTAAACTGTCAAACCTTATGTAAATGTAACCTGTTGTAATAATTATTATAGGAATATAAATAATTATTATGATGTCTACAGTTATGGGGCAGGAGACTAAGAGGGGTCAATGAAGAGAGAAAAAAACATTCTGAGAAGTAGGAGAATCAGAAGAGTGCAGTGGTGTGAGAGGATTTCAAGCAAATTTACTCAAGCAACATATTTCCATTTTAACCATCCTTCAGTTCCCAGCCAAAATGGAATTTATTTTATTAATGGCTTTTTTTAATCATGGCAGGTAGGGATACTTTTAGTCAGTAGTTTTGGGGCCACAGGGCCTTCTAGGCATTTAAATTTAAAACAAGGAGGTGATTCTACCTGGAACTAGTCTTAATTGCCCCCTTCTCTTCCTAATCTTCCACATACCTGTTTTCTTTTTAACTTAATGTTAAGGGTACTTTTAAAAATAAAGCATAAGTCTCTTTCCTCTTTTATAGCTATCAGTATTCTCCCTTTTCACTTTTACTTCCATGGTTTCTTTTATAATATTACCAATATTTGACAAAAATGCTTCTTTCATGCTAATGGCTTATCTTTAACTGTTATATAGTTTAATAGAGTAATGCCTTTTCATTACCAAAAATCAAACCATTCAAATACACAAAAAGACATTAACTCTTGAAAAACAACTAACATGATAATTCTGATGATAAAATAGAGGAATAAAGTATACATATTAGCACATTAGTATTGTGAATTTTTTAGCACGGGCTTTTGACTTTAAATTTAAATGGCAATCTGGGTAATGTTAAGAGAGCTATAAATATAAATCAATTTTGTTTGGTTTCAAAAGTAATGTTTCATTACCATTTTTTAAACTTACATTCACTAGACTTAACAATGAACCAATATAATATTTAGGAGCTAATTAAATATTAATTTAATATTTTCAGTTAATAGGTAAAGATTTGAATTAAATAGCACATATAACACAAGGAAATATTACAGTTTAAAATTGGGAATAATATATTAGCTGAAGTATTATGAAAGTACAATGCTAAGTTTACATAAGAGAAAATGCAACTACAGATAAATTTGTTTTTGAAAATTACCATATAAAGTTATATTTCTGTTTTTGCTAATAATATTTTTGGGATACTTGACAATGAGACTAAGAATCCTAAATACAGATGAAACTCTGTGGCTTAAGGGATCCCAGGACTCCCAGCTTACACAGACTGGGTACCATCCTGAGGGCCTGATCTAATTAGTTTTTCTTTTTGGCTTATTGCCTCTACCTAGAGTACTCCTGGAAAATTTCCAAATATATTCATGGTAAAGCTCAATTTATTTTTTCCCCAAATATAGGCAACAGGACTCCCCCCCACCAAAAAAAAAGCAATCCTTCCCTTTGCACCTGCATTGTCTAAGCAACTAGGCAATATTGGGGAAGTATGACAAGGTCTAATTTACTTGCCTCTCCATGATGATGCCTAGTACTTGGACTTCCCTTGTAGGGGCCAGGTTGGTGATTATCCTTCTCTAAGAAGAATTCTGTTGATGAAATATTTGTTTGAGAGGCTGGTGTACTACTTTTGGGGATGTTTGAATTTGGTATTATCCTAAGCAAAAAGCAAGGCTGAGAAAGGCATTTCTAAGGATGCTTCCTCTTGAGCCTCAGGCAAGTACTTGTCTACTGCTATATCAGTGTTGCCATACTTTGGGCAAATAAAAGTCTGTGTTTTGGAACTCTAGTGCCTGACTTGTGCTCAGAAAACAGAGAGGTGAAAAGCAAAGAGGAATTTTAGGTCTTCCCATCTCAGCTACCTGGGCAAGCGCGTGCAAAATAGCCACGTACTGCTTTTCTTATAGTTACCATTAAGTTAACTGCTGGGGAGTGGGGTTGGTGGAGAGAAATCCTAAAAGATGCAAGGAAAAATGTGAAGAGGAAGTACTAAAAACAAAACAAAAAAATGCCCATTTTATCAGGCCTATGAAAGAAGTGGCATGTCCTCTAACAAGAATCCTTCCACCTGATGCTTAGTTGTCAATCTCCCTGAAGACAATTTCATTCACTGGGAACCTGAGTAGTTCTTGTGTTCTTTCAGCAAGGTGGCAGTGCACACGTGCCTTCCCTTGATGGGGAGGAGTCCCTCAGATGCCTCAAATAGGGGTTCATACCCTGTAATCGTTATTTCAACCACATTTTTTGATATGCGTGAACTAAAAGCTTATAGTAGCAACAGATTAGACTTTGCAGGTCAGAATAATCGGAAAACATTTCAAAAGACAAGTATGTTAAAACGTTAAAGGAAACCCTTTGGGTATAGCAATTTATTTTGTCCCATGATAAAATATTTTATTATATAAACTCATTTGGCTCTGCCATTTATTACTTGTGTTACTTTGAACATGTCACTTAAGTTCTCTGGCATTCGGTTTCTTCTTCTCTAAAATAAGGGGGTTTGGACCAGATAGCTTCAAAGTCCCCTTCAGGCCTGAAATCTATGATTTTATGATCTTGCTGCAATTTCTTTTTGTGGCTGAATAATTTTTCTTGACTGAACTATTCTCCAGTTACATATTTTTCCCAAAGTGCATGTTGCCGCAAGTAAATTTTTTAAAAAATAAGAATTCTGATTTTTAAAGGGCCAAATAATTTTTTCCTTTTCTATATTCCTATATTTTATAATCAAAGTTAAAAAAAGTATTTTGGATCCCCTTCCCCCAATGTATATAGTAACACTTTGATCGCAACTTTGAGTATGAAGACTTCAGTTTGTTAGCCATATACTTATGAAAGCAAGATCTTCCACAGATCTTTTAGACTCATCGCAAATATGGAGGATGCTTCTGATACTTCACGAGGAACTGCTCCATTCATTAATAATGTAGCTCCCCCAGGCTTCTCTTTAGCTTGCTATCTCTTCCTGTAGCAGTGACAAACTATAAAAGTCATTGAGCAGCCAATAAAAAGGTAGAAGTGGGACGTGCAAAGCTCCTCCCCAGAGTTCTTCCTCCTTTAGAGCCGAAAGTAGATAAAAAACAAGACACAAACTTCCTTGGAGCTAGAGTATGGCAAGTGGCTGTGGGATCTACTATCCTGTATCTATCTATATAGATAGACATATCTATAGATAAAGATATAGACATACTCTATCTACATAGCTATATATATGTAAAGCAAAACAGTAGGAGGAGGCAGAGGGGGAGGGAAAAGAGGAGGAATTTAAGCGATCTTTGGCGGAACCTCGTTTCCCCCTTCTTTGTAGTTGGGCAGGCAGAGAAGCGGCATTTTTCGCGATTGCAGGTAAGAGGAGAGAAAAGTGTAACTGAAGAGTCGGGATGGTGTCAGCCGGGTGGTAAAGTGGGGAGGAGAGACAAAGCCCGAGAGGAAGAGAAGCCGGGGGCTTCCCCCTCTCGCGGTCCTACCTCTCTTTAGCACTTTTGTGTGCGGGGCTGGGCTGGGGGTGGGGAGGCTGTCCACACCGCCGGCTGCCGTGGAGCGTCAGCGCCCCATTGTGAGCGAGGAGGGGGAGGAGGGGAAGAAGAGGGGGAGGAAGAGGGAGAGGAGGAGGAGGGACTTCGGAGGAGACGCGGGGGTGGGGGAGGGAGGCTGGCCGAGGAGTCGCGGCAGGGACGGCTGGCTCACTCATTCACTCAGTGATTCACTCGCCGGGGCCGCCGCCGGAGCCCGAGCCGGAGCAGCTGCGGCCACAAAAGGGGCGCACGGTTTCGCCAACGCCCTCTGCCGCCGCCGCCGCCGCGACCCGAGCGCCCGGCGGCCCCCACCTGACCGGCTTTTTTCCCTCCCCTCCGATTTTGTCAGGGAAGCGGGACGAGCGCGGGCGGCCGGGGGAGATGCCGCTGCTGCACCGAAAGCCGTTCGTGAGGCAGAAGCCGCCGGGGGACCTGCGGCCCGACGAGGAAGTTTTCTACTGTAAAGTTACTAACGAGATCTTCCGCCACTACGAGTAAGAGCGGGGACTGGGTGGCGGCTGGGGGAGGGCGGCTCGGGGACACTTGGAGGCGGCTCTTCCGTCTTCTCAGCCCTTGTTAGCGCTCCTTTTGTTTCGGCTCGCCCCTTTGCCAGTGTGGGCTCCTGGCGGGCGCTGGCGAGGGGGCTGAGCCTGCGGGGCTCACGCGGCTGCCCTCGGAGACTCTGCCCGAGCCGGCCAGGGCAGCCTTGGCCCCCATGCGAGAACTGGGGAGAAGAGAGTATGAAAGGAGCGTAGGTGGGGGAATCCCACGCTGCGCGGCCGGCGGAGCCCCGGGCAGCGCCCCTCGACTCTGCGCGGCGGCCGCACTCCCACGCCCGGCGCGAACTGGGCGGCGCGGTGCGGACGCCGGCAGTTCCGGGATCCCGGCCACGGCGGCGGCTGGGCTGCCTCGCTCTCGGGGGGCAGTTTTGGGATGTCGGTCTCCCGGCCCAGGCGAGGGAATCCCGCCCCCAGAGGCTGGAAGCGGCGGGTGGAGCTCGCTTACTGTGAATGCTTTAGTGGAGGGTTTGACGTTGGTGCTGTCGGTTGGCGGGTCCGCGCTGAGGGTGCGGGGACGGAGCCAGAAGGGGAAGGAAGTGAAAGTTGCAGGTTCTTGCGGCCAGCTGGCCTGTAGGGTTTGGCCTCCTGTCCTGCCGGCCTCTGGGAGGTGGAGGCACCTCAAGCTGCGGGCCTCTGGGGAGGCTTCAGAAACTAGGTAGGCCTAGGTAAGTTTCCCTTCCCCCTCCCCGTCCCCATCCCCCCCCCTCCTTCCCTACCCCCTGCTGGGGAACAGGAGCTAGGAAAGAAATTGGGGTAGGCTTTGTAGGTAAGAATGAGGAGAACCATCCCTCTCTCCCCTCCTCCCCACCGTGGGGCAATTATATTTGACTCTAGTTGCCACCTATTGGTGCTGGTGGAGCCTCCATTGTTTAGATGAGACCCTCACTAAATCTCGTGCCCTTTCTACCGCCAAATTTACGGCACAAATTCAAATTACCAGGCTTTAAACTGTAGCCCATTCGAATGTATTACTGATAAGAATCTAACCACTTTAATTTTTATCCACTCCTCCACAAGTGTATGTGTGTGAGAGAGAGAGATAGCGAGAGAGTGTAAGAGACTTAACACTGTGTAGTAGACACATCCCTATTGAGTAGGGGCTGTGAAAGTGGGAGTGGTTTAGGAGAATGTATACCCTTGAGGAGATTATAATGTATTCCCAGATTACCATTTTTCTAGCATTTACTGTAGTAAGGAAGTTTTTTTTTTTGTTTTTCACACCCACAGAAAATGAAAATTAAAGATGTATGACTTCAAAAAAGTGTGCTAGTGTAAACTAACAATCATTGGCTCCAAAAGTACCTTCATGTTAATTAAATAGGTTTTTCACCTGGTAACTCCGAAGTGAAATTAGATTAGGTGACTTGACTGTCTTTGAATTGTAATAATAGATTGTGTCTTTGGTTGAATCGTGGATATTGCAAAATTATTGTCAAGACATTTTGATAGTGTGAAATTAAGTTTTGGACTTGAAGTCTTGATTAAAGTTAAAGCTTTTAAAGAACATATATATATACATGTATATATATATGTGTATGTATATATATATATATATATATATATATATATATATATATATACATGTATGTATATATGTCCAGTATTTGGAGGAAGATGGGAATAATTTGCTATTCTTATAAGATATCATATACCCACTTTTTCTTGTAAAGTGAAAATTAGAGTTAGTCTTTATATTTAGAAAAGTGCATTTTGAATTAAATATGAAAGCATTCAGGATACTGATTTCTAAAAACTTCTTTAAACGTTAAAAACCTCACAAAGCCGTTTTTCCTTTGAACAAGTTTTTTTCTGGTTCTCCCCCCTTCTTTTTTGAGGCTAGAACAAGAGAAATACTGGATTTAGAGACATGTTTGGTATGCATTTAGGCAGATATAGCTATAATCAGTTAATATTTGTGTAGACTCTACCCTCTGGAGTACTATACAGAACAGTGTCATTGATGATTCTTTTGGATGTTAGTTTAAAACCTTGTTAAAAAAGCTTTAAATGGGAAACAATTTTTAATTCTATTAAGGTTTTTTTTTTTTGGACTAGAGATAGAGATGGGACCAGTGATAATGGTGAGCAAATACCCTCCATCAATGTAGATGGGCATTTCTTGGCAATTTATGTTTGGGGTTGCCTAGAGTACTGGGAGAGTAAGTGATTTGGTGGGTCAAAGAGCCAGTGTGTATCAGAAGTATAAGCTCTTCCTGGTGCCCACCAACTTTCCAGTCTCCCGGTTTTGAAACCTAGGCATTATTCTCATTCACTCTCACCCAGTATATCTAATCAGTTGCCAAATATTGCAACATTTCAGCCTTCACAAGTCATTTCTCTTATCCCATTGTTTCTCTCCCTGTACAAAAGCTACCTTTTAGTTCAGGCCTTTATCACCTCTCACCTAGATTACTGATGCAACCAACCTCCTGTCAGTAAATCAGGAATTATTTGTTATGTTCCTTCCATATTCCAGGCATTGTGCTAGGAAAACAAATACAAAGAATGAAACAATCCCTGCCTGCAATGAATTTAAATTCTAATGGGCAACAAGTACTTATATATCAAGCATAAATATAAAGTGAATAAATATAAATACATACAACATACTCTGGAGATTAGAGGAAAATTGGAAAAGGCTGCTGACAGAAGATAGTGTCAGAGCTTTTTCTAAAAGGAAGAGAGGCCTCAAATCTCCTCCCCACTTTAATCCATCAGTAGGTATTACTGCTAAAGTAATTTTCCTTAACCATAGATCTGACCCTTTAACTTCCCTCAGTCAACTCCATTGACTTCCTGTTACCTCTAGGATCAAATGTAAACTCCTGTGTTTAGTTTTTTAAAGCCTTTACAATGTAGCCCCAACTTATATTTTTCTAGTCTCCTTGGACATTTACTCTCTTAGACTCTATGATCTAACCAAACTGTCCTTCTCCCACTTCCTCACATTACACTCCATCTCTTTTTTTCTGTCCCCAAAGCCTGGAATGTGTACTCCCTCAGCTCTGCCTCCTAAAACTTCCTTTCTTCTTTTAGATGCAACTCAATCACCACCTTCCGATTGAAACCTTTCCTAATATCCTCTCCCCTTCAACTTGCTGGTGTCTTCCCTCCCAAAATAACATTTACTTAATATACATTTGTATTTATTCAGTTTACATTTTTATTATACATAGGCACGTATGTATATCATATGTATGGCATTTCTACTCATAAGTTTGTCCCAATGGAAAAGATAATAAGCATGAATTATAAGCATGTGTACGCACACACATACACACATGTGCGTGCTAGAGCTTGTAATCTTCACAGAGACTGGTGAGGAGGAACTGTTAAATTCTTTTTGCTTGTATATCTGTGAACTAGCACATTATGTGACACAAAGTAGTTTAATGAATATTTGATTTTTTTAATTGAACCAATTCTAACTACTACTAGTCTACCTCCAGATTTCTGAATACTTTTTCATATCAATAGGATCTATAGAATTTAAGTTGGTCAGGGAATACTTACTGAAACATGCCCCTCATTTTGCAGATGTCAAGAAACAGACCCTGAAAGAGTGACTTGCTCATGGTCATACATCTTGGAAGTAACAGAGCCAGAAATCTGAACCTAAATTAATCTGACTCCAAATTGAACATTCTTTTCCCTGCCTTTTCCACCTTGTTTTTACTTTTCTTAAAAAAAATGTTTTTTACACATGCACACAGTGTCATCAAAAAAGTTCATGTGATCTTAGCTTTTGCATATATTTGGAGAAACTGTCAAAAGGAAACTTACTGTATTTTCACTCATAGGTTCAGTGGTTTGTTTATGTTGAAATGAGCCTTGTTGACATTGTAAGTTAAGAGATTTTAGAATTTATTTAAAGTTGAACCAAGACTTTTCTTTTCGAAACGGAGGGGCAGCCATGGCATAGTGCTTAGAGAGCAGTACTAGAAATCAAGACGACTTCGTAGCCTCTGTCACATAATGACAGTGTGACCCCTGGGCAAATCACTTAACTTCGTTAGGCAACTCTCCAAGACTGTGAGTTACAGAGAACATACAGGCCTGCATTGCTCTGTAGAGGGATTCCCTACTAATGAAATCAGAAGTCTATTTTCCTGTCTCTAAGAGGAAAAAATTAAGTAACTAATTACATATAATGGTGTTTTTAATATTTATCTCATCATGTTTGGTGGCAGGTTAGTACAGTGGAAAGTTCAGAAGTTAGAGAACCTGAGATTCAGATTCCGACTTTGTTACTGCTTTCATGACCTTGAGCAAATCGATTAACCTCCTTGAACCTTAGTTTCCTCTTTTGCAGAATGAGAGGGATTGGACTGGATAGCCTCTGAGATTCTTTTCAGTTCTAGAGGATTGTCTCATGACCTGGCATTTACTTACTGTGTAGCCAGACTGTAGGAGGAAGGGTAATAATCAAGATTTTACACATTTTTCAAAAAGCACACAAGTCTCACTTCTGTGAAATGTTGGCTGTGTAGATCTTGGGCAAGTAGCTGAAAGCCTGGATGTCCCAGGCAGCTCTCTTGAGTTGCAGAGAAATTACGTCTATATGTAAGTTCCTTGAACAGATGAAGTCAGAGGTACCCTTAAAAAAAAATTACAAGTGCTGTCATAAGTTGGGAGGTACTTTTTTAGATCATCTGGTTCAACCCTCTATTTAATTTCTTTGAAGTGTAAGCTGCTAAACTAATTGCTAACTCCTGTTAGACCTGCTTTAATGAATGTAGGAGACTCTGTTGAAGGTGTTGAACATTAATTGTATGCAAATAGATGATTTTAAATACTTGATTCTCTTAAATGGGTTAATTGTATCCCTTTTTAACCTTGTTCACACTAACTGGTTTAGCAACCTTCCAAACCCTTTTTTTGGGGGGGGGCAGGGGGTTATAAAGTTTAGATGAAATGTCTGAATGATAAGGCAATATTCAGAGCAATCTGAATGAATTATTGTTGTATAGGAGAGGCTACAACCTCTATCTTATTGGTAACAATTAGGTCAACCTTCCTACCTTATGAAAACTTCTCAGTTATCTTCAAGTGAAGGCCACTTGTTAGGGGATGTTGTAGAGGGAATTCTGGACAAGTTCAATCACTGTTATAATTTGTTGAAGCACCTAATATGTGCTAGGTGGTGGGGACTTAAAATACTTCTTGCCTTTAAAGTTCTTATCTTATAGTGATAGGATACAGATTAAGTAGATACAGAGACTAAGTGTTGCTTTTGGTGGTGGTAGGGAGAAGCAGTTTGGAGTAATCAGTCTTGGCTTCTTTTATGAAATTACCGTGAGGTGAGCTTGAGTCATAGCTAGGATTTATATGGTTAAAGTTTTCGAATCACTTCACATGTTATTATTTGATTCTCAGAACTATCCTGTGAAATAGATGCTATTATCATTCTCGTTTTGCAGATGAGGAGACTGAGGCTGAGAGAGTTTAAATAAGCCTTACCTCTGGGTAATACATTAAGAGTCTGAGGCAGTTTGAACTTGGGTCTTGCAAATTCCCAAGTCTGACTTCCAACCAGGGAGCCCATCTAGATGCCTCAGAGAGTTTAGGATTTCTCAGAGGCAGAGATGAGGAGGGAAGAGCCTTTTAGACATGAAAGACAGCCTGCCTAGCACCTGGCACAAAATAGGTACTTAATAAATGCTTATTGACTAACCGACTTCTCTTTTGAAGAAGCACAGAAATGGGAGTTGGAATGTTGGACATAAGAATAAATGGTATAGTTTGGCTGGAATGTAGAGTATGTGAGGATGGAGTGGTGTGTGTCTAAAAAATAGGTTGAACCTAATATTGAATGTAATGAATATAATATTCCTATATTAGGAATGGTCTTCAATTAGAAAAAGAAGACTATTTTTTACTGTAGAAGCAAGTAAGGAGCCACTGAAGCTTCTTGAGCAGGTAAGTGACATGATCAGGCCTATGTTTTAGGGATATCTCTTTGGTGATGGAGAAGGGACAGAATTGAATAGAGGGCCCCACCCCCATTAGGAGGCCCTGGCAATAATCTAGGACAGAAAGATGATAGATTAGGTATGAGAGATGTTATGGAAGTAGAATTGACAATACTTAGCAAATGATTAGATATGTGGAGTGAGATTAAAAAGTTGAGGAGACTTTTGAATGTAATGTTTGGAGGTGCCCTCAACAGAAATGGGGAATTTTTGGAAGAGGAGGAGTGAGGTGGGGGGAAGATAAACTGGATGTATTTGAGTTTCGGATGTATTAAGTTTTAAATTTCTATGGTGTATATGATTTAAGATGCAATTCTGGGGAAGAGAAATGAATTCTAGACATGTAGATTTGGGAATCATTTGCTTAGAAATGATAGTTGAATCCAAAGGAACTGATGAAATGATGAAACTAGAGTGAAGAGAGAAGGGGGTTTAAGGGAGGGTGTGGGACACAGCCCTGGAGAATATCCACATGTAAGGGTTTGTTGGACACAAATCATGACCCATCTTGGGAAATTAAGAAGGATTGGTCATGATACATAGGAAAAGAACCATAATTGAGTAGTGTGAACACGGGGAAAGTGTGGTCAGCTGTGGCAGATGTAGTCAGGCATTGTATTTAGTGATAGATGATCCTGGTAACTAGATAGCTTTCAGCTCCTAGAAACTCTAAAATTCTTTCGTATTTTTTTTTTACAGGCTTGTATCCCATTTCCATTGAGACAGTTTCACTAGCCCTTGCTTCCTAAATGTCATCTTTTGTACTAAATAACCATAGATATAGTGAATGAAATTGTGATTTCATTGATATAGGGAGCTCCAGGTGAGGTCCATGATCTGCAACTTAGGCTGGTCCTGGCACCTTCTTTGTAGTTTATACTTTTCATCTGATTTATTTGTTGAAAAACTAAATTAAAAAAGGAATTGGGGTGTGTGATGTATTTGCTTGGACCAGTCTCAAAAATCTACTCAAAAGGGCTTTAAAAATTGGAGAGGTAGGGGGAAAATAGCCTAGGTAAAAATCTACCAAGCTAAGATATTCATGGAGAGTAGTCACACCCTAGGAGGAAGAAGAGCAGTAGTGATGCTCACAAAATGCACAGGAAGTAAAGTCAAAGGATGATTCAGAAAACCCATGGCTTTAGATATATCTCTGCAGTAGTTAACACACAAAGGAATTACAGGCAAGATGATCTAGAAATCTAATGTGAAGATGCGAACTTGACCTTAGCTATCAGAGACTTGTTAGAATCAAACACATAAGTATAATATGGTTCTGGATGGATTTTAAAAGAGAAAATAGGAGGGGGGAAAAGTAGGTAGGTAGTAGAGTAGCAAGCATATTATATACATTAACACTCTGTGCTCATTTGAAGAAATCCAAGAACTGGGGAAGGTTTCAGGAGTCATGGTAGAGAGAATTTGGGTAAAGATTGGTAGAAGCAGAAACTGAAGTAATACCGTAATTGGAATATACTATAGATTACTTAGAGAAAAATAGAAAATAGTTTAGTAGATAGATCACAAGCCTGGCTCAGGCACATATAGTAGTGATGGGAACCTTGTGATCTGCTGAATGTCTCTATCTGCCCAAAGCTGGGGCAGCTAACAGTTTATTAATTTTACCATTATGATTTTTCTCTTACAAACAATGGGGAGATCCTCCAGGGGGAAATTTTATTCTGTATGTGATAGGAGCAAATTTTGGTTGCTGGGGTGGAAATGACGTGAAGCTTTTTGAGAAGTGACTATTATTTCACTGTGGAATTTGTGGTGGAGTCCAGCAGTGGTTCTCAAAGTATGGTCCAAAGACCCATGAGGAAAGGGGTGGTCTGTGAGGTCAAAATTATTTTCATAGTAATGCTTCGATGTTTTAATTTCTAATATGGTAAATATCAACAGATATAATGCACACTAAAATAAAGCTCTTTGAAGGGGAGTCCACATTAGTTTTTAAATTTTAAAAAGGGGTTCTGAGACCTAGAAGTTTGAGAATCACCTAGAGTAGAGGAAAACTGCACATTGTCTTGCATTTGGCTATATTTTGTTTTGGATCATGTGGATCAAAATTGTACAAAAGAATTCAGCTTGAGGATGGGGAAGCCCTTCTGAGTGAATTGATGGAAAGGCATCGACCAAGCCCATTTGAATATGTGCCAAACACTGTTGTAAGCATTTGGGATCAATTGAAAAAGCAGAGCTGGATCATCTTGCCCCCCCCTTGTGGGCTGACAATAAAATGGAGGCGATAACAGATAGAGAGAAATGGTGTTGGGGAGAGACAGCTTGGTTCAGAAAGTTGCAGAGGCGGTGAATGTGGTTACATAGTCAAGTCAACAAGCTTTAATTATACATCTACTAAGTGTCCCAGGTACAATTAAGATCATGGTCTCTGGCTTGGATTGCAAGAGGTATTTCTGGGCAAGATAAATCAAAAGCTTGTTTATCTGAGCCAATTGAGCCTTGGGTGGAGTCCTGTAGAAACAGGGGTATTGAAGATAAAGATAAAGGGAATATAAAGCCTAGTAATATATTAATATGTGAAAAAAATTAATGGTGTCAGAATTCCTCATTCATACCATTTAAATGAAAATTTTAATATAGTGTTATAGGAGGAAAAAATCCCAGCCTTTTTTTTTTTTGATCACCTAGACACACATTGTATTCAAGGTGTACCTGTAAAGACAGGTATACCCCTTTCAAAGTAATGCTTCTCCAACATGGCGAATTCAAATTTAATATTTACTATGTATTCAAATGCCTGACTAATTATTCAGTGGCTTTCATATTTATGCTTTTTCCTTCTATCCTGGCTCACTGTGACTGTACACAAGTACACACAGAGAAAGATTTAGGTGCCGAAGTATGGAATAGTAAATGGTAGTTCTGTGCTTTGGAGAGGCTGGTTCAAGTGTTGCCTCCGATGGATTCTGAGAGTGTGACCCTGGGAAAGCCAGTAGTTGTTGTTAGAAGGACTTTCCTGACACTTATTAGTCCTCTTATCCGTGGTCTGCGAACTTCTTTGGTCATGCATTCCTGTCAGCAAAAAGCTGGTGAGCTTGTACCACCTAGTATGTTTGTATTTACTTTTTAAAAAATTATGTACATCTACTGTTAAATAATTATGTGTATTTTAAAACTTATACTAAACAGGGATGAGATAAAGTTGAAAGAATATTTGATCTTTCTGCAGATAGAGAGCCACTGTAGTTTGAGTAGGGAAGTGATAAAGTCAGACTTGTGTTTTAGGAAAATTGCTTTGGCAGCTGTATAGGGGGTGGATTAGAGAAGAGGAACCTTGGGCAGTAAGACTGATTTTAATTAGGCTATTACAGTAGTCCAGGAGAAAGGTAATGAGGATCTGAACCAAAGTGGTGGTTGTGTAAGTATAGAATGCCAAGAAGGAAAGAAGGAAATAAATGTTTATCAAATAGTGCCTGCTGTGTGCCATGTACTGTGCTAAGGTCCTTTACAAAAATTATCTCATTTGATCCTCACAACAACCTTGGGAGGTGGGGACTATAGTTATTCCCATTTTACAGTTGAGGAAATTGAGGCAAATGGGTTAATTGAGTTGCTCAGGATCATATAACTTTTAAGTGTCTGAGGCCATATTTGAACTTGGGTCTTCCTTAGGCACAGCAACTTTCTTATCCACTATACCACGTACCAAGAAATGTGGAGGAAGAAACAACAATATATTTGGTAACTGACTGGATATATGGGTAAAGGAGATTGAGGAGTCAAATGTAAACTGAATGGGAGCATGTCAGTGTTTTCAGAAGAAATATGTTCAGAATAAGGGTAAGTTTGGGGGGAAAAAGATAATAAGAGCAACAATACATATTTTTAGACAATTTATAATCTTTCCTTGTCACTGCCCTTACCCCCATTGAACAAAAAATAAAATCCTCATAAACATGCATGGTTCACAGGCCATCTAGGTAGTGCATTGGTAGAGCACCAGCCCTGGAGTCAGGAGGACCTGAGTTCAAATCCAGCCTCAGATACATAAAACTCACTAACTATGTGACTCTGGGCAAGTCACTTAACCCCCAATTGCCTCCCCCCTCCAAAAAAAATGCATGGTTCAGCAAGAACATTGCCCATGCTTGAAAATGTGTGCTTCTTGCATTTTAGTTTTTATGACCTCACTGGCAGGAGGTGGATGTGTTGTTTTTCATCTTCAGTTTTTTGGATTTGTGATGCAGATTATTGCATTGATCAGAGTTCTAAAGTCTTTTAAAGTTGCTTTGTTCTGTAATGTAGTTGTTACCATATAAGTTGTTCTTCTAGTTCTCACTTCTGCCATTTCCCAATTTTTGACTACTAGGAATAGAATAGCTATGGATGTTTTTGTACATATACATTCTGTTCTTGATGACTGGGCCATACACAGCTGCACTAGCAATGCACTTAGTGTGCCTGTTTTCTTGTAGCTTCTCCAGCATTTGCTATTTTCCTCTTTTGATATTTTTGTTAGTGGAGTAAGTGTGAGATGAAGCCTCAAGGTTGTTTACATTTGTGTTTTTATAATACTCATTTAGAGCATTTTCACATGGTTGGTCATAGCTTGGGTTTCTTCCTTTGAAACTTCCTATTGGAGGAATGACTCTTAGTAAATTTATATCGTTTCCTTATATGTTGGATACCAGACATCTTTCAGAAGAATTTGTTGCAAAGGTTTTTTCACCCCCTCTTTTATCTCTTTCCCTCCTAATTTCAGCCACATTGGTTCTGTTTGTGCAAAATCTTTATATGATTAAAATTTCCTTTTTTAATCTTGTGTAATCCTCTCTACTTTTTAGTCATGAATTCTTCCCCCATCTATAGATCTGAAAGGTAATTTTGTCCTTGCTCCTCAAATGTTTTTATAATGTGATCCTTTATGGCTAGGTCATGTATCCATCGGGAGCTTCTCTTGGTATGTGGTATGAAGTATTGATCCAAACCTAATTTCCACCAGACTGCTGTCTAATTTTGATTTTCTAAGGAGTTTCTGTCAGATAGTGAGGTTCTCCTCCCCTCCTCCCACCCAATAATAGGTTTTTGGATGAATGGAAAACTGTGCTACTGTGTTTGCTTCTATATATGTTGGATAGCTAATCTATTCTACGGATTCCACATCTTTTTTCATCTGTACCAAATTGTTCAGCTTCTTACTTTTTGAACAGCTATACATATTGCAACCTATTTATGCATCCTAACCTGTGTGACTACTTCTGCCCCACCCAAAATGAAGGGGGAGGTGAGCCTCTTATTCATAGGTCACTTCCTCAGAGCCCTTGGAGAGGAGTACTATAGTCACGAAAAAGTGATCTGGAAATATCTTATGCGTTCCTCTTTATTATCCTCTTTATCTCCCCCCCCAATCATCGATATGGGCAGACCTATGTGTAAGTGATTTCTTTTCTCCTTTAATTTGTTTACCATGACACAATTGATGTCTTAAGTTTGTGCCCATTTGGAGGTTATTTTGCTACTCTGGGTAAAGTATTGATCTCTAGTTTCTGCCAAACTTCTGGCTGGTTTTTCTAGCACTTGGTATCAGGTTTGATGAGTTCTTACCCCCAAGTAGCTTCAGGTCTTTGGATTTATCAAATACTTTTCTGGGTTGTTTATCAAATGTTGTGCCCCTTTGTTCTGTGTATTGTGAACCTAGTCTGTTCTACTGATAAAATCTTTAACCAGTACATCATTTAGATGAATACTGCTTTGTAATAATAGTATAGGTTAGGATCTGGTACTTCTAAGGTCCTCTTTCTTCTTACTTTTTTGATTAATTCTTTTGAGGTTCTTGACCTTTTGTTTCTCTGAATGAATTTCTATATTATTTTTTTCTAGTTCCGTAAAGTAATCTTTTGATAGTTCTATTGGTTTGGTACTGAATGAGTAACTGAATAATTTAGTAGTATTATTTTTATTACATTGGTTCAGTCTACCCATGAGCAGTTAATATTTCTCTATTTAAGTCTATATTTCCACAAAGAGTGTTTTGTAGTTGTATTCACAAGTTTTCTGTGTGTCTTAGCAGATAGATTTCCAACTATTTTATACTTTCTGTAGTTAACTTTAAATGAAATTTCTCTTTTTCTGTTGCATTTGATTGGTAATATACAAAAATAATCATTTATATCTTGCAACTTATTAAAGTTTCAATATGTAGTTGGTTCTTGGGATCATCAGGTAAACCATATCATCTGTAAAAAGCTATAATTTTGTTTCCTCTTTGCCTATCCTCAATTATCCTCAATTTTTTTCCTTGTCTTATTGCTGTAGTTGGCATTTCTAGCACTATATCAAATAGTATTTATTTCCCTTTACATTTTAAATGCAGATTTCAATTGGTCACTGATTTTTTATTTTTTGTCTCTTCCATTGGCTGAGGCCTCCCCCCCCTTTTCCCAATACACAAAATTTGGCTTCATTGGAATTTCCTCAGTATTACTTTAAGCTTTTAGGTGGTGCAGGGGATAGAGCACTGGAGCTAGAGTCTTAAAGTCCTAAATTCAAATGTGGCCCCAGATACTTAGGAGGAGCAGTGGCAAGTCACTTAAGTAAACCTGTTTTCTTTAGTTTCCTATAAGATGTAGATCATAAAAGCGCTCACTGGGCTGTTGAGAGGACCAAATGGGATACTATTTTAAAGTCCTCAGCACAGTTCCTGGTATGGATTATTCCCTCTCCCTGCCCCTTCTCCCTTTCTATTTCACTATGTATTTGCTTTTCCTCTTAGAAGGAATACTATTCCTAGGGATAATTAGTGCACATTTACTATATTGGGAAAATTTTTTTTCCTTGGTAAAGAGGATAGAGAAAATAGAAGCACCATCTGTGGGGAATATGAACTGTTCTGTGTAGTATCTTCTATGGAGTGGTACTGTGATTGGCATAGTGGGAGGAATGGGAGAACACATTTTATCAGCACTTGTAATTCATAGCTTACAACTTGTTTTTTTTTCTTCTGGAACAGAAGTTCAATTAATTGTAAGCCTCAAAGAAGAAAGCAAAGTTGATTTTATTTTTAGATTTTGACTTTTGCGGGGGAGGGGGCTGAGGGAGTGGAAAGTGAAGGAGGAGGAACTGGACTTGTGATTTTTTGGTGTTGGAAACTCTACCTCTGCTGCTCAGCAACTTGGAGTCATTGAGCCTTGTCCCAAAGGCTCTGGGTGGTGGTTGATTTTGCTAGGGGCATATAAAGCCAGTTTGTGTCAAAAGTCAGGACTTGAACTCGAGTCTTCTTGGTTTGAGCTGTCCTGATTGATGAGGGAGTAAAAACTTTATTTATCAGATCCCAGGCCTCATGTTTAATTTTTCATCCGTTCTGCTGTCTACATTTGGCTTGATATATGATCTGATTTGATATCTGCTCTGTAGCTGTCCCTATTGCAGCACCTGGATCAGACTTCTTTTCCCTCCCATGGGAGAGTTAGTCTGCTCAATTTTGAATCTTGTTAGCTTGGGGCTGATTGGTCCTGGTTGGTAAATGAATTGAGTAAGTGAAAACTTCTATAATCCACTGCATACGACTAATGATATTTCAAATGTCATTTACCCTGGGCATCTCATTCTTGTCCTGACTCTCACTCTGGGCCTTCCCCTCTAGCCCCCATCTTCTTACTCTCGGAATAGTAACAAAATCAAACCTTTGTTCCTGGAAAGAATGTGATAATTGTCACTTAGGAGCAGTCCTCAAACCAAAGCTGCATTCTTTGGTTATCACTCTCTTTATATATTGTCTTCCTCCTGTTAGAATGTAAGCTTCTTGAGAAGGGAGTGTCTCTTTTTTGTATATTTGGTACCAGTTCCTGGCACAGTGCCTAGTATAGGTGCTTAATACATACTTACTTATTTGTGACTTGTTAACTCCAAGGCAGTTTTCTAGCTATGGTTCATTGACTCCTAGATGGTCTCAATGTTGTTGAATTTGTGATTTATAATATTATAGCACGTATGATCAAGTTCTGATTATGAATAGTTGGATTTATTGTAGGTAGAAACTGTTAAGTTCTGGGGAAAAAAAACTGAATTGTTAAAGTTTAGATTTATCTGTCTCTAAATACTTTTGCCCCAGAGGTAGCATAGTATATATTGCTAAAATGAATCTGTTTGTGGAATTCTGGGTAATTTCTTTCTTTTTTTAAATTGCAGTGATTTTTTTGAACGAACTATTCTGTGTAATAGTCTTGTGTGGAGCTGTGCTGTGACTGGCAAACCTGGACTCACCTATCAGGAGGCTCTTGAATCAGAAAAAAAAGCAAGACAGAATCTTCAGAGTTTTCCAGAACCACTAGTAATTCCAGTTTTGTACTTGACTACCCTTACCCATCGCTCGAGACTGCATGAAATTTGTGATGATGTCTTCGTTTATATCAAGGATCGATATTTTGTTGGAGAAATTGTTGAAGTAGTTAGGAGCAATGGTGCAAGGTAAAGCATTTTGGGTGTAAATATTTCTAAATTGTATATTCTTTCTGTACGTTATGCTTAGTGTTGTAGCTTGTAGTTGGCACTTGATAAATGCTTGTTTATTATCCATTAAATTCGGTAAACTTTAATTTGCACTCATATGTTGGGTCAAATTTTTCTTCATCTATAAAGAGTGTTTTTTTCCTTATTTATTTGACCAGATTCCTTATGGGACCCTGAGAGTTTCATCCAAATCATATGATTTGTCTGCAAGAAAACAGGAAGATTTTGCCATTTAGTGACAATGTTTAGTGCCATTATATATATAAATTTATTTAATTTTGAATTAAGTTTGTCTTAATAGTTCCTTAATAAATTTGGAAATCTTGAATTTTTTATAAATACAATGGATAGTCAAATAGGGGCATCTTTTCAATTTGTGTTTAAAAACTTTTTTAGCAAGGTTTTTTTTTTGATAAAAAAGTATTTGATAAACTGTAGTTTTATTAATAACTAACATTTAAATTGGCCTTTAAGATTTACAGAGCACCTTGCCGTGTATTCTTATTTGATCCTCACAGTAACACTATATGAAATAGGTGCCATTGTTATCATCCCTCTATTATAGAATAGATGAAACTGATACTGATTTAGAGGTTAAGTGATTTGCATAGCTAAGTATCTGAGGCTGCATTTGAACTTGGGCCTTCCTGACTCGTAGGTCCAGTGCTCTATGTTCACTGGATCACTTGAATGCCTCTTGTTAGTGACTGTTCTAAATAGAGGTTTGCCAACCAAAAAAATTTGGAGTCACTGCATAATGGCTATTCAGACTTGTTAAGAATTTTTTAAGAAATAGTGAAGTATACTTATGAAATTAATTTTGACTACAGCTTTTTTACTTAGTTAACAAGCACTTACTGAGTACCTGCTTTATGTATTATAATAGGTAATAGAAGCAACCCTTGGAATTTTTTCCTGTTGAAGAGCTATTATGTTTTTAAAAACTTGACATTTAGTGAAATGAATGGTTGATGAAAGTTAACCATTCAGTCACGAAGCTTAAGTTTTAATTTATGAGGAATATCCTTTTAATTAGTAGTTTCTCTGTACTGTCTGGGGAAAAAAGTAATTTTCCGGATAATGAACTGAATTTAAATTCTAAAATGCTGGACCTAAATCTTTTTTAAAAATTTATTTTTGGTTTTCAACATTCACTTCCATAAAGCCTTTGAATTTTAAATTTTCTCCCCATCCCTTCTTCGCCTCCCCTGACCCCAAAACAACATGCAGTCTGATGCAGTCTGATATAGGCTCTATATATACATTCATATTAAACATTTTTTTTTCACATTAGTCATATTGTAAAGAAGAATTAGAACGAATGGGAGGAGCCACAAGAAAGAAACAAAACAATTACCAAAAAGAGAGCAAACAGTATGCTTCGATCTCCATTCAGACTCCATAGTTCTTTCTCTGGGTGTGGGCAGCGTTTTCCATCATGAGTCTTTGGAGTTGTCCTAGTTCTTGCATTGCTGAGAAAAGCCAGGTCTGTGTAAGTTAGTAATCGCCCAATGTGGCAGTTACTGTATACAGTATTCTGGTTTTGCTCACTTCACTCGGCAATAGTTCCTATAAGTCTTTCCAGGTTTTTCTGAAGTCCGCCTGCTCATCATTTCTTACAGCACATTTTTTATAGTATTCCATTACTTTCATATACCACAACTTGTTCAGCCATTCCCCAATTGATAGGTATCCCCTCAATTTCCAATTCTTTGCCACCACAAATAGAGCTGCTATAAATATTTTTGTACATGTGAGTCCTTTTCCCGTTGTATGATCTCTTTGGGATACAGACCTAGAAGTGGTATTGCTGGGTCAAAGGATATGCACGGTTTGATAGCCGTTTGGGCATAGTTCCAAATTGCTCTCCAGAATGGCCGGATCATCTTAGAAAGCTAGTAATTTTATTTACATAATTATATTAATTACATAAAGCTAATAAGGATTGTAATTTGTTAGAGGGCGGTATTGGATTTTTTATTTGTTCATTCTCGCTTCATTACTTAGGTCCTTGCAGCAGAAACTTTGATTGAATATTTTAAAATGGTGGCAAGGGAATCAGTGATACAGGTAGAGCTCCTGTTTAATTTTTGTGCTTCAGTCCCCATGAGTTAATGATGCTCATGTGATAGTAGTTAGATTTCAGGCTTTTCCAGAAATACTTGCAAAGATCATAGAGTCTCATTTTTGATGACATATAAATTATTTTGAAGGGTGATAATATGATGAACTTTAGAAAATTTACTTGGCAGCTAGAATTTTAGTATCTTGTTTGGATATTGTTTTCTAGATGAACATTTTAGAAATTGAAAAGTTCAGAAGTTTAAAAATTTAATAATTTAAATGTAACTCTTTAGGAATTTGTAACCATTTATGATAGTTCACATTTTATAGACTCCTTTATAATTTATAGGACATTTTCTTTTACAGCAGCTTTAAAGTAGATTGTACATATGTTATTCACATCAGTTTATAGATGAGGAAGCTAAAGTTCGGAAGTTAAGTGACTTGATTAAAAATTGAGTAACTTGAGTTTAGTCATTGTTTCAAAAAAGTCTTAGCTCAATAGAAATTTAAAAACATTGTTTTTAAGTGCTTATATTCTTATTCTTAACGTTTTTACTTTGCTACCAAGTTATTCTAGATTTTCTTCCTTTCCGTTCCACTATTAATTATGTAGTAAACCACTTCTGTTAAAAACACATCTTGTCTTGTATCTACCTGTAAGTCTAGATTTATGCTAAGTGAAAAGTGACTTTGAGAACATGCTTGAGCATACTTTGGTTTAAAAGTACAATTAACTTCAGCCACATTGGACCCATTCCTTGAGCCTCTCACATTTAAAAAAATGAGGCCTGGTGCTTTTGGGGGGCAAATTTTTACTCTGAGACTGTTTGGCTGTGTTCTGAAGCAAATGGTGGTGGGGTTATATGTGGGATTTGTTTTTGCTGCGACATTGTGCTGTATAGGATTATAAATACCTAGCTGACAACTTAGTTGCTTGGTAGGTGATCTATGAAAAGAAGATTGGGAATGCAACATAAGAAGGGGTTTTGAGGGACTAAGACCAAATTGAAATTCATTTAAATTCAACAGAAATGTTATTAAGTACCCACTATGTGCAGGAAATTGACAAACAAGAACATCTTGTCCGATGGTGAGAAGCCTATATTTCAGTTTCACTTGTCTGTTGATGATAATCAAAGAGGTGTCAAGGAAAGTTCTTTGGGTAGAATTTTCCAGAAAGCGGGTAGGATTTTGGCATTGTCATGCCTCATTGAGGAGAGAAAGATGTTCTTTGGCTCCAGTGAATCAAATACGTTTATGTAGTTAGTAAAAAGTGGGTTCTTTTATTACTTCTAGTAGTTTGTGTTACGGTATTGTTTGCTTCAAGCCCTGTCACATTGCAGAACTTCCTAAAATGGGATCCACAAAGAAAGAAGAAATAAGCGCAGTAAGAATTCCAAATGCCCAGACTCAGTGCAGCCCATAAAGCTGGTCCGTCCATAGCAATGAACTGAGCCCAGAATTGATCAGGAGGTGAGCGGGCTAAATTGCATTCGAAAAATTATGTAGTGCTTTGAATGACTTCAAGCTTTTCTCTAAAAGAAAAGCACCTATCTTCTTTTTATTTTTTTTAACTTTATTTTTTTCTAATGATCAAACATTTTATTTTTTTCTTCCACTCACCTACCCCCCGCTCACTGGAAAGAAAGAAAGGAAAAAAGAAAGAATCCTTATATCTCATAAGCATAGTTAAGCAAAACAAATTTACATTGACCATGTCATAAATGTTTCTTATTCTGAATATTAGTCCGTCATCTTTCTGTCACGAGGTGGGAAACATTCAGTTTCGATAAATCATGGTTATAGTTTTTGTATGTATCTTGATAGGTTGAACTTGTACGTATTTTATAATTCCTGCTGCTCTGCCATCTGAGGCTTTTGCTTGTGGGTGTTTGGGAGTCATTTTCTTCAGCAATTTTGCCTTGAGTATCCCTGCCGCCATAAAAACTGATTGTGGTGGGGCTCATTATTCCAGCCTCTTTCCTGACTTTGCACTTGATGTTTGGGTTGTGCTCTGCTGCCACGCTTCTGGAAGGAAGGTCTAGGCTGGTCCTGTTGCTACTTTCTTGGTATATTAGGTGTTGTACTGTTCCAGGATGTCAGGGCCAGCCTGTGGACCTGTAAGCTGTTAGTGTTTCCAAAGTGGTCTGAATGAGGGGAAAATCTGATCTCACCCACATCGTTTGGTCCCAGCTCTGCTGATTCTTGATGTGGGTTTGGGTTTAGTAGCCCATCAGTCAGTGGGAAAGCTCTTTTGGTTCGAATTTGGCAGCACTACACATTCCCCTTTGATCTGGGAGTCCTCTGCTGCAGCCTGGGCTAACTGCTGAAAGTTGAGACCCTGTTCCGAGTCTAGGGTCTGAGATCTGCCACCACCACTGCTGCTTCTGCCGGCTTCTGAACTTCCTGCTTTCTTATTTCATTCTCCCTATTTAGAAATACCACACTCCTGCTTAGGTCTGCCCTGAATTCATATGTCCCAGAACTTGGTAGTGAGGAACAAAGCTTTGAGTTCACAGCTATTGCACCTGGATTTAGTAGACCCCTTGTATAGTTCTGAGACCTCCTGCTCTAGTGCACAGACTCTCCTTGGGTGCTGAGTGCTTCTGACCTGACTCCATTCCAGTTGTCTGCAGCCCTCCTTGTCTCTCTCCTTAACTTAATTGAATTGACTTTTTCTAGATTTCCCCATTAGGATTTGGTCTATTGTGTTTTCTAGATCTGTTTCAAGGAGTTTGTGGATGGAATCTCACCACATTGCTTTCTACCATTCCATTATCTTGGCTCTGTCCCCTGGTCCAGTGATTCTTAAGTTATCGCTTTTATCTCTTTTCCAGGTCAGTTGCTTTTGCTATGAGATACCTCATATTCTCTTCCATGTTTTGATTTTGTTTTAATATTTCTTGATGTCTCTAGCTTCTCTTTGGTCATTTATAATTTTCCAGGAATTATTTTCATGGGCAAAGTTTTTGTACCTTCTGTTCAGATGTGTTAATTTTACTTCATGTCTTTCTTCTATGGTTCTTATTTGTTTTTTAAAATCATTTTTTCACTTTAAAAAAATTCTAGCAATTCTAGTTGGATTTGTGCCCAAAGCTGGAGTCTTTGCTTGTAGAAATTTTTGAATCATTTGCTTTTTTTTGAGTTTGTGTATCGACCTTCCTCTCACTATAACAGCTCTTTATGGTGGGATTCTTTTTTTTAAGTTTGCTCATTCTTCAAGCCTATTCCTTAACTTTGGACTTTATATTAAGGCTTGGCTCTGTGTGCTTTTGAAGTGAATATCTTTTTGGAGATTCTGTCCTCATTTGTCTCCTTCTACTATTTTCATAGCTCAGGCATGCTTTCTGTGTTCTCAAAGTGATATGATCTAGGGCAAGTCTACTCTCTGCTCTTCTAGTCTGAGGTCTGCAAGTTCTTGATCCAGATGTGGGTCTGTCATCTTATCTTTGGTTGGGAGTTTCAGTAGATTGCTACTACTGCTTTGTATTTCTTAGACTTCTGCCTTGTTTTTTTTGACTGCAGTATTATTCCATCCTTAGCAGGAGGCTAGAACTGAATCCATTATCTGCTCCTGGGTTTAGCTACACAGTTACTGTTTTTGCTTCTGGAATTTGCTTCTTACTCAGTATACATCGAGGGCCCCACTAGGGACAACTGCTCTGGAACTTCTCTACTCTGAATCTATGACCCGGAACTGGGTCACAAGGGACAGAGTTGCCAGGTGGCACCTGTTTCTGTGTACTCTGCCCTAGTTCAGGGATTCCCTGGCATCTTTGCCTGGCCTGGTGCTTCTTGCCCTGCTGTCTTTAAGTCCTCGGGTGCTGGCATCCTCTGTGTGGTCTGCTGTCTAAACCCAGTCGTCAGTGTCTACAGATCTTTGTCTCCCTAAGTTGCCTTGGGCTGGAAAAAATGATTATTTCTGCATCAGAATTCTGTCTGGTGCTTTTTTTAGATCATTCTTGGGTAGGTTTGATGGGAAAGCTAGTCTATGCTTATCCCTCTTGCCTTTGCCATCTTGACTTAAGAGCTATGTCTTTCTCATATTTCTTTGGAGTAATGTTCATTCTTTTTGTTTGTTTGTGTTTTTTTGGTTTTTTAGGTAATTGGGGTTAAGTGACTTGCCCAGGGTCACACAGCTAGTAAGTGTCAAGTGTTTGGTCTGAGGCCAGATTTGAACTCAGGTCCCCCTGACTTCAGGGTCGGTGCTCTATACACTGCGCCACCTAGCTGCCTCCAAGTAATGTTCATTCTTAAAAAACTGTAGAATTAACACAAGAAAGAGAGTGAATCACATGCATGACAGAGCTAAGTAAAAGTGGGAAAAACAGCTTAATCGAGTTTGAATCTGGTCAGACTCAGAGTTCTTAGCTTCGTGTTAATAGAAGTACAAACCTAACATCCGACACAGGCATAAAATGAAACTATATCAGAGTTATTGTTTGCTTCAAATAATTCACATCCTATTCTACGTTCCAATAGAGAAAGAAGTTTTCTTCTTTGTACACCACCCCCATCCTTATCCCTTTGTCTCCCATACACATATACAGGAGTGTTAGGAGAAGCTTCAAGAATGAAATCTTGCACACTAATTATAGATGATTCCAATGATATAGGAGAATAAGAATTACTTAAGAAACCATTTTCTCTGTGTAGAGACTTACTCAGATTTCAAAATTACTTTTGTTGTGATCTTTAAAAAAACTTATTTTAGGACCCCTGTTTAGGGTGATTTTGGGGACATAATTTGTAGGAAAGAGAAAGTAGTGCTACTCCCAATGAATTTTGCTTCTCTGCCTAATAAACTTTTGGGACAGACACTCATTCTCTTTTGTTTTTATGTTTATAGAACCTAGAACAGTGCCTGACAAACTGGCTTAGTGCTTTCTATATAATAATGCTTTGGCACATAATAATGTTTGTAGGTTGATATTTCTCAACAAAGGAGAAAGATCTGATGATTGAGAATGTTGGAGCAAAAATGGCTGACAGGAAATTGAAACCCAAGATAAGTGAGGAAATAGTCAGAAACCCCTAGCTAACCTCAGTGAAATCCCTTGGTCAGATGAACTGTGTTTCAAGGTATTAGAAAAAACTTGCGTACAGTTTTTGAACTGCTTTTCATGATCTCAGAAGAGTTATAGAAGTGGTATTGCAGAAATCAGTGAAGGACAGAGTCTGATTTTTGAAAAAAGAGAAAATACAATAGATATTAAAATGATTGGTGAGCTTAAGATCAGTTGTTTGTAAAGACCTGAGGCTTTTGTTTTGTTTATTTTTAAAAATGTCTTGTACCTTTTGTCTTTGTATCATAGTCATTTAGCTTCCATTCCAGAGTGATTTCTGCCTTGTGACCAAATAAACCCGAAACACCTAACCAAAAATGAAATTTGATAAAATGATTTAATTTGACAATTATACGTATTCTTTCTTAGTAGGCTTTCATCTCTTGCTTTTGAGTGGGGAGGCATGTTTCATTATCTGATCTCCAGGACTTTGATTGATTTTTCATCTTACTTAGAATTTGACTTTTGTTTGTTACCTTTTCATTTGAATTGTTATATTCGTTGTGCATGTTCTCTTTGTATTAGTTGATATAAATTGTCCTGTATTTCTCTAGATTCCTCAGTTTTTGGCCTCTTGCTGCACTGTACTATTTTAATGCATGCACATACCATAATTTGTTTAGCTCTTTGCCATTCTGTGGGCACCCATTCTATGCAGAATGCAAGTATGAATATTGAAGGTGTGAATGCGCATATATGTGTGTGTGTGTGTGTGTGTGTGTGTGTGTGTGTGTGTGTGTGTGTGTGTGTGTGTGTGTATGTATAATAGATCATCTAGATGGTGCAAGGAATAAAATGTTGGAGTTTTAGCCAAGAAGACCTGAGTTCAAATCCTGTCTCAGACATTTACTAGATATGTGACCTATGGGTGAATTATTTAATCTCTTTTAGCCTCAATTGTATTTCCTCTTCTGTAAAATGATTGCACTTACCTTATAGGGATGTTTATAAGGATTCAGTAAGATAACATTTTAGTGAAGCACTTTGTGAATCTTAAAGCTGCTATTACTTTTTTCTTACTTTCATTTTTTTGAAGTATATGCCAAGTTGTAGACTGGCTAGGTTGAAAGGTATGGACAATTGAATCACTTTTTATGTAATTTCAAAATGATACCTACAATGGCTAAATCATTTTACAATTTCTTCATAAAACTGATTTAAATTTTTTAAGGTAATTTAAGATAAAAACTTAATCATCAGCAATAAACAATTTTAAAAAATAAAATCTTACACTAAACTCCTAATGCCTAATTAAGGCACAGCCAAAGGAATTAACAGAGGATAAACTCTATTCTGTGTCCCTTTCCAGTGCTGCCCTCTTTTGGCTCTAAAATAAAAATGAAAGGCTGGTTTGTACATATTTTAGAAAGGAAAGAATTAGTGAGTGAGTTTTGCTTAGAGATGGGAGAGACTTTGGTTTGAATTATGCTGCTATAGGCTTCTTTGAGCCTCACTTGCCTCATCTATAGAATAGGTCTGTGTTTTCATTACTATAGAGATTTTTCCCAGGTGAAGATACTTGTTCTGCCAAGGAGAGCTGGTATCTCCTTGGCAATTTGGAGAGTTGTTTGTCACTTAGAGGTTAAATGACTTGCCCAGAGATAACACAGCCAGTATATCTCGGAGAAGGGACTGGAACCCAAATCTTTCTGTCTTTGAGGTCAGATCTCTAACCACTGTACATGCTGCCTCATTCATAGAATATAATTGATATTATCTATCCTTGGGTTGTTCTGGGAATCGAGTGAGATAATACATGAAAGATGCTTTGTAAACCTTAAAGCTGTATTAATGTCATCTGTTGTTATTCCAAAAAAAAAAGCTGGTGAGGCTTTTTTGTTTTTGTTTTTGTTTTTTATTGGGGGAGTACTTTTCTAAAGAAAAATTTTTTTTTCTTTTGACTTCCATTTTGATATTTATTGTTTCTGGATTCACTGAATTCTGATTGCTCCATTCTAATCTTTAGGAAAGCCTGCCATTTGGGTAAAGTTTTCTGCCTTCTGTTCTAAGTTATTCATTGTTCCTCCATTTTTTCCCCCCTCCAGAATGCTGATTTAATTGTAATTTATTTTTTTTTTTTCTTCTTGTCATCGAGGTACTCTTTGTAGTCTTTGTGGCCAGGCCTGTCTGATGCTAACCTTAATTTCCTTGGCTCCTCCTCTCTTTTATTTCCCCATCAAAAAAAATATCAACAACCTGCCTCCCTCTCCCCCCCACCCCCACCCCCACCCCAGAACCCAACTGGCTTTTAGTTTCCCAGAGACAGTGCTATTAGGCATTGGACCTGTGCTTGTGCGAACTTTGATGTTGGGATCCCTCTCTCGTTGCTGATAGGCTGCCTTTCTGTGCAGTCCCATACTGCTTGAATACATTTACTGTTTCTCTTTAAGCTTTTTGGTCACTTTTTGATCACTGCCCTTTTTGGATCTTTGCAGAAGTGTATGTAGAACTAAGCTCCTCTAGGTATCCATTTTAACTGGAAATAGCAGATATTTTCAAGTTACTTGAGGATGGGAACACTTTTATTTTTTTGGGTTTTTTTCATCCCTTAGTGCCTCACCCTACTGATTTCCCATAAATTAGCAGTGCATTGGACAATCTTCATCTTATGTGTAAGGATACTAGAAGAGAAAGGTAGATTAGATGAACAGAGTTAAGTAGGTTGAAAACACGAGAGTATGCTGGAGTCTATAGATAGAGTGCTAGACTGAGAATCAGAAAGACCTAGGTTCAAATGCTACCTGAGACCTATCAGCTATATTTTTCTTCCCAGCTCCCTCTCCTCGAGCAACTTTTTATGTATTTTCTACCTCTATTAGAAGTTAAACTCCTTGAGTGTCTATGCTGCTTGTGTATGTAATTCTAGCATTTAACACGGTGCCTTACTTAAGCTGCTCACGTAATCTCTCAACCTCACGTTCTCTAAAATGAGGATCATAATGACTGTAGCACTTCATAGTATTATGAGGCTCAAGAGAGATTTTATATTTGTGTGTGTGTGTGTATGTGTGTGTGTGTGTGTGTATGTGTATGTAGTGCCTTATAAAGTGTTATATAATTTCCAGTTATTGATCACTGGTTGGATAATAGGACTTAAAGTTTGAGTGCTGTGGTATTAATCCAGATCTGATCTGTTACATACCTAAAAAATAAAATTAAATTTCTTTTAAAGGGAAAAAACAACCTCCATTCAGTGCACAATGAAAAATAATTTTACAAAATACGGTGTATAAAAATGCATATACTTGTGAAAGTTTTTCTCATATTCTTCCAAACCACCAGTGATCCTTTTTATTATTTTATGTAAAAGTATAATTGAAGACTAAAATTATGCTTTAGGAAAATGTGTAGCCCATATTTGGACACCAATGTTGAGTTAAAGTTGGATTAAATAGTATTAATATAACTGAACTTGGGGGGAAAGGTGTCCTTCGTTTTTATGATTATACCAACTATTCATGGAATGTATTTTTTTTTTGTTATTATTTCCTTGTTATAGTGGACCAGATGGAGATTTTTTTTTTGGGAGGTGGGTCATGTTCTTTACTAATTTAAATGCTTATGGTAAAAAGTTTAATTTCTTCATGACTGACATAGCTGAATTTCCAAATTTACATTTAATGTGGATAAGGTAATAAGCTAGATTGCATCCTGAAAACATTGGGTGTGAAAGTAATTCTTATCCTTATGAAAGATTTCAGTAATTTCATCTTTTTTTTTTAAAAAAGTACACGCTTTTGTGATCCTGTTCTTGAGGCTTGTTAAAAAGCTTGAAAGGCATCAGTATGTCAGAGGTGTTAGAAATTTAATACTGTCAATCAGTTAAATGTTCATCTGTGATAGAAAGATCCATGAAAACATATGTTTAGATACATGTGGATAATATTTTTCAGTTTTTTGCCTGTGATTATTACCTAAATTGACAATACAGTTTCTTCATTTTAGTAATTAGTTGCTTCATTCACCCATTGTATCTATATAACTCAGTGTCCATAGAGTGTTTCAACATAAACTAAAATCAAATGAGTTTTTGTTTCAAAATATGTTGTTATATTTCAGATTACAGTGTAAAATATTGGAAGCTATCTCTCCGTCACATCTCAATGGGATTACTAATGGACATATCAGCAGTACAGATGGAGAAACAATTATCATCAGTGATAGTGATGAATCAGAAACACACAACAGTTCACCACAAAATGGGTAAATTAAGATTTTTATTAAAATTTATATAAAACTAAAGCAGACAAATGCTTCATTGAATGAAATTGTTTATTTTAGTGAAATACTTGGCATTCTAACTAGTTAAATAGTATGCTCAACAGATACATTGGTGTTTGAATTTTTTAAACTGATACTTAAATAGTAAAAAACTAACATAGAAATAGTTTACAATAAGAAACATTTCATATAGAATATTCTCTTGCTTGATAATTTCTTATGATTTGTGATTTGTCAATTATCATTTAATACATGCTACTAACAAGCTAGCTATTCTAGTATTTTTGTGAATATGTTTGTGAATATTTTGAATACATAGGAAAAAAATTTTTATTTCATATACACAGGAAATATTTTTTCTTTTAAAAATGAAATAAAGTCTCATTTTTGAAGACTAAACACTGGCAGAATTGGGTAAATCACTTTACTTTGAGCCTCATTTTTCTCAAATTTAAAATTAGGGAGCTGGACTTATTCTAAAAACTCTATAGCTTTTTAATAGAATTCCACTGAAATTCTATAGCTTTTCTAGCTCTAGACATGCAGCAGTTATATGATTCTCAAAGTTTATTGTCAGATGGTTGGGGGAGAAAAATATATTGGAAACTAGTGCTGTGTATTAAACTGGTTTAATTGTCCTCAGGAATTAGACATTGTTGATAACTGAGCTTTCTTTTACCTATAAAAGATATATATGTATCTGTATCTTATATCTTACTATAAGGTATGTAACTTCTGTAAGATACATATGTATATGGCTTGATGATGCTTAAGCAGTCCCTTATTGTTTACTATTAAAATTGTAAAAAACATGGGGCTTCCCTAAAAGAAGGAGATGGGAAAGAAGGAAGTGAGGAAGTAAGCATTCATATAGTGCCTACTATGGGCCAGGCACTGTACCAAGTAAGCATTTTACAAATATTATCTCATAGTAGTCCTGCAGCATAGAGGTTGTTATTATCCCTATTTTGTAGATTAGGAAGGTGAGGCAGACAGAGATTAAGTAATTTGCCAAACTAGTAAATGTCTGAGCCTCTGCACTCTATCTGCTGCATCAAATGTGTATAGAAATATATAAATACTTTACAATTATAGATTCATTTTATATCATTGAAAACCTGTCAGTGTTTTCATCTGAAACAGGTAAAACTGATTCAGACTGATTTTAAAGGATTGAGAGGGGATTAAACCCTAATATCTTAATGACTGTCATCTCTAACTAGTAATAATAGCTGTTGTCACATAATAATGGTGATTGTGCAAGTGCTTTTTGTCACTTTTTGACCTTTGCCTACAGTGCTAAGAATTTCTCCATTGGTGACAACTTGGAAATTGATCTTTGATTATGGTTTTTCTTAGTCGGTACTGAGGAAGCTGTATAACTGATAGTCTGTAAATTATTACCGTACCATTGCTTACTTATATACTGTCCACTAGGCTCAAACTAGTGTTTGCCGAGGACAGTCCCTAACTTCTTTTGAAGCATAGCTCAGATGCTACTTTCTATACAAGGGCTTTCCTTATTTTCCCTGGTTATTAACTGATCTCTCCCACGTGAAATTACTTGTTGCAAATCATTTTATTACAAAGTGTATACTTTGTACTTATTTATCTTTTCTGTATGTTGTATTCCCTTACTAAAATATAAACTTTTTCAGTCACATCTACCCCTTTATAGATCAGAGGTTCTTAATGTATGTGAGATCTCTAAATTTATTGAAAAAAATTTATAATTATACACACAGTTTCCTTTGCCATCCCATATATTTTTATTCATTTAAAAACTAAAAAATCTATATTTTATCTTTTGTTTTTATCTTTGCATCCCTAATGTAACATAGTGTCTGATACATAGTAGGCATTTAATAAATGCTTGCTAAATTAATTTAGATGAATGGTATTATATAGTATTATGAATTGTAGTACGTAGAATGGTATTATAGTAGTTTATATGTAGTTTGCCAGTCCCCTTCATGAGCTTCTGAAATAAGAAAAGTAGGGAGGAATTGAAATTGTGAAGGACCTTAAATGCCAAGCCAAGGATTTTGTTTTTTTTTTATCCTAGAGGCAATGTGGAGTCACTGAAAATCTTTGAATGGGCAAATGGGTTGGTCAGACCTGGTTTTTGGAATATCTGTTTATCAGCTTGGATTGGAGAAGGGAAAGACGAGGTAGGGAGACTAATCGGGAAGCTATTGCAATAGTCCAGCTAAGAGGTGATGTCTGCCTAAATCAGGGTAGAGGCCATGACCAGTGGAAATGAGGAAGGTGTAAGAGATTTTATGGAAGTAGGATTGATAAGAATTGTTAACTGACTAGATATTGGGATAAGGGAGAGGGAAGAGTCAATACTGTAATGGAGTTCATATTTCCCCACAGCTCTATCAGCATTAGAATGATATAATTTTTGTGAGTGTATGATTTTTGTCAGTCTAATGGGTATAAAATGATTCCTTTAGGTGGTCTTTTTGTATTTCTCATGTTAGGACATTTGAGAATTTTTTTCATGTATTTCCTTCTTTAAAAATTGGTTGGTCCTGTCTATAGGTCCTTGCTCAATTGGGGAGTATGTATAGTCTGGTTTCTGACTTCATCATTTAGTATAAACTGTTCTTTCCACAGTGAGCAACAGTCTCTTCTTTAAAAATTTTATTTCTAGGGGCAGCTAGGTGGCCCAGTGGATAGAGCACCAGCTGTGGACTCAGGAACGCCTGAGTTCAAATCTGTCCTCAGACACAAAACACTCACTAGCTGTGTGACCCTGGGCAAGTCACTTAACCCTGTTGCCCCCCCCCATTTTTTTTGTTTTAATCAGCCAAGATCTGTCTCTATTAGGAAGTGGATAGCATGTTTCATCATTAGTCCTCTGGAATCCTGGTTGGTTATTATACTTATAAGACTTTAGCACAATAGTATTCTGTCACATTTATATACCATAAGTTATTTATCCATTCACCAAATTATGGGCATCCCTTCAGATTCCCATGCTTTGCCACCTCAAAAAGAGGTATAAATATTCTTAGAATTTGTTTTGCTTAGGACTAATCTTCCTCTAATTCCATTTTCCCCACCTCTCAACCTTTCGCTCCAATTTTTCTATCCAAATCTTTTGTGTGTGTGTGTGTGTGTGTGTATTTATATGTATGTGTACTCTTCTTTCCTATGACCAGTTTAGATGAGAATGTGAGGTTCAAGGATCATCTGATCCCTGTATCCCTCTTCCTTGTTTGCATAAGCTGTTTACTTGTGCACAATGATTATGTGAGGTAATTTTACCTAGCTTTGTTACTCATTCCTCTCCCACAATGGTGTATTCTTCTTCCCCTCTGTTTCCATTCTTAAGATGATTTAGACAGAACAGAATGACTCCCAGACTTTGTCTTAATTGGACTCCCTCTGAGGATGATTGGGAATCAGAGGGGACAACATGTGTCATCTTCCCATATTTGAATGCAAGCATTTTTTTAAATTTAATAGTCCTTTATCACTGTTAATTCATGTTTACCTTTTTATGTTTCTCTTTATACTTGTGTTTGAACTTCAGAGTTTCTATGCAGCTTTGTTTTCATCAGGAATGCTTGAAAGGCCTTTATTTCATTAAAGGTCCATTCCAACTCCAACTCCACCCCCACCCCAACTCCCCTTCAGATTATACTCAGTTTTTCTGAGTAATTCTTACTTTCTGGAATATGGTATTTTAAGATTTCCACTCCATCATAGCGATGGCTACTAAATTATGTGGGATCCTGACTGTGTCTCATCAGTATTTGAATTCTGTTTTTTGGTTGTTTGCCATTTTTCTTTGACTCGAAAGCTCTGAATTTGAACTATAATGTTCTTGGGAGTTTTCATATTGGGCTCTCTTTCAGGAAGTGGTGGGTTCTTTCAGTTTCTACTTTGCCTTCTGAGAAGTTTTCCTTTAAGATTTCTTGAAATATGTTGTCTGTGTTCTCTTTTTTTTTTTTTGGTCATGGCATTCATATAGCTCAGTAATTCTTAAATCTGTTCTCCTTGATCTGTTTTCTAGTGTATTTGTTTTATGAGATAACCTTACTTTTATTCTATTTTTTTAGCCTTTTAACTTTGTTTTAACATTTCTTGATGTTTCATGAGCTCACTGGCTTATCTTTGACCCATTCCAATTTTCAAGGAGTTTGTTGTGTGGTCTTTTATACCCAGTTGTTGATCCCTTTTGTAATGCTTTCTTCCATAGCTTTTATCTCTTCTCCAGTTTTTTCCTCAAGCTCTCTCTCGTACCATTTACAAAACCTTTATTTAAACTCTTTCGGTTAAAAACAAACCAAAAAAAGTCCCTTTTCCAAGAATTCTAGTTGAGTTTGTGTCTAAGCTTTGCTTTTTCTCTGAGGCTTTGCTTGTGGATATTTTGGAGTCATTTTCTCATTTGTTTTTATCTTGAGCATCCCTGCCACTGTAATAGTTCATTATAGTGAGGTTCTTTTTTTTGTTTGTCCATTATTTCAGCCTCCGTGCTAACTTTGAACTTTGTTTTAGACTTTATGTGTTGGTCTCTGCTACCCTGCCGGAGGGAAAGTCTAGGCCAGTCACATTGCTGCTTTTTTGGTTTATTGAGTGTTGTGTTATTTCAGGATCTCAGGGATAGGTTGAAGACTTGCAATCTTTCAGTATTCCCAAAGGAAAAAATCTGATTGCTCTCCTGTCTCCCACCTTCCCCTCTGTCTGAGCTCTGCAAGGTCCATAAATGGGTCGGGATTTATGTATTAAATGCATAAAATAAAACATATAGAATTGCAAAGGAAACCAGTTAAATTGAAAGAGTAATTAAAGCATTAAAAAAAAACCCAGCCGATCAAGGTTATAGTGCTCTGAGTAAGAACTCTGACCTCTAAAGTATAAAATAAAAACTTCAATTATGAAGAGCCTTCGATACCTTAAGTCCTAAAATACCTTTCTGGGGCCATATCTTAACATTCCAACACACGAACTCTGTCCTCAAACCAAATCAGCCCATACACTGTTTCCTAAATCTAGTTCTATTTTTAACTCTTTGGTGCCCATAGTCAAGTTATTTGTCATTGCACTGTATGCTTCTCACTTCCTGAAAATCCCCAAATCTGGAATATACTTGAATATTTTGTGAATATTCAGATCCTAAGTATTTTTCAAATCTCAGCTAAAATCTTACCTCCTTCTTTATGTTTCCATGTGCATAGAAGCTGGAAATCGTATTTCCCTTCCAGGGTCCCTATAGCACTTAAAAATACAAGCAAAAAACCTTTACATGTGTCTTTTCGAACAAAATAATAAAATTCCCAAGATTAAGGGTTGTATTTTTTTCTATGATTATTAATGACTAGCACAGTCTCTTGCAGGATTTGATGTTTTTCTGATAATTAGTGGTCACTAAAGCAATTCTAAGATCCTTGGCTTTAATGAAAATGTTTTTGAAATCAAGTGGAATAAGCTGTTTGCAGTTTCTAATTATAAACTTACAAACAAATGTATTTTGAATATGCTACTAATTTGTTCTTTTTGTGGATTTCTTTTTAGGAAGAAAAAGTCCACAATTGATCCCTCATTGTTCAAGTATAAGGTGCAGCCCATTAAAAAGGAATTATATGAATCAGTTGTGGTTAAAGCATCTCAAATAAGGTAAAACTCAGTACCTGAAGTATAATAAAACTAGAATCATGAAATAGATTTTCATATTCATATATATAAAAAGGCAAGTGAACTATGATGTTGAACACATTTATGGTGTTACAGTCTCTTCGAATAGTAGAATATAAGTATAATTATTGGTATTATAAAGCCCCTTTGGCTTGGATCAACAAATGCCCCAAATGAAGAAATGGAGTTTCTGTGTCATACCTCCTTACTTCCATGAAGTAACACAGTGTTTAGTGAATAACTGCTAAAAATGTAGTGGTGTCCATGGATATTTCACTTATCTTTTGAAAGAAGTTGACGGTATTAATAAGTGTCTATTAAAACTACAACTTTGAAACCTTATCAAAATGTGTCAGAGAGGTCTTTGTACCACCAGGTGAGTTGGCAACCTCTTTTCAGTAGAATGTTAGAATGGTAAATAAATTGTCAGAATACAAAGTTAAAGGGTACGTTTTATAGTATGTGTGGTAATCTTATCTTCAGAAAGGAAAGTATTAGTTTTCCTATTAATGAATCCATTACTTAGTGAATATAGGCACCTGGCTTGTATTTGATGTAATAAGAGGCCTATTTAAAATTGCCTGGTTTATTTTACATAAAACTACCAATTATTTCTGCATGTAATTCATAGCATTAAATATTAAATTAGGCTTATGGATTTTTTTTACCTGTAATTTGTTTTTAGTAATGTAAGAACTGGATTGTTACCTAATCAGTAGTTCAGACTGAATGACAGAATATTTAGAAACAATTATGTTACTTCCAACTTACATAGATTTCTAAAAATATTTCTAATTTTTTTTCATTTATGAGCTGATGATGACAAAAGGCTTGAAGGCATTTGATTTATTTTAGAAATGAATTTTACATTGATAATATTTGTTTTTGGAAAATTTACTGGCTAACTTGACCTTTTGTTTTATGAGTTGGATGGAGAAGTCTTGCAGGTTCTTTGCTGCTTTTTGTGAATGACATTGTATTAATTATGTCAATCTCTGAGACATTGCAGAGCCTTATAGAAGAGAAATTAGGAAAGTAGTTTGGCCTGTCTGTAATCCATTGCACAGTGACCAAATGAATGAAGAACGCCTGTTGCTCAGATTTTAACATCTGCTTTGATAGACAACTTTTGGAGCTTTTCTCCTTGTATGTGTCTTTGTATTGGAGTAGGGCAGGAAAGACAGCGTAGGTAGATGATGAGCTAGGCCCAAGAGGAGAACAGTGATAGCACTTGACTGTTATATGACATTGAGACGTAGAATACCATTGCTTTCATAGAACCAAAGAAAATATCATGTAGAGGAATAATGGAGAGGTTCATCATGGTACAAGCAGGCTGTAACATAACAAATGAAGAGCTCCAAACATGGGGTAAAAGATGACATCAAGAAATTGTCTGACAGGGAGGGGGGAAAATGGAGTGTTCACATGGGATAAGCAAGGGGTGATATAGGTGGACAGTGCTTTAGAGGTAATCTCTAGATATCAGAAAACAGTGAATGCTTCTAGCATATTGAGTGGACTTCTTAGGGTGGAATTTTTGGAGGAGAAGTGACAAGGATTAAATAGTATGGGAAGAAATAGAAGGATTATAAGCCTTTAATATTAGGATATAAAATTAACTCAACTTTAAATATGAATGGACTTTCCATTAAAGTGAAAATGTGATAGACTGGATAAGAAAACAAAACCCCATATTCTGTTCCTTGCAAGAAACACACTTAAAAAAAAAGAATATAAACATAATGAAAATGAGCTGGAATAGAATTTACTATGTATCAGTTGAATGAAAAAAACAAAACAAAACCAAGAGTTTAAATAGTGCTAACAGACACAGAAGAAACAAACATTCACAATAGAAAAAGGAATAAACAAGGAAATGACATTAAACTGAAACGAACCATAGACAACAAATTGATATCAGTATTCAACTTTTATTTTCCATAACATCTTGATTAATAAAGGAAAAATTAACAGCTTTAAGAAAACATAGACAGTAATATAACAGTGTCAGGAGATTTTGTTGTCCATTTCTGTTTTGGGTGAGTCTAAAAGATAATATAAACAAAAAAGTGTTAATTGTAAAAATGACTAAATTGCTGGAAAAATCTAGAACTAAAAAACTTGCTGTCTTCTAAATGAAATTGCTAAAGAATCTGTTTATTTCTTAGCACCACAATGAATGTCACAAAAATTGACCACGTGTTAGGGTATGGAAATGTTGCAAATAAATTTCAGAAAACAATCAGCACATTTTTAAAGACCATAACCTCCCAAAATAGCCATCAGTTCAGGAAGCTCAAACAAAAGACAGAGACTAAAAGGGAAACTTAACAATGAAATCCTAAATAATGAGTGGGTGAAAGAACAAAACACAGTGAAGACATATGAAAAACATGATAATGGTGAAATAATATACAACAGTTTCTGAAATGCAGTTAAAGTAGTCCTTGGGGAAGAAAAATCACACCTTATAAACTTATGTTAATAAAATAGAAAAAAGGATTATGAACACAATATGCATTAAAAAATTAGAAAGTTAACACACATATCTAAAATAAAGAGGAAGGAATATTTAAAATTGAGATAGAAATAGATAAGTTGGAAACTGAAGAGGTAAATTTTAAAACTAGCTCTTTGAAAACTAATAACGTGGGGCACCTAGGTGGTACAATGGATAGAGCACTGGCCTTGGAGTCAGGAGGACCTGAGTTCAAATCCGGTTTCAGACACTTGACCACTTGACACTTACTAGCTGTGTGACACTGGGCAAGTCACTTAACCCCATTGCCTAACCAAAAAAAAAAATTAATGTTTATAATCCCTTAGCCAATTTGGTTAAAAAGAAGAGAACGGGAAAATAAAATAAAGGTGAACAAGGTAATACCACACCAACAAGAAAAGATAAAAAGAATTCTCAGTTATGCTGTCAAAACTGAGAAGTATACAAAAGGAATAGAAGAATACCTCTGAAAATGTGAAATACCAAATAGAAATCTTAATCAAATCTCAGAAAAAGAAATGGAACGAGCTACAAAGAAACTACTGACATAAATTTAGAAGTCAAGAAATAGGCTGCAATAATGAACAAACAATAAAAAATGAACTTGCGCATAAAAAACTAGTGTGGTGAAAGAAAGGACCAAGACACAAACTCAGAAGAATATAGCTATGTCAAAACGGCTACAAGATGAAGAGAAGAGGAAGTAGAATGCTTAATCCAATTTTAGAAAATGAAATTGAACAAGCCATGAATGAGCTTCCTAAGAAAAAATTCCGAGGACCATAGGGATTCAAAAGTGAATTTTACTAAACATTAAAAGAATGCTGAATTCTAATATTATATAAGCCATCTGAAAAAATAGACAAAGAAGTCTTGCCAAATTCCTTTTCTGACGGAAATATGGTTTTGGTACCTAAGCCAAGAAGAGCAAAAACAGAAAATTATAAATCAATTTCCCTAATGAATATTGATGCAAAAATTTTAAATAAATTAGTAGTAAGGAGATAATAGTAATATATCACCAGGACATACACTATGACCAGGTAGGATTTATGCTAGGAAGGCAGGGCTGGTTCACTATTAGGAAAATTATCGGCATAATTGACTGTATCAATCACAGTAACAACAGAACTCATGGTTATCTCAATAGATGCTGAAAAAGCTTTTGACAAAATATAGCACACATTCCTATTAAATACTAGAAAGCACAGGAATAAATGGAGCCTTCCTTAATAAAATAAGTAGTATCTATCTAAAACCACCACTGAGTGTTATCTGTAATGGAGATAAGCTAGAATCCTTCCCAGTAAGATCAAGGGTGAAACAAAGATGCACATTATCACCACTAGCTGTAGCAGTAAGAGAAGAAAAATAAATGGAAGGAATTAGAATATTCAATGAGAAAACAAAATTATCACTCTTTGCAGATAGTATACTTAGAGGATCAACTAAAAACAACTTGAAATAATTAACAACTTTAGCAAAGTTGCAGGATGTAAAATAAACCCACATAAATCGTCAGCATTCCTATATATTACCAACGAAGTCCAGCAGGAAGAGAGAGAAAAATTCCATTTAAAGTAAATGTAGACAGTACAAAATATTTGGGAGTCTACCTCTCAAGAGAAACCAAAGAACTATCACACAAAGTTAGGTTTAAACAGTTGTAGAAGTATTAATTGCTCGTGGGTAGGCCAAACCAATATAATAAAAATGAAGATTTTACCTAAATTAATTTACTTATTCAGTGCCATACCAAACTACTAATGAATTATTTTGTAGAGCCAGAAAAAAGTAATAACAAAATTCATCTGGAAGAACCAAAGGTCTCATGAGTATCAAGGGAATGGGGGGGGGAATATATAAAGGAAGTATCAAAACCCAAAGTATATTATAATAAAGCTGTAATCATCCAGGCAATCTGGAACTGCCTAAGATCAGTGGATCAGTGGAATAAATAAGGTACACAATACGCAGCACTAAATGACCATAGAAATCTAGTGTTTGATAAACACGAAGATCTAAGCTTTTTGGACAAGAACTCACTATTTGACAGAAATTGTTGGGAAAGATTGGAAAGCAGTTGGTCAGAAATTAGTTATAGACCAACATCTCACACTGTGTACCAAGATAAGGTCAAAATAGCTATATGGTTCAGATCTAAAGGATGAGATGAATAATTAAGGGAAACACACAAAATTTTTTCTGTCAGGTCTGTGGAGAAGGGAAGAATTCACGACCCAAAAAAAGAGAGAGAGAGAGAGAATATTATGGGATGAAAAATGGATAATTTTGATTACATTAAATTAAAAAGATTTTGCACAAACGAAATCAAAACATCTACAATTAGAAGGAAATGGGAAATTAAGAAAACATTTATACAGCAAGTATCTCAAATCTTTCTCAAATATATAGGGAATTGAACCAAATTTATAAGAATAAGTCATTTCCCAATTCATAGAAAAAGATTTGAACAGGCAGTTTCAGATTAAGAAATCAAATTATTTATAGTCATATGAAAAAGTACTCTAAATGAAATACTGCATACTAAAACAATTCTGAGGTACCACCTAACACTTGTCAGATTGTCTAATATGAGAGAAAAGGAACATGACAAATATTGCAGGGCATGTGGGAAAATTGGGACATTAATGCACTGTTGGTGGAGTTATGAACTGATCCAACCATTTGGAGTGCAGTTTGTAACTATGCCCAAAGGATGATAAAACTGTGCATGCCCTTTGATCCAGAAATACCATGGCTATGCTTGTATCCCAAAGAGATAAAAGAAAAAGGAAAAGAACCTACATGTAGAAAAATATTTATAGCAGCTCTTTTAATAGTGGCAAAGAATTGGAAATTGAAGTAATGCCCATTAGTTGGGGAATGGCTGAACAAGTTGTGGTATAGGATTGTGATGTGCTATAAGAAATCACAAGCAGGATGGTTTTAGAAAAACTTAGGAAGACTTATTTGAACTGAGACAAAGTGAAGTGAGCAGGACCAGGAGAACATTATAAACAGTAACAGCAATAATTGTACAATAATCAACTGTGAATGACATAGCTATTTTCAGCAATATAATGACCTAAGATAATTCTGAAAGACTTATGATGAAAAATGCTGTGTACCTCCTTAGAAAGGACTGATGGAGTCTGACTGCAGATTGAAGCATAATTTTTTGACTTTATTTTTCTTATTTTTCTTGCTTTTTTTTGGTGCAACACGGCTAATATGCAAATGTTAGCATGATTTCACACATAATTGATGTCACATTTCTTATTTTCTCAATGGGTAGGTGAGGGGTGTGAGGGACAAAGAGAATTCAGAACTCAACATTTTAAAAAAACAAATCTTAAAAATAATTTTTTTAAAAAAACTTTTAAAAAAATCATTTTCCTCCTTTCCAAATAGAGGCAGTTCAGTGGAATGGACCAGCTGAGAGAGAATCAGAAATAATGGAACAGAATAAAGTGCCATCACGAAGTAGTCTTTCAGTGTTCTCTTTACAATATTGTTATAAAAATATATTCTCCTGTTTTTTCTCACAAACTGGAAAACAGATTACTTAGGAAAAACTCCTTATTTGATAAAAATTGCTGAGAAAATTCAGTCTGTCTGGTACAAGTTAGCCTCAGATCAGTACCTGACACCATATTCAGCAGTACATTCTACATGGATTGGTGACCTTATTATTAAGTGTCATAATATAAAAAGAGAAGCAGATAATATGCACTTTAATAGTTCTTGGTATGAAATATATTCTTAACCAAACAAGGGAGGATAGAGGCAAATACAAAGGATAGAATAGATAAAACTGTGCACAAGCTTTTCAATGTCATATCAACAAACAAAATTAATACACCTAAAAAAGGAAATTGATTAAAGAGGGGGAAAACCTTTTTACCAAATTCTGTACCAATTGTTTATGTATTTTGGGTATCAAACTTGCATACTTCTCACCTTCCCTACTGTGTATATATAAACATACAAACCAATACATGTGTATATCATGTATGTATAATATACACGTCTGTATAAATCTATATGTATAAAACTAAAAGCAAAACCAAAAGTTATTTCAAAATAGATAAGTGTCAGACATTAGCTGTATGACCCTGGGCAAGTCACTTAACCCCAATTGCCTCCAAAAACTAAAAACTAAAAAAAAAAAGAAAGAAAGAAAGATAAGTCAAAGGATGTGAACTAGTAGTTCTCAGAAGTGGAAGCTGATATGAAAATATGCTCCAAATCACTGATAATAAGGAAAACGTAAATCAAAACATTTTCACCTCATATCCTGCAAATTTGAAAAGATGACTAAAGATGGGATTAATCAGTATTGGAGTAGTTGTGGGATAGTAGGCACTCAATATAGCTTCTGGGGAAAAATAGGTATTATTGGTGGGGCTTTGAACCAGAAAAACCTCTTTGGAAAGCAGTTTGGAGTTGGGCAAATAAAATGCCTAAAATGTCCGTATACATTGGACATTTAATTTAATTAATGGACCTAGAGAGTCCATTAATAGACTTATGCCTCAGGGAGGCCATCGGTAGGAAGAAAGCCAGCCCACATGTATACCAAAATATTTATAGAAGTACTTTTTGTGATAGCAAATAGTTGGAAACATCAGTTGGGGAGTGTGTAAAAAAAATTATGGTACATGAATGTAATAGAATATTATTGTGCTGTTAGAATTGATAAATATAATGAATATAGAAAAGCATGAAAAGATCTCTATGAACTTAAGCAGAATAAAGTAGAGCCAGAAAATATACTTAATGACTACAACAGTGGAATAAAAAAATTATAAAAAAGCAAAAGTGAATTCGAAAAAGTATAAAAATAACAAAACAGAAATGGCTCAAAAGAAGAAATGAGGACACTCTCATCCCACCCCTTTAAACAGAGCTTGGAGGTCCACAACTGTTGCACATTGATATATCATCAGACTTTTATAGTATTTTACTACAGTTATGCTATTTCCCTGTCTTTTCATATTATTTCCCCCTGGCTACCACTCCCATCCCTTTCTCTCCCACCTTCTTCTCTCTTTTGATGTAACAAAACAAAACAAAACATTTTTTATATGGGATGCTTCTCTGGGTAGGGACTGGGGAAGGGACTACCATAAGAAATTATGGTGATATTAAAAAAAAAAAGACATGAATAATCCTCCAGTCCCTCTTTCTTTCTTTTTAAAATAGTAGATAAATTGCAATCTGTATCTTGGAGGGAACTCCTGAGTAAATGAAGTCACCAGTCTAACCCTCTGATAAGAATCAGTCAGTCATATAATTTTCATTATGCTGGAATAGAATTTGAAATAAAGAATTGCAATCATTCCAAAGGGTATAGAATTCTAGAAACCTTAAAAGAATATATTTTCGTTGGAGGACAAGGATATTTTGTCTTTATGTTCAACTATACCTTATCATTTAGTTTCCGTTCTAATGTTTATATATGTGTGTGGTTACACATTTTTTATTCCTTTCAAAACTTTTTGGAATTTATCTTCTTAAAATGAAAAGATACACAAAAGATACTACATTTTTGGTTATTGGGCTGATCCTATAAAGTTTATTGGTTAATATATCCATTTGAAGTTATTTCTCAACTTCAGTAAACATTTGAACTGTATAATTCATTTTGATTTTTAAAACTCATAGATGTACACTTTGAAGTGTTTTTATAACTAAGAGTTAATTAATCTGTCACATTTTGAATTAAACTAATTATTTGAAAGGAACTTTTCACAGAGACCTTAGGTCATCTACTTAAAAATTAATCTTTTTAAAAAATTTGCACCCTTTAAAAATCTTAAATTATTGCTAGATTAAAAATGTTTTTTGAAGACTACTAGAAAAAGCTACTATTAACATAGAAGAATATTAGCTCCAACACTGTAAAATGTTTTTGGAATGGAATGAACAATTTTATTGCCGGTCTTCACTTGATTACGAACAATATGTACATTGTTTGAATGTATTGTGACTTGCTTTGTCTGGATATGAGTCCCTGTCGTCAGTTAAACATATATTTCATCTATCATAATTGGTTTGTGGACTCCATTGTTGGGCTAAGAATTGGTAAAAATTTATTCTCAAATACAGTGTTTAATAAAATTGTCCTTTTAAACACACTACAAAGAAATAACGTTAGTATATTGGTCTTTAAAATTCTTGCACGTTATTTAAAATGACAATTCTGAAATTTCCTCCCTTTGTTCAATTGTGTCCAACTTTTCATGACCCTGTGGACCATACAATGCCAAAACCATGGAGTTTTCTTGGCAAAGATAATGGAGTGGTTTGCCAATTTTTTTCTGCAGTGGATTAAGGCAAACAGAGGTTAAGTGACTTGCCCAGAGTCACAGGCTAGTGTCTGAGGCTGGATTTGACAGACTCCAGACCCAACTCCAATGAGCCATCTAGATGGCTCCCTTTATGTAATCATTTAATCAAACCTTGCCTTCAGAGGCACTTTTGTGGTGCCTTTTTAGTTAACATGTTTGCACTAGGTTTAGAACAAAGAATATATAGTAGTTATGCTTTATTCTTTCTTATAAATATAGCAGTCTGGCAAAAGCTGACATAGCAAAACCAGCTTTTCTGAAAACTTTAGGAAGTCTGATAATTTTTTCCGCTACTACTCTCCATTTGATTTCTAAAATTCCCCACTGGGCTTCTCCCACTTGTCTTTTGCATTTCCTACATATGGATAAAAGGAGCAGAACCAATATATGGATGACCCTGGTTGGCTCTTTTTGATATTTTTTAATCAATGATGTCTGATTACAATTGTCAAACAAGTTTAAGTAGTTGATAACTTCATACTAGAATCCTCTGGTCTATTATTATGCCATGCACTTTGTATTTTTTTTTTAAGCTGCCATATCCTAATTTCAGTTACTTCAGTGTTACAGATTTTTTTCTAAATGAAGACTTAGAATTAAATGACTTATTCATCTCCACTGTCTAAATTAAGAAAAGCCATAGAGCTTTCCCAGTCTGGTTTGATTTTAAGAAGTCCCTGAAATTGATCTGGTGAAAATATAAACATTTGCTTCATTCTAGAAACCCATCAATTGATGTTCTAGCCATAAACCAGGTAAAACAGATGACACAAAAGAGTGATGTGGTTAAAATATATTCTCATGAGAGGTGGAGCTCCATAGGGGGATCTGCTTCCAGTGTTTAGCCATTCTTTGCTGTCCACCAGGGAGATTAGGGTGAAGTGTAGCCAGCCAGGAACAATCTCATTAGAATCCTGCTGAGGAAGTAAGGTGCCATGGTAGCTTTTTCCTCCAAGATTAGTTAGTTTCATTGTCTGTGGAATAGTATTGCATTAGTTCTGTTATTGTTCATAGAATTAAGACTTTTGGAATTTTTTAGGCTTCTAAAGTAGACCTCTTCATCATAATAACATGGAGTTGATTCTTTAAGAGAATTTGTGTGTGTATTTTGATAAAATGCTGGACTTGAACTTAGAAGACCTGGATTCTGATCTTACCTGTGACATATATTAGTTATATGATTATGACCTAATATCTCACAACATTAGTTTTCCCATCTGTAAAAATAGGATAATTGCTGCAATGCTCACATCACAGGGTCATTGTAAGGACAAGGAAAGGGAAAAGAGAATAAGCATTTTTACATTGTGCTTGATAAGTGCTTAATAAATCCCATTTATTCCTCACAACAACACTACAAGGTAGGTATTATCTCCATTTTATAGTTGAGGAAGTTCTGAGGCAAACAGGTTAAGTGACTTGTCCAGTCACACATCTATTAAGTATCTGAGGTTGGAGCTGAACTCACATTTTCCTAATACTGACTCTAGGCCTATCTCTCTAGTCACTCCTCCATCTAGCTGGCTAGGAAAAGCACTTTACAAACCTTTAAGCGTTATACAAATGTGAGCAGTTAGTTATTAATAATATGTTTTTCCCATGGAATTCTTAGTCATTTTATTATTCTAACTGGTACTTAAATATTCCAGGATTATTTTGAGGAAGCTTTGTAGAAATGGCATTGGGAGAACTTTCCTTGTTTCAATTTTTAGTCAGAAGACAAAGCTATAAGTCTAAAATATCAAAGTTTTAGATTTAACTCTTTGGTACTAATAATTTCTCCCCTCTTTTCCTTGATGTAGCCGACGGAAACATCTCTTTTCTCGTGATAGACTAAAGCTTTTTCTGAAGCAACATTGTGAGCCACATGATGGAGTCATTAAAATTAAGGTAATTAGAGTGGTAAAATTACTTACTGGTAGGAAGAGAAATGAGCAGTATATCATTGTAGAAAAAAATTGCCCTTTTCTTCTTTGGCAGAAATTTTAGTACTTTAATACTAGCAATTAAGACAAAAATGCTTTCTGTTTCAATAATTGATGTAGTGTGATGTAAGATTTTGAAAAATCCAGTTGTTTGTTGTCCTTCTGTCATACAGTTTAAATCTGTAATTGCCTGATTACTGAATGATTGCCAATTATTTATTCTTAATTATAATAGCAAAAAATTTTAACTAGTTAGAAAGTACATATACCTACCTGTCTATGAAAACACAAAAGACACTTTACTGTATTAGTGAATAGGTTAGGTACCTTGCATCGCAAAGCAGTTTTATTTTCTTAAACTTGAATTACAGTCAAGGACATCTTAAGATCTAGAAACAAATTGGTCATGCAGTCTCTTAATGCATCAAGCATTTATTAGTTGCTAACTATGTGTCAGGTACTATGCTATATGAAGGGGACACAAAGAAAGGTAAAAACACAGTCTCTACCTTTGAGGAACTCTTATTCTAATGGGAGAAATAGGCAAACACCCAACTATAAACATTCGGTATATATACAGAAGAAATTGAAGGTAATTTCAGAGGAAAGGCATTGCGGTGGAGAGTGCTGGGAAAGGCCTCCTATGGAATGTGGGATTTGGGCTGAGAGTTGAAGGAAACCAGGAAAGAAGCAGGTAGAGATTCGAAGGAGGAGCATTCCAGGTATTTAATAAGCTCTCAGTTGGGAGGAATGTTGTGTTCAAAAGACATGCAAATGTTGGCCAATTGCAAAGCACATGGAAATGGAGAGTAAAGCCCAAGAAGACTAAAAGGTAGAAAAGGGACCAGGTTGTGATGGGCTTTGAATTCCAAACAAACATTTTATCTTTGTATTGGACATAATAGGGAGTTAATTGCTATCTGCTGTTCCTAATTTACCATCCTCATACTTAAGTTCAAAGTAGCTCGAATTATAGGATTAGGGATTGAGCAAAACTGTACATCTTAACCTGCATTATAAAAGAATACATAGGACCAGCTTGCAAAACATGAAGTGGTAATTTTTCCATTTTTTTTAAAAAAAGGAATGACACTGAATAATTTTATTTAGGAGACATATTACAAGGCATTCTTATTGTCAGCCATTTTTTTCTACTCTTGGATTTCAATTAGCATCATTTTGGCCTAGAATTTCCTCAACAGATCTGTACCATTCCCAGTTTTGAGAAGCCTGGGGAGATTCTATTGTTTTTGAGTACTACCCTGTTTTCCCAGAATATTTTGTTTCTTTCTGAGGATCTACATTGGCCTATTATGTTTCAGCTTTACCCAGAGAAATTTTAACTTCTCTTGAAGGTAATAAAGGCCTATGAATTTAATTTGAAGTCATTTGAACTCCTCTTGACTTTTCCCAGAAGATACTGAACTTAGAACCAAAAGGGTTTAACAGAAATTGAACTAATCTGGAGAGTGAATCATATGAATAAGAGGGTATTTTAATGAGTTAACTGAGACAGTGACAAAAGATATTTCTTAGAATACCTATGAAATAGTTATACATGCACATATATATATATATATATATGCATGCGTGTGTGTGTGTATCTATATATATCTATATATATATACTTTCTTAATAATTAAGCCTGACAAAAGAATTCTTCTGATTTGATCACATTGGTTAGTATGTATGTGGAAGTGACAATCTCTCAACATTTTCTGAAAAAAATTATTACTTCACTTTTCCTTTACATATTGGATATTGGTTTCTTTTAAAGACGGATGAAAATGTTGAAATTTCTCTTCTATTATAATGTTTCATTTATGTTAGTTTATCATAACAAATTAATTCTCAGCCCTTTCCAAATTTTATTTGTGTAGTCAGGATAGCTGGGGAATGAATAATAAGGCTTGATAACTGCTGGTTCTCATACAGGTTCTCATACAGTTGTCTATGGTAGTAATTCTTTTTTTTTTTTTCTTTCTTGGTGAGGTGACTGGGGTTAAGTGACTTGCCCAGAGTCACACAGCTAGTGAGAGTTATATGTCTAAGGCCAGATTTGAACTCTGGTCCTCCCATCTTCAGGGCCGGTGCTCTATCCACTGCACCACATAGCTGCTTTTGTGGTAGTAATTCTTGATAAATATTCTGAAAAATAAAAATTGTGTTCTTGCTGTTAACATTCTTGAAGCTTGTCTCCCTCGTGTTGGCTCTCTTCATCCACTTGATTTTTACCATCTTTTCCTGTTTTGGATTTATATTCCTTATTGCATTAACTATTTCATTCCTATTTTTGAAAGCTCTAAATTGGAGGGATTTGCTGAGATTATGGCTGCTGAGGTTGTGTGTGGGAGCAGCAGCCCACTTATTACATATGTCACTCCTATACCTTAGTGTCAAACACAAGGTTATGATGGATTAAAATAGAATTGACAAAATTTAACAAATTTACAATAGAACATAAAAAATGCTGATATGTTATTTTCTAAGTTAATGTGCAACCCACAGGGATCTTTTTGTGTGTCCCATTTCTACTTGAGCTCTTACAGTACTGCATTAGCTCATTATTGGCTGAACTTCTTAAGAATAGTTTATGGGCTTTGTTTCAACAGTTATGCTGTAACCACCCCAAAATAATGTGTAGAAGAATATAGTGTGTTTTTAATCCTAGCTTTGCTACCTGTGTGACCCTGGGAAAGACTTGCAGTCTTTATGGACTAGGATAATAGTCTTATGACTATTTACAGATAAGTAAAATATGAAGGTTAGAGGAAATGATCTCTTAAGGTCCCTTCTAGCTCTAAATCCTATCACTCTGCGTTCTTGTTTAAGTAATATTACCATTTTTCTGCTTATTTGCAGAGCAGAGATATGTGTTATGTTCTAAGCTTAAAAGCCTCAGTGACTAATTATTTCCTGGCTCAGGTTACAAGATTGAGTTCTTTTTCTAGATTCTCTTTATTGATTACCCAGGGGAATCTTTTCCTCAAAAATTGCATCATATAGATTTTACTGTTAAATTACTTTATGCGCATGGTAGCAATAATAGTCTGTAGAAAGAGTGAAAATAGAGGGCTATTCTTTTCTCAACAGTATTATATCTTGCTGGCATTTGCCAATTATATTCTTATTTGGTTACCTTTTGTGGCTTAAGTAGGAGAATGTAATTTAAGTTTTTTTAGAGGTGATTAATTTTTTTAATGTTTAAAAATGTTTTATTTTTAGCCTTCTTTTCTTTTTAAATTTTAAGTTTCAAATTCTCTCCCTCCTTCCCATTCCCTCTCCTATGCAGTGAGAAGGGCAGGCAGTATAATGTGAAATCATGCAAAACATATAGAAAACATATAGAAATATTAGCTGTATATTTTTTAAAGCAAGAAGAATAAAGAGTGAGAAAATTATACTTTAGTTTGCACTCAGAATTTAATCATTTCTTTCACTGGAGGTAGATAGCATTTTGTTTTTCATCACAAGTTCTTTGAAATTGTCTTGGACTGTTCTGTTGGTCAGAGTAGCCGAGTGTTTCACAGTTTATGATCATTACAACATTGCTGTTACTGTGCACAATAATCTCCCATTCCTTTTCACTTTGTTTTGTGTAAGTTCACAAAGGTTCTACTATATTTTTCTGAAACCATCCCCCTTGTCATTTCCCATAGCACGATATAATACTCCATTGTAATCATGTGCCACAGCTTGTTCAGCCATTACCTAGTTGATGAGCAACTTCTTAATTTCTAATTTGTTGCTACTATTTAAAAAAAGCTGCTATAAATATTTTTTGTATTTATAAGTCTTTTTCCTTTTTCTTTGATCTTTTTGGAATATAGACATAGTAGTGGTATTTCTGGGTCAAAGGGTATGCACAGTTTTATAGCCTTTTGGGACTAGTTCATTAGTGTACTTATTATCCCCTCCAGTATTTGTCACTTCTGATAGGTATGAGGTGGTACCTCAGAGTTATTTTAATTTGCCTTTCTCTAATTAATAGTGATTTAATATGTCCTTCCTCTTATTATAACCTCGCCATTTCCCCCTTTCTCTTATTTCCTTACTCCCTCCTATTTCCCTGTTGGGTAAATTACATTTCTATATACAACGGGGGGGGGGGTATGTGTAGTATTCTTTTCTCTTTGAACAAATTCCAGTGAGAGTGAGGTTCAAGCATTGGCCACCATCTTCTCTTCCCGCCTCCCCATTTTCCTCTCCACTTTAAAAGCTCTTCCTTGCATGCCTCTTTTATGTGAGAAGATTTTTCTCCATTCTACTTCTCCCTTCCCCCGTCTTCCAGGGCATCCCTCTTTCTCATCTTTTTATTTTTTTGGAAGATCATTCCAACATAATCAACTCACATGCCCTCTGTCTATATAAAGTCCTTTTAGCTTCCCTAATGATTTGTTTCCATATAGGAATATAAACAGTTTAACTTTATTGAGACCCTTATGAATACTTTTACATGTTTTATGTTTTTATGCTTCTCTTGAGTTTTGTGTTTGAATGTCAAATTTTCTATTTAGCTTTGGTCTTTTCATTGGGAATGCTTGAAAATCCTTTATTTAATTAAATATCCATTTCCCTCCCTGGAGGGATTAAGTTGTTCTTGGTTGTAAGCCTTGCCTCCTTTGCCTTACATAAAATCATATTCCAAGCCCCCCTCTTTCCTTTAATCTGGAAGCTGCTAAATCTTATCTGATCCTAACTCTGGCTCCACAGGATTTGAATTGTTTCTTTCTGGATGCTTGCAGTATTTCCTCCTTGACTTGGGAGCTCTGGATTATGGCTCTAATATTCCTTGGAGTTTTCATTCAGAAATCTCAGGAGGTGATCAGTGAATTCTTTCAATTTCTATTTTATCTTCTGGATGTAAGATAGAGCAGTTTTCCTTGATCATATCTTGAAATATGATATCTAGGCTCTTTCTTTCATATCATAGCTTTCAAGTAGTCCAATAATTCTTAAATTATCTCTCCTTGTTCTGTTTTCATGGTCAGTTTTTCTAATGAGATATTTCACTTTTTCTTCTATTTTGTTCATTCTTTTATTTTATTATTTCTTGATTTCTCATGGAGTTATTTGCTTCCATTTGCCCGATTCCAGTTTTTTTCTTCAGTAATATTTTGTACCTTTTTTTTTCCATTTGGCCAATTCTGTTTTTTAAGGAGTTCTTTTTTTTGGTGAATTTTTGTGCCTCTTTTACCATTTATCTGATTCTGTTTTTTAAGGTGTTATTTTCTTCAATATTTTTTGTGCCTTTTTTTCCAAGCTGTTAAATTCTCTTTTTGTAATTTTCTTGCATCCCTCTCATTTCTTTTCCAAATTTTTCCTCTACCACTCTTCCAGGGATTCTTGTTGGGGCCTGGGTCCAATTAGTATTTTACTTTGAGGCTTTGTATTTCTTGTTTCACATTGTTGTCTTCTTCTGGGTTTGTGTCTTGGTCTTTCCTGCTACCCTAGTAACTTTTTATGATCAAAATCTTTTGTTGTTTGCTCATTTTTCCAGCCTATTTCTTGACCTTGAACTGTTAAAGTTGGGCTTTGCTTACTTTGGGATGGCTTTGGGAAGCTGTCCTAAGCTTCAGGTTTTTCATGCTGCTGTTCTCAGAGCCTAGTTCTGGGGGGTCTGCAAGTTTTTGGTGCTTCTGAGGAGGTCCCAGGACAGGTATGGTCACTCCTCTCCTGGTCTACATTTTGGTCTTTACCTAGGAAGGGCCTCTAGTCCCCTGTCGCCACTAGCTCTATGGTTCTTCTTTGCCTTGAAACTGTGACCCAGAATTACTTACAGGCAATAAAATTGCCAGTCAGTGCCAGCTGTATCCAATCCCAGCAAAGGGTCCCTCATAATCTCTTTCTGACTAGTTGTCCAACCCCTTTACCATCAAGCTGCTGCTGCCACCAGTATTGCTGCCACTGCATGTGTGAGCTCTGGATAGGTCTCCACTCAAGTGTCACAGACTTCTCCTGATAGCTCCCAAGTTTTCTTAGGCCAGAAAAATGGCTTGCCCTGACCTTTTGTTAACTCTACTGCTCCAAAATTTGATTTTTGTGGCTTTATTTTAAAGTTGTTTTGAGGGAAATGTTGACAGTTCACCTGGCTTGCTTTTAATATCCCTTCTTGGCTCCACTAATTTAAGTTTTTGTATCAGTTTATGATCTGTAATAGCAATATCTTTTTTTCTTTTTTATTTATAGTTTTCAGCAATCACTTCTATACACTTCTAAGTTTAAAATTTTTCTCCACCTCTCTCCCCAAGGCTGTGTGCAATCTGATATAGGCTCTACGTACATATTCCTATTAAAAATATTTTCACATTAGTGATGTTTTTTTAATTTAATTTAATTTTTAATTACTTTATTTTGATTTATCAACAATCAGTTCCATATGATTTTGAGTTTAAAATTTTTCTCCCCCTTCCTCCCCACCACCCTCCCCAAGACAGCATGCAGTCTGATATAGGCTATATACACATTCTTATTAAACATATTTTCAGATTAATGATGTTGTAAGTAAAAATTAGAACCAGTAGGAGGAACCACCAGAAAGAGGAAACAAAACTCAACGGAAGAGGAAAAAAAAATAGCAAATAGTATGCTTTGATCTGCATTCAAATTCCATAGTTCTTTCTTTGGATGTGTATAGCATTTTCCATCATGAGGCTTTTGGAGATGTCTTAGATCTTTGTATTGCTGGGAAGGGTTAAGTTTATCAATATTAGTCATTGCACAACATAGCTGTTATTGTGTACAACATTCTCTTGGTTCTGCTCACTTCACTCAGCATCAGACCATACAAGTCTTTCCAGGTTTTTCTGAAGTCAGCCTGTTTCTCATTTCTTATAGCACAGTAGTATTCCATTACATTGATATACCACAACTTGCTCAGCCATTCACCAATTGATGGGCATCCTCTCAATTTCCAGTTCTTTGCCACCACCAATATTTTTGTACGTGTGGGTTAATAGCAATATCTCATTGAAAGCATTTTGTATAGTTTTGAGGGTCCATTAAACTATATAGTCAGGTAAGGTACAAAATTTCTTCTTAGAAGAGTGTTAGAATGACTTAAATGAAGAGACATGAGAAGATGCCCTTAAATCACCTCTTCATTGAGGTGGGAGTTCCACAGGTGTTGTACATTGCTTATGTTTTGGGACTTTCTCAGTGCAATTATTGGTTGTGCTGAATGTTTTCTCTCTCTTTTTTTTTGTCTTTAAAAAATACTATTCTATGGGATGGCTCTCAGAGAGGGGATGGGGAAGACATTGGGGAAAACTGATGATGTAAAAAACAAAAGACATTAGTAAAAACTTATTTAGAAAAATGAGAATGGCTGATTCCATTTGCAGATAAAAGCAGACATTAAGAGAATTGATTAGGTTCTGTTTTGTGAGGCATAGGAACTTTTTATTTCATTGGTACAGAGAACTCCTGTGTATGGAAACTCTCTCCCAATATAGAGTAATACCTTCTTTACAACCTTAGAAAACTTACCTAGAGCATTGAGAGAATAAGTGACTTGTCAGCATGTGACAGAAGTGATACTTGAACTTGCCTCTTCTCTAGAAAATTAGCTCTTTTTCAGCTCTACTACGGTGACCTTCTTTTTGCTTTGTTAATACAATTGGCGGGGGCAGCTAGGTGGCACAGTTGATAGAGCACTGGCCCTGAAGTCAGGAGGACCTGAGTTCAAATCCAGCCTTAGACCAAACACTTGACACTTACTAGCTGTGTGACCCTGGACAAGTCACTTAACCCCAATTGCCTTAAAAAAGAATACAATTAGCCTGTATTACCTATTTCCTAACTATGCTATTCTTATTCTTGGGCTCCCCCCTCCAAAAAAAAAAATAGAGCATTTATTGCTTATGGAAACTTAAATAAAACAGAATTAGAGTCATAAGCTTTATGATGTAAAGATGAATTCAAATTATCTTCAAGGTGTGTAATATGAGTTTACTTATTTAACTTAAAACACTGTGCTAGAGATGACTGCCTCATTTTGAGTAGTTGATAGTTTCAGGATGTGATCTTTAGTCTTTCAGAGTTCACAAACATGCAGAATAATGATTTGTGAACCAGAATGCTAATTTATTAATTTACAGTGGAAGATGAATTAGTATCTTGGAAGATAGTTTGTACAAGACATTCCCCCCGGTGATTATATTAATTTCAGAAAACCAGGTCATGAAATTGGAAGGTTTCTTGATTAGCATAGCACTAAGACAAAGGGAGTTGAATGTCCTAACTAGAAATTTTTTATTAAGCTAGGAATTTCCCTTCTCTACAACATAGATACATAGATACATGCCTTAACAAATGTGTCAGTCATCTGGGATTGGAATGCTTCCCTTGGACATAGCTGAGTAAATACTAGTTTATATGAAGTAACATTTATTTGGCAGTGTGGTATAGTGGATATAGAACAGGTCTTGGAGTTAGAATGATTTTGTGCATGTCACATATGTCACTTTTCCTCTCAGTGCTCTAGGTAACTAAGATTATTTTGCAAAGGCACTGCCAATCTGCATTGATAATGGAAGTTCTTTCTTGTTCCCTGTGCTGAAGAAATCACAGGTCTGGCAAAGAAAGATAAAATAAACTATCATAGGCAGTAGCTAGACATAGATAAAAAATGACAATGTTCTTGCCCTTTAGGAGCATACAGTCTGATAACATTCTTACTTGAAGAACATCAGCAACATGTGTGTGTGTGTATGTATGTGTATGGAGAGAGAAAGAGAAGAGAGATGGTGGCTAGGTAAAGTACAAAATTTTCAGGTGCAGTGGCCTGGAGTCACGAAGACTTACCTTCATGAGTTCAAATCTGCCCTCAGATTTGACTCAGATGGGTTTTTTAATTGATTCTCTAGGATTTTCTAAGTGTACCCTCATCATCTGCAAGGAGTGATAGCTTTATTTCTTCTTTGCCTATTCTAATTCCTTCAGTTTCTTTTTCTTCTCTTATTGCTAAATCTAACATTTCTGGTATAACATTGAATAACAGTGGTGATAATGGACATCCTTGTTTCATCTGTGATCTTATTGGAAATGCTTCTAACTTATCTCCATTGCGTATAATGCTTGCTGATGGTTTAAGATATTGCTTATCATTTTGAGAAAAGCTCCATTTCTTCCCATCCTCTCTATTGTTTTTAACAGGAATGAGTGCTGTTTTTTTGTCAAAAGCTTTTTCTGCATCTATTGAGATAATCGTATCATTTCTGTTGATTTTGTTGTTGATATGATCAGCTATGTCGAGTTTTCCTAATATTGAACCAGCTCTGCATATCTGGTGATAGTTTATGATCCTGTTGATATATTATTGTAATCTCTTTGCTAGTATTTAAATTTTTTGCATCAACCTTCATTAAGGAAATTGGTATATAGTTTTCTTTCTCTGTTTTGGCTCTTCCTTGTTTAGATATCAGCACCATATTTGTGTCATAAAAGGAATTTGGTGTAAGACTCTATCTTTGCCTGTTTTCCCAAATAGTTTATATAGTATTGGAATTAATTGTTCTTTGAATGTTTGGCAGAATTCACTTGTGTATCCATCTGGCCCTGGTGCTTAATCTGTCTTTTCATGGTCGTTTATTAAATGTGATTTTTATTGCATCATGATCTGAAAAGGATGCATTTAATGTTTCTGCCTTTCTGCATTTGATTTTGAGGTTTGTATGCCCTAACACATGGTTAGTTTTTGTGTAGGTGCCATGTACAGTTGAGTAGTTTTTTGTGGTCAAGGCTTTTGTTTGTTTGCTTTTGTTTTACTCATTTTCCAGCCTGTTTTGTGACCTTTTTTTAAACTAATTAATTTATTTTTAAACATTCATTTCCATAAGACTTTGAGCTTTAAATTTTCTCCCCATCTCTCCCGTCCCCCCACCTCAAGATGGTGTGCATTCTGAGTATCCCTTCCCCTGATCTGCCCCCCTTCTATTAAACTCCCTCCTTATTCCCTTCCCATTCTATTTTCCTGTAGGTTTCCTGTAGATTTCTATGCCCCATTTCCTGTACATCTTATTTCCCAGTTGCATGTCAAAACAATTTTTAGCATTTGTTTTTAAAACTTTGGGTTCTGGATTCTCTCCCTTCCTCCCTCCTCACCCACCTTCATTGAGAAGGCAAGCAACTCAATACAGGTTATACATGTGTAGTCATGCAAAACACTTCCATAATAGCCATGTTGTGAAAAACTAACTATGTTTCCCTTCATCCTATCCCACCCCTCATTTATTCTGTTCTCTCCTTTGACCCTGTCCTTCCTCAAAAGTGTTTCTTGTGATTACCCCCTCTCCCAGTCTACCCTCCCTTCTATCATCCTCTCACTCTTATTCGCTTCCTCCTTATTTTCCTGTAGGGTAAGATAGATTTCCATACCTAATTGACTGTATATGTTATTCTCTCCTTAGGCCAAATTTGATGAGAATAAGATTCATTCATTCATTCCCTTCATCTCTTCTCTCTTCCCCTCCATGGTAAAAGCTTTTTCTTCCCTCTTTTGTGTGAGATAATTTGCCCCATTCAACCTCTCCCTTGCTTCTTCTCCCAGTACAATCCTTTCTCACCCCTAAATCTATTTTTTAAATATCATCCCTTCAACTCACCCTGTGCCCTCTGTCTATATATATGTTCCCTACAACTACGCTAATACTGACAAAGGTCTTATGAGTTACAAATATCATCTTTCCATGTAGGAATGTAAACAGTCCAGCTTTAATGATTCCCTTATGATTTCTCTTTCCTGTTTACCTCTTCATGCTTGTCTTGAGTCTTGTATTTGAAAGTCCTCTATTTCACTGAAAATGCATTTCTTCTCTTAAAGGATTATACTCAGTTTTGCTGGGTAAGTGATTCTTGATTGTAATCCTAGTTCCTTTGACTTCCAGAATATCATATTCCAAGCCCTGTGATCCCTTAATGTAGAAGCTGCTAAATCTTGTTTAATTCTGATTTTGTTTCCACAATACTTGAATTGTTTCTTTCTGGCTGCTTGCAATATATTCTCCTTGACCTAGGAACTCTGGAGTTTGGCTACAGTATTCCTAAGAGTTTTCCTTTGGGGATCTCTTTTCAGGAGGTGATCGGTGGATTCTTTCAATTTCTATTTTACCCTCTGATTCTAGAATATCAGGGCAGTTTTCCTTGATAATTCCTTGAAAGATGATGTCTAGGCGCTTTTTTTGATCATGGCTTTCAGGTAATCCAGTAATTTTTAAATGATGTCTCCTGGATCAAGTCAGTTGTTTTTCCGATGAGCTATTTCACACTGTCCTCTATTTTTTCATTCTTTTGGTTTTGTTTTATAATTTCTTGATTTCTCATGAAGTCATTAACTTCTATTTGCTCAATTCTAGTGTTTTTGGACTTCCTTTTCCATTTGGCCAACTCTGCTTTTAGAGGCATTCTTCCTCTCATTGGCTTTTTGGACCTCTTTTGCCATTTGGGTTAGGCTATTTTTTACGGTGTTATTTTCTTCAGTATTTTTTTTTCGAGTCTCCTTTAGCAAGCTGTTGACTTGTTTTTCATTATTTTCTTGCATCATTCTCACTTCTCTTCCCAATTTTTACTCTTACTTCTCAAAATTCTTTTTGAGCCCTTCCAAGGTCTGGAGCTGATTTCATATTTTTCTTGGAGGCTTTGGATGTAGGAGCTTTGGATTTGTTGTCTTGTTCCAGTTGTGTGTTTTGATCTTCTTTGTCACCAAAGTAAGATTCTGTGATCTGACTTTCTTTTTGCACTGTGTGCTCATGATCCCAGCCAGGTATTTGATATCTAAACGCTTTGTTAAGGTAGGGATCTGCTTCCATTGTGGAGAATGTACTGTCCCAAGCCTCAGGGGTTTTGTGCAGCTGTTTTCGGAGATACTTCTAGGGACCTGTAAATTTTCAATTCTTCCAAGGTGGTATGATCAAAGACGAGGTGTTCACTATTTTTCTGGTCTGTGAGTGACCACAAAGCACTCTTTTTTGCCTTGGAGCTCTGGGGAAGATTCTCTGTCCACTGCTGCCACAAGCTCCACCTACACCAGTGCTCCCTCACCCCAGAACCACCACTCAGGACTGTGACCCAGATCCTAGCTGTGGCAAAGCAAGAGAATCCTGCCTCAGCTCCAGCAAAGATATCCCTGCAATCCACTTCTGATCAGCCACTTGATCCCCTCACTACGCCAGGGCTGGGCCTGGACCAACCTCCTCTTTCACCCAGGTCTGACAGACCTTTCCTACTGACCTTTTAAGTTTTTTTTTTCCCCAAAATTTTTTAATTTTTAAATTTTTTTTGTCATTTCCCTTTTCAAAAAAATTTATTAATTTTGATTTATCAACAATCACTTCCATATGTTTTTGAGTTTAAAATTTTTCTCCCCCTTCCTTCCTACCACCTTCCCCCAAGACAGCATGTAATCTGATATAAGCTATACATTTGCATTTCTGTTAAACATATTTTCACATTAGTGAAGTTTTAAGTAAAAATTAAAACCAATAGGAGGAACCATCAGAAAGAGGAAACAAAACTCAACAGAAGAGAAAAAAAATGATAGTGATTCAGCTTCCATAGTTCTTTCTCTGGATGTGGATCGCATTTTCCATCATGAGGCCTCTGGAGATGTCTTAGATCCTTGAATTGCTGGGAAGGGTTAAATTTATCAATATTAGTCATCACATGTGGCTGTTATTGTGTACAACGTTCTCTTGGTTCTTCTCACTTCTCTCAGCATCAGACCATACAAGTCTTTCCAGGTTTTTCCGAAGTCAGCCTGTTCATCATTTCTTATAGCACAATAGTATTCCATTACATTCATATACCACCACTTGCTCAGCCATTCCCCAGTTGATGGGCATCCTCTCAATTTCCAATTCTTTGCCAGCACAAAAAGAGCTGCTATGAATATTTTCGTACATGTGGGTCCTTTTCCCATTTGTTTGATCTCTTTGGGATATAGCCCTAGAAGTGCTATTGCTGGGTCAAAGGGTATGCACATTTTTATGGCCCTTTGGGCATAGTTCGAAATTGTTCTCCAAAATGGTTGGATCATTTCACAACTCCACCAACAGTGCATTTGTGTTCCAGTTTTTCCCACATCTTCTCCAACATTTATCATTTTCCTGTTTTGTCATGTTGGCCAATCTGATAGGTGTGATGTGGTAACTCAGAGTTTTGATTTGCATTTCTCTAATCAAATAACTATTTAGAGCATTTTTTCATATGACTATAGATGGCTTTAGTGTCTTCATCTGACAACTGTCTATTCATAGCCTTTGAACATTTATCAATTGGGGAATGGCTTATATTCTTATAAATTTGACTTAATTCCCTATATATTTTAGAAATGAGGCCCTTATCAGAGACACTGGTTGTAAAAATTCTTTCCCAATTTTCTACCTTCCTTCTAATCCTAGTTGCATTGGCTTTGTTTGTGTAAAACCTTTCAATTTAATGTAATCAAAATTATCTACTTTACTTTTCATAATGTTCTCTATCTCCTGTTTGGTGATGAATTCTTCTGTTCTCCATAGATGCTTTTAAATTGTTTTTGGCATTTGTGTATTGAGATGTCTGGAAACCACTACAGCTACTAGTGATTCAGTCAGTACCCTGAGGCCTGCTGTGGGTTTGCTGAGGTCAGGTCTTTGCCTGCAGGCTTGTTGAACTGGGTTCCTCTCCCAACCCAGTACAACAGACTTTTCCCATCAACCATCTAGGTTGTCTTGGGCTGGAAATGTGTTTGACTCTGTTTTTTGTGGGTTCTGCTGCTCTAGAATTTGTTTAGAGCCATTTTTTACAGGTATCTGAAGGGATTTCAGGGAAGAGGTCAAGCAAGTCATGGCTTTTACTCCGCCATCTTGTCTCTGCCTCCTGTTTTGTGACTTTTTAAAGTTGAGCTCTGCTCTTGGGATGCAGGGGTCACTGTCCCAAGCTTCTTGGCAGTGTGGGGACAAGGGGGAGGGAAGAGGTCTGGTCACTGGTTGTCTGTGCTGGGGTCTCTGGAGCTAATGGTTTGCAGCTGCCCTAGGGGTCCACTAGCCTAGTCTAGTGGGCTACCTGGGGCTCTGAGCCTGCCAGGCCTGACTGGTAGCCTGCTGTGCTGCCAGCCTTCTGAGTCGGGTCTGTGAGACCTCGATTGCTGATATGTGCAGGGGTTAGGGGCCTCCCACTGGCTTGCCTGCACTGGGTCAAAGGGTGCTCCACTTTTAGCCATGTGAGACCTTTCCTGCAAAAGTACTAAGTTGTCTTGGACTGGAAAATTGTTTCACCCTGTCCTTTGGTGGTTTCTGTTACTTCACAAGTTGGTTTGAGGCTTAAAGTTGTTTCAAGGGAAATCGGAGAGAGCTCAGCAACTGCCTGCTTTTTCTCTGCCATCTTGACTCTGCCTCTCTCCTGGTCTTAATACTACTGCCCTGAGCAGGAGTAGCTAGGTGTTGCAGTGAATAGAGTATTGGCCTTAGAGTCAGGAGAACCTGGGTTTAAATGTAGCCTGAAACACTTACTAGCTCTGTGACCCTGGGGCTATTCATTTAACCCTGTTTGTCTTGGTTCCTCATCTGTAAAGTGAGCTGGAGAAGGAAATGGCAAACCACTCTTAATATCTTGGCCAAAAAAAAAATCCAAATAAGGTCATAAAGAATCAGAAATGACTCAACATCAGCAACAGTATACTGAATATTGAAAAATACATAGTTCCTCATAGGACCGTAGTTCTAGAGCTGGAGGGGATCTCAGAGACCCAGCTTCTGCATTTTATATATGAAGAAACTAAGGCTCAGTGAAATTGAGTGATTTTGTCCAACGTAACACAGGGAAAGAAAGAAGCATTTATTAAGTGCCTACTATGTGTCAGGTACTATACAAAAGCCCTTTATACTTACACTCCTTTAACAACCTTTTGAAGTAAGTGCTATTATGATCCCCATTTTATAGTTGAGGAAACTGAAGCAGATACAAACTGAAGTCCCTTGCCCAGGCTCCCACAGCTAGCAGATGTCTGAGGTTAGATTTGAATTCATGTCTTCATGAATCTGTGCCCAGTGCTTTCTTGGTCCTCTGTGTTACCAAGCTTCCTCTAACAGATAGTAAATATCGAAAGTGAGATTTGAATCGAAGTCCTCTGATTCTGGAGCTTCCTTTCGCTTCTTTTCACTGTATCAAACTACCTCATTCTTGTTTATTTTTCTGATTACATCTCATCTTCAACCCTTTACTCATCTTAAGCCCCATATAGTCAGTCACCAGATTTACTTAATTTTACTTCTGTGGTGTGTCCTTTCCATCTTAACTATTGTTATTATTATTCATATAGCCACCTAATTCGGTCCCTCATCACTTTTTTCCTAGATTACTACAATGTCTAGGCACCCCCAGATGTTAATCTGCATCTTAAACCCTTCACATTTTCTGCCTTGCCACTGCTGCTATTGTTGCTCCCACCATGGAACTACGTTATCATAATTGGTGAAAACTCTTAACTGTTTTGCTCACAACTGAACCTGCTTTTTTGTGTACTGGAACTATAATCAGGTCCACATTAGCATTGCTTATGGAAAGCGCATGCCAACCAACTGGCTTATTATTATTCCACTAATTAAGTTTGTGATTTCCCTAACCAAAATCCCCTTCCCTGTTCTTATTAAATGTAAGTACTTTGAAGGCAAGGACTTTTGTATTTTTATGCCTGGCATATTTAATAAGTGCTTAACAAATGATCTGTTTATTCAGTGGTATCCTGATTGTCTCAATTCAATTTTCTCCATGCCTTAAATCTCTTTCCCCTCTTCATTATGTTCTCCACAGCTACCAAAGTGCTTTCCTGAAGTCTTTTTCTGACCATAGTACATTCTGCTTGGAAAGCTTATCTCTAGGATAAAATAACTTTCTAGCATTTAAAGCCTTTCACAGTCTAGCTGTAGCCTACCTTCTCAGGTGTATGTGTTCCAGCCATGCTGGCATGTGTGCTGTTCCTCATTCACATTTCATTTCTTGTCTCTGTGTCTTTGCTCAGGCCCTTCCCCTGCCTAGAATATGTTTTTTCTTCTCACTTCTACCTCTTAAAATCCTTAACTCCCCTTCATTTTAAGTACCACTTCCTTATATGAGGCCTTTCCTGATTCCCACCCATGTCCTAATGGCTCTCTGCTTTCCCATTTTTAATCCATTTATATTTAACTATGTTTTGTTTTTTTTCCCCCTCCAATAAATATAAGCTCTCTGAAGGACCAGGCTGTTTCATTTTTCACTTTTTCTTTCTTTGACTAGCATGTTGTTAGTGCATAATAAATACTTGGTGGTTCATTGACTGGGGAGAATCAGGGAATGTTTCCTAGAATAGGTCGCATTTGGGATGAAGTTTCAAAGGATGGGCAAGGTATCAAAAGAGAAAGGTGGGGGGTGAGGAAGGTCATTCCAAGTATAGGGACAAGTATATGAGACAGCTACAGTTTGATTAGATCATAATGTATGTGGGTATGTGGTATGATATATAATCCTGGAAAGGTAGGGATGGGCCAGTCTTTGGGAGGCTTGAAAGTTTTCAATTTAAATTTGCACAGTTTTAAATTATCAATGCATGATAAAATATAATACCAGAAGATGTTATTGTCGAAGATGTTATTGTCCTTTCATGAATCCTATTATTAAATTGTATTATCCTGTTACAGATCCTATTATGATGCTTTATTTGATGTGTTAAAACACAAAGGGCCCTGGTGGGGCATTATTTATTGTGACTATATGGCATTTGTATGTATTTAAGTGTATATACAGGTAAATAGCAGACTGTCACACAGATTTCAGAAAGTAGAGTGTCCTGCTTTAATACAAATTAACACATTTTTCTTTTTTTTCCTTAATAAAGGCATCATCTCTTACAAAATATAAAATAGCAGAACAGCATTTTTCCTACTTCTTCCCTGATGATCCACCCACATTTGTCTTTAGTCCTGCAAGCAGACGAAGAGGGAGGCCTCCCAAGCGAATATCTGTTAGTCGTGTAAGTAGGGGATAAAGAAATGTTTCATTTAGATTTTAAAAAAAAATTATTTCCTTATTCCTCCCTAAACCTTCTGAATGAAATTGAAATATAAAATTCTAAACATCTTTAATAATCGTTCACTGCATCATAACATGAGAATGGCTCTCCCATGGAAATGTCAGCAAGTATTGTTATGTTTCAAGTATTTAAGTACATGTTATGAATGAAGATTAAAAACCATCTGCTATCATTATTTTAAGTGAAGAGATCAGACTAGGATATTTTGGGACAGATTAAATAGCACTAATTGTAGTCATAAGACCTGGGTTCAAATATGAGTTCTGTTACTTCTATCCTCTTAGGCAAGTCACCTAGCCTCTCTGGGCCTCAGTTTTGTTTTTGTTTTTCAAATAATAACAATAATAAGAATATAAGTATCATTTTATAGCACATTAAGGTTTGTAGAAACACTTTACAAATATCTCATTTAATCCTTATAACAAACTTGGGATATAGGTGCCATTGTTATTCTAATTTTACAGATGAGGAAACTGCGGCCCAGGAAGGTTGAGTGACTTGCCCTGGGTCACACAACCAATGAATGTCTAGTGCCTGATTTGAACTTGGATCTTCTTGACTGTAGCCTGCACCTAATTGCTATATATATATATATATATATATATATATATATATATATATGTATATATATATATATATATATATACATATATATATGAAATGAGAGGGTTAGACTTGATAATATCTAATCTTTCTTATTAGACCTTACTAGAAAGACTCTTCTCTTTTAGTTCTTTAATTCTGTGACCTCTCTGAAATTTTTTTCTTGTAGTGAGTGAGTATCCAAGATTTTAAAATTGATTTTGTTCACAAAGTATATATGGGGAGGAAGAGAAAAGGTAGGAAGAGTTATCAAAAGGAATGATGTTCAAAAATCTTTAGGATAAGAAGAATTCTTAGGGAAGGAAGGAGGAGGGATGAGAGAGGCAGATGATTTGTATTTCTCTTGTTCTTCCTTTTCTGTATCTGTATTCATCCAGACCCTTAAACAATGTGGGTGACTTCCTTTTTCCTCTCAATTCAGATAGACTGCTAATACAGTCCAGAGATCAAGGACAGTTTATATATAAATGTTGTTGCCAGAAACAAAATGCAGTGAAAGTAGAAGACAAAGGTTTCTGTGGTCCAACTCTCCATCCACTAATTTTTCTCTCTCTCCCTTTGTCCCTTACTCCTATTATTTATGTCTTCATCCCATTTCTGCTAATTGTGATATGAGTACAGGTTACTATTATGGCTCACAAATTAAACGTGAATGTTTGAAGGTTTCCCATAAGTCAAGATCAGTTAGGAATGTATTTTAAGAATCTTGTGTAGACTCTTTCAGATTCTGTTGCTGTGTATTGCTTACTAAAAGGAAGTAATCTACAAAGCTAGATATCTTGAAGAATCTAGAAAACTGAAGATAAAACCCTTAATCTCTCTCCTTATTCTCCAACCCATCTAGTAACTTATCTTTTTTCAGTGTTGCCCCTGCAAGACTTTTCTGATGAGATATGTTGAATGTTTTGTATTTTTTTCTAAAAATAGCAAGACTTACCTGATGCTATATGCTGAATGAATTCTGAATAATGGTCAATTTTTTGTGCCTTTTGTAAAATGACGATTTCCGCAATCTGTCTCCTGGATGTATCAGAAGAGATATTAGGTCTACTTGAAAAGTGGAGCGGAGGGCAGCTAGGTGGCGCAGTGGATAGAGTGCCGGCCCTGAAGTCAGGAGGACCTGAGTTCAAATCCAGCCTTGATACGTACTAGCTGTGTGACCCTGGGCAAGTCACTTAACCCCAATTGCCTAAAAACAAAAAAACAAAAAAAAAAAAGAAAAGAAAAGTGGAGTGGAGTAGATGTCACCAAATCACAAAACCTCAGGAGGTGGAAAGAAGGGTGACATCATGTGTATCTAATGCAAACTGTATCTAAATAAGAATCCTCTCTGCAGTTGTACCATAAAGGTAGTCAGTCCAACTTGAAGACCTCAAGTGACAAAGAACCCACTATTTTCTGAGTAGTCTGTTCCAGTTTTTTTCCTAACTTTTGTACTTAGGAACTTCCTCATTTTCCTACTGGTGTGCTAAGGCCAACCAGGACAAGATTATAAATCTTTTTTCCACATGACATCTGTTTAAATACCTGAAGACAACTAAGATGGCCCTCTTACTTCTCTAGGATATATATATATATACACACACGTGTTCAGTCCTTCAGTCTGTCTTCAGAGAATGTGATTTCAAGGTCCATCACCATCTTGGGTGCCCTTTTTTTTCGGTGCTCCACAGCATTATCAATGGGCTTCCTAAAATATGGTGTGCAGAATTTAAGGCCTTTCACCATTTTGATTGTCTTCCTCTGCTGTTTCCTTGAGTTGCCTCAAGCTAGCACAGTTGAAACAACCTTTCCGTGTTATATGTATGTGTGTGTTATGTGTATACATACATACATACATGCATGCATGCATATATGTATGTGTGTATATATACATATATGTATGTGTATATATACATATATGTATATATATGTATATATATATTAAAAAGCATACACATACAAATGTGTGTGTGGAGACAGGATAGGGATAAATAATTGATATGAAATGATAGAAATGCTGGTGTAGCAGTTTTTTCCTACCTCTTTTATACTTTCACACTATAATTCTTTCAAAAGAATTACAGATACAGGTATTTTGAGTGTTTTTTATAAGATGAATCACTTCATTTCATAGTTAGATTAAAAGTAACATTCATTGCCATAGAAAGGGATTTTCTTTTTTCTTTTAACTGTAAAGAACATGATGAAGCTTAGGTTTTCAAGTTATAATCTTTTACCTCTAGCTTTATAGTCAGATTATTTTTACTCATTCTTTTTTGTTTTTAATGTCACATTTGTTTCTGAACTTATCTCTTTTTTCTCCTACCTAGTGAGAGGTTTTCCTTGTAACAAAGATTTTTTTAAAAAATTAGTTCAGCAGAACCATCTAGTCCATGGCATATGCAACATTTTAAACCATGCCAAGCCCCCCACCCCCCAATATCTGTGTAGGGAGGGGAGGGGGTACATTTTCTTATCTCCTCTCTCCACCTAAGTTGGTCATTATAATTATAGAATGTTCAGATTTTTTCCTTCTTCCAATTTTACGTTGTTATTGCCATTGTTTCATTGTTTTCCTGGTTCTACTTCATTTTGTAGTAGTTTTTGTGCAAGTCATTCCTGTGTTTCTCTGAGTTCTACATATTCATCATTTCTCATGGTGCAAGAATATTATATTACATTAATATATGAATATGTCTAGCTCTTTCTCAAATAGCACTTTTTTTTGTTTACAATTCTTTTCTAGTTTGTTATTTATTTTTTAGGAGGATGGAGTTGCTGGTAAGCAGACTATTCAAGGAAATGGGAATAAAGCTACAAAGGAAAGAGAGAGACTTCTCAAACAAAAAGAAGAAATGAAATCTCTAGGTAAACTTCAGTTTTTGCCTGCTAAATGATCTTAATCTACAAAAAGATGATTTCATTATACTAATTTTAAAAAATTCTATAGAATAGGATAAATGCAAGGTACCATGAGAGTTCAGAGGTAGAAAAGATAATTTCTAGTTCTAAAGATAATAAAGAATTGTGGAAGAGGTGCCATTTGAGCTAGGCCTTGAAAGATGAGTAGGATTTTTTTTTAATATTAGCATTTAAGGCAAAAGGCATTGTTTATTGGGAGTAAATGCCCAGAAAGTATGGGACAATATTGGTTGAGTTTTAAGTTACAAGAATTCAATTCACCAGACATTTTTAGAGAACTTACCATAGATGATATAGGAATATAGTGATAAATTGGGGGGTGTAGGGGAGGTTCAGTATATCTGCGAAGTAAATAAGTCCAAGTAAAAGTAACTTCAGAAAGAGGAAGAGTGTCCTATTAGTATGAGAGCATGGGAACTCATGAAGGAAAAGCCTAATGTAGGATGTAGCACTTGAATTCTGCTTTGGAGGAAATAAGAGATTCTAAATGTCAGAAGTGTTAAGAGAGTATATTCTAAACATGGTGTTAGGAATATAAGCATAAGATGATAAAAGGCTAGAAAGGTAGATGGGAATCAAATTGTAGTCAAACGAATGCCAGGATAGGGAATTTGGGCACTGTTATTTATATAAAATGTCAGTTTCGTTTTTGCCAACATATAAAGTTTTAAATTTTGCTCCCTTTCCACAGCTTTTGAAAAGACAAAATTAAAAAAAGAAAAGGCTAATGCCATAGAAGCTAAGAAAAAAGAAAAGGAATATAAAGAGAAAAAGAAGGAAGAATTAAAGAAAATTGTTGAAGAAGAAAGATTGAAGAAAAAAGAAGAGAAAGAGAGACTTAAACTGGAAAAAGAAAAGGTTTGCTTGTATTTGCTGCCTTCTATAAATGAAATATTATTTCCTTTACTTTGTGTAGCATGGGTTTGTGTACCCAGGGAATTTTTTTTAAAAAGGTGAATGTTTAGCATAGTGCCTGGAAACATTTATTAAATATTTATTGGTTGATGTGGAATGTTCAGGACATTTTTAATAATCAAAGAAACTAAAACTTATGTTTTAAAAATTAGCAAGAAAACTTCATTTAAGTATTGACTCTGTCAAATTCTTCTTTTAATTACCTCTTTCCCTTACCCCACAATGCAGAACAAACTTTTCATACTTATTTTGGCATAACCCCACCTGGGCTGTTTCCATAGTCCTTCACTTTGCCAGGGAGGAGTGGTGGTATTTCAGGACTAGTGACTACAGGTGCATCCTATTTAAGCTTAAAATTCTCACCTTTTTTTAACCTTCTTGTGTATGTGAAACATATGCTGGGTCCTGAGCTAAGGAAAACAAAATGGCCAGAGGAGCTCCTCCCTCCAGATGCAGGGAATTTAATATTTCTCTGACCCTGCTACATCTGGCTAGAGTTTGCGTGCAGAAGCTATGTACTTCCTTAGGGACAGGAAGGAGAAGGACAGATAGCCCACCTAAACCCAAAAGGAACTGAGTGATGTGCCCAGTAGTAATGTACCCCCAGAGGAGATGAGTTATGCAACAGAGAGAGTTTGGAACAGAGTCATAGAGGAGCCATTGATTACCATGACGTTAGAGGCCTCTTTGCTTCACTGTCAGAGGCTCATGGAAACTCCAGAGTTGGGAACAAGTGGGAATTAGGAAGAAAGTGGTATTTATGGCACCAATGGCACCTACAACAACTAAGGGTCCCCAGAGTGGGAAAGCTACTCTTGCTGCATAAGGTCCTGGCTACTCCCATTGTGGTGAGAAGGCTTTTGGCCCATTACTGCATGCCTGGGCAAAAGCCTATATACACACTTATGCTAGGAACATGAGATAATAAGTTTTTCCTTTTCTTGTAAATAGGTAGTTCATAGTTATAGCTGTGTCACATAATTCCCATTTTTGTTGGACATATCCAGATTCAGTATAAATATAATTATCTTTTTAGAAGACAAATTTTTAACAATGCTTAAATGACTTTTTTTAATATAGCATTATGTATAAAATATCAATTGAACATTCTCAAATATATGGAATACAGTGTATCACAGTAGTTTGGGGGCTTAGAAAGGGTTTTCCAAAAAACTCATAGACCATTAATGCGTGAAGCATAGATCTTTGTTACAGGGCCTTTTGTTTCACAGCAAGTAGATGTTGAAATCCTAAAATAAAATGTTTAGGGACCTGGACAACAAGGGAAGAATACAGCCAAGTTGGGCACTGTGACCTCAGTTTTAGTTGTCAGGCCATATCAGAAGAGTTGGAATGGCCACAGTAGCCCTTCAAAGAGGCCATCTTTAGTCTCAAACTCAGTTTAATTTAACTGTCCCTCACTCCTTGGGTTACAATCACCTTTACACCAAGACAAATCACTTGAGGTAGAAGGTCATCATTTTTGAGAGTGGATTCTTGTTAGGCAAGTCTGGTTGGTTTCCTACTTCTGATGTTGCAGACAGGGAAATGCAGTGATATCCAATGATAGGGGAGGCTAAGCTAATTGAGAAAGGAGTACAAGCATGAGGTATGGCAGTTTCCAGAAAGAAGCCCAGCAAGCATTATTATGCAGGAAAAGGGAGACATGCCCAGTGTCCAGAACTGAAGTTGCCAGCTACAGGCTCTAGATTTGTTGAACGTATAAGATAATATTTGTAAAACTTTTAGCACAGTGCCTAGCACGTAGTAGATGCTACGTAAATGCTTGTTCGTTCCCTTACCTATTCTCCCTGCTGCTTCATGGTGTGACATTGAATAATTAACTTATCAAATAAGATTGACATAATTAGGCCTGTCACTTTGAAAACCTCAGTTACTGTCAGTAAGTACTATACTTTTTATTAGAGGCAATGTAACAGCTGACATATGTATGCATGCATGTATATTTATATGTGTGTAAACATGTATGTATATAACTTTTTTCCCTTCTAAATGGAATCCATATTCTTGATCCTAGCAAGTTCATAGAATAATGATTGACCCCCTTATTGTTCTCAATAGGCTTTCAGGCAGTGTGGTGCAATGGAAGGTACACTGTATTTAGAGTCAGAAGATGTGGGTTTGAATCCTGACAGGGGCAAGTTACTTAATCTCACTGAGATTCCATTCTCTCATCTGCAAAATTTAGTTGTTGGACTACATGACCTAAAGTTACCTTCAAGCTCTAAACCTCTGCTCCTGAAAATTAATTTCATATGTAATAATTTTCGTTTATTTAATTTTTATTAACTTTAAAACTGCTTTTATAATGTAATGCAATATAAAGATCTATAATGTAATACTTTTGCCATTAGCAGTAATTTTTAGTTGAATGTATGATCTATGCACATTCTTGTACAAAGGTTTTTAAAAAAATTAATATAGTTTAAAATGAATTTCCAGAAAACCCCAAACATATAATATGCTATATGATTTTAAAGATTTGGAAAGTAACAAGAGATTAAAAATAGATGACACCACATCGTTAACCTAACAATCTTAGCTATCTGAAGCATACTTGTTAATAACCAGGAAGTTCAAAATAAAAAATGAGTGTGAGACAGTGTAGTGGATTAGCCTGGACTTGGATATAAGAGTTGAATGCTAGCCTTGACTGCCATTTAGTTAATTGTTGCTTTGGACAAACAACTTTTCCTCTTTTAGCCTCTTTCTTCACCTTCCCTGATTACATCACAAGGTTATGAGAATTGAAGGAAGGGACATACAGAAAAACACTTTGAAAATCTGTAAAGCATCATACAAGTATTTCTTTTCTCTTTATTTTTTGTTGTTCATTTTCAGTTGTGTCCAATTCTTTGTGATCCCATTTGGGGTTTTTTTGGAAAAGATACTGGAGTGGTTTGCCATTTCTTTCTCCAGTAAAGGTAGATAGCACAAGTCCTCTAAATCGGTGTCATGGTTATCATAACCTTGATCTAAGTTCTTAAGGCTTTCAGAGTTCTTTGTTTTTACAGTAGTGTTGTCAGTTCATAATGTACTTGTTCTACTTGTCTTGCTTATGTAATTCTGCATCAGTTCATACAGGTCTTCCTAAGTTCTTATTGCAATGTAGTATTCCATTATATTCATATACCATGATTTGTTTGACCATTCCCCAGGTGATGGGCATCCCCTTAGTTCCCAGTGCTTAGTTACGACACGTTTTTTGTGCACACGGTCCCTTTTCCTGCTTCTTTGATTTCTTTAGGGTATATAGCCTTAGTGGTATATTACAGGGTTAAAGGGTATGTATAGTTTACTGACTTTTGGGGCATAGTTCCCCAAAATGGCTTTCTAGAATAGTTAGATCGAATTACAGCTCCACCAACAATGTACTAACTTGCCTATTTTCCGCAGCCCCTTCAGCATTTGTTATTTTCCTTTTTTGTCAACTTTGCCAATCTGGGTATCAGGTGGAACCTCAGAGTTGTTTTCTGGCTCGTTATTATGGATAATTTAGATTCATGTGACCTTATTCAGAAAATACGTAACAATTTGTCTTGATTTTGTTTTCTTATATATAATAATAATAATTTTTAATTATAGGAAAGAGAAAAGTTGCGTGAAGAAAAACGAAAGTATATCGAGTATTTAAAACAATGGAGCAAACCTAGAGAAGATATGGAATGTGATGATCTTAAGGTATTATATATGAAGTTTAGTGGTAGTATATGTGTGTGTGTGTGTGTGTGTGTGTGTGTGTCTGTGTGTCTGTGTGTATTTTTTTTTTTAAAGGCAATTGGAGTTAAGTAACGTTCCCAGAGTCACAGCTAGTATAAAGTGTTTGGTCTAAGGCCGGATTTGAACTCAGATCCTCCTGACTTCAGGCCCCAGTGCTCTATCCACTGCACCACCTCGCTACCCCGGTGGTATGTGTTTTACTGGTTGCTTTATATTATTCTCATAGCTCTTAGAGAAAAGAATACATTCAAATCTTCCATGATACTAGAGTGTTCTAAAGTGATTCCTTACCTCCATGGTGGCTTTTTGTTCAGTTCTACCTTACCTTATAGGGAGTCAAAAGAAGGTCAGGCTAAAAATTGTCTAGGTCCATTTAACATCTCCCAATTTTAGGGTTATTTCTGAAAGCTATATCTCTGACCTGCTTATTACATAGGCCTAAGATTTCTTCCTAGGCATTTGGGTCCGTGTGATGATTGACACTTCAAAATCTTTGAATTAACATATCTTTTAAGACTTATCTGTCTTACTGTGGCAGGTTTTATTATTATTATTTTTTGGAAGTAGATAAGGGTCTGAACTTGAGATTTCTGTGGTGTGGTGAATTCCTTTCATAGAAACTCTCTTCCCTAATTTATTGTATGGAAGAAGCCATCTTTAACTTAATCTTAGTTGTCTGGGACACTGAGAGGTTAAATGACTTACTTGCTCAAGATCACACAGCTCCTTTGTGTTAGAAGAGCTCAAACCCAGTTCTTAATGATTCTTTAGCTATTATGTAATGCTGTCTCTTGATCAATATTATTAGTATTCTGGGTACTGTTCTGTACTTACATGTACATATTGCCTCCCCTCCTTCCTTCCTTACCCTTTTCATTTTTTCCTTCCTCTGTCCCTCCCCCTGGCCTCTCTTTCTCTACCCCCTTCCACAGAGTAAGTGCTTAATAAATGCTTATTGTTTTGTTAAAATATTTCCTTCCTATCAGAAGTACAATAATCTTTTACCTTCACCCTAAACTACAGGTTAGAATTCTGTATGTATAGTTCTTCAGATAGATTATAGCTAGAACTCTCAATACATTTTAAATTAATACAGTTAACTCCTGTTGTTGTTGAAACTCTGATTTCTGGGATTTATTTAGTATAAGTTATATGATGACATTACTCACATATTCAGAAGTAATTGAGGGTACTCATCATATTTTTGTACAGCTCTGACCTCCTGCTCAAACAGACTTCTAGGATGCAGTGGCAGCTGGAAATACAGATACATAGGAGCTCTAGGACTCAGTACAGCTGGAAAAACAGGTGTAGGACCTGAAATCTCTGATACTCACCACCACTGCTTAGGAAGTCCTTGCCAGGGAAGAGAGAAATTATATGTGTTTGATTTAGATCATCAAAGAGTAGGAGACTAGGTCCCTTGCAAACAAGCCCTTCTTTTGACCATAAACACTCTAGGATCCTGGAACTCTGTAATTTCTAAATTTCTTGACATTTCTTCCTTGGTTTTCTCTCCTTTAACGGCATACTTGAATTATAAGGACCTGTAGGGTACCTATGAGATTAATTTGTTTTGAGCTCCCATGTCTGAGAATGTTATCAGCTCAGAACTGTCATTGCTTTTTGAACCATAGGAACCTATACTAAGAAATGTAATCATTTTTTTTCAGTAAATTACAGCTCTGAGAGGTCTGTATAGTATAATTAAAAGGTATAGTAATGACCACGTCCCATTCCTCTTTTCTAATGTATGTACTTGCTCATCCAAATAGTTATTGAATTTTTTTAATTTTACAGGAACTTCCAGAACCCACTCCAGTGAAAACCAGACTACCCCCTGAGATCTTTGGTGATGCTCTAATGGTGTTAGAGTTTCTTCATGCATTTGGGGAGCTTTTTGATCTTCAAGATGAGTTTCCCGAGGGCGTAACTCTAGGCAAGCCTCTTACCTTTAGAGGAAATCATCATAACGAGGGGTTTATTAAGTGTTCCCATGGCATAGATACTGAAGGGAGAGTTCATATTGTGGCTCCATTATAAAATGATAATAACTTTCTGCCAAAGATTTCATGTTATTTGCATGTCATCTTATGAGCACAAGCACTAGGTAATAGGAATAGTGGTAGGTAATAGTCATTGTTGTCATCATGCATTACAGATGCAGGAATTGAGACAAAAGTTTGGGGTTGTTTTAGGTCATATAGGGACTCGGTGGTAATGGTATATGGTTAGAATTTAGATTATAGTCCTTCTCAGAAATGTTGATAGTATAATCATTTAGGACATTTTTGATATTTGCTGTATGAATTATAATTACATTTGTAGTGATCACAGTGATCACCTTATTTCATTGAATTGGTATACATACTATAAAGGTATACCACTATTTGGATGTTTCATCTTGTGTGTATATGGTTTTGTTATTTACTTATGTTTTTAGTTTTGTGTTAAAATGAAAGGAAATGCATTTAATATTCAGTACTTTTAAATAATCCATGTTTTTATTTTGGTGATCACTCCAATATCTCACCCTCTCTGTGCCTTTGTATCCTATATTAGTTGTGGTTAAAAAACTGATCACCAGGTGATGATCCTGGTGATGCTCAAGCCCCTTTTAATTTAGCTAGACTAGTCTTGGACGAACAGGACCTGCAGCACTTGTGCTTAGACTTAGTCTTCAGGACCTCAGAGTCACCTTGTGTGTGGAAACTTCAGGGCATCATTTTAATTCTGTATAAATAAAAATATCTGTATTGCAAACATGTTTTAATTGTCTAATGCTATTGTGTTTCCTATTTACATGGCAATAACTTTACATTAATTTAAAATATTTTGTTTTCAGAGGTTTTAGAGGAAGCTCTTGTGGGAAATGATAGTGAAGGCCCACTATGTGAATTGCTTTTTTTCTTCCTCACTGCCATCTTTCAAGCAATAGCTGAAGAAGAAGAAGAAGTAGCCAAAGAACAAATAACTGATGCTGACACCAAAGGTCAGAGTTCAGCTTTATGTTTCTGTTTGAATTGATATTAATTTATTTTGAACTTAAAAATAAATTTCACAAAGCCTTATAAAAATTACTTTTTCATTCTAGAAGTTGAACAAATTCAGTTGTGGGTATGGCATGAGTTGTTAGTTGTTGATATGTATTCCAAAGATGCGTTATCAGTTATTTTATATAAATAAGAATTATTTTTACTGCAGCATGGTTTTGAAGAACTTAAAGATTTTTATTCCCAATTTTTTCCTCTTTTGTTTCTTCAGCATTATGAGATATTTCTTCTAAGGGCTAGGAAGGTTATAATTCTTTTATTTACTTATTTTTAATTTAAAGAGCCCTCTGAGTAGACTCTGTTTTTTCCTTAAGAACTTGATCAGTTAATTTATTATGATGCTTTAATTTTTATGACTTTAAACTTTTTTTTTTAGCAGAACATATTGAGAGTTATTGCTTAGGCAGTTTTTGGATTTTGTGCACAATTTTTAGGCTTTAAAGTTGAGTAATGTTTTCTTCAAATGTTTTTTTTTTCTTAGAAGATTCTTAGCTGGTGATTGGGATTTTACTTTAAAAATTTTATCCTGTGAATTCCAAATTCACAATTATTACCTTAATATTTATTAGCTATTACTGTGGCATTTTACAAGTATGAGAATACTAAGAAAAATATCTTCTGGGGCAGCTAGGTGGCACAGTGGATAGAGCACCAGCCATGAAGTCAGGAGTACCTGAGTTCAAATCCTGCCTCAGACCAAACACTTGACACACTTACTAGCTCTGTGACCCTGGGCAAGTCACTTAACCCTATGTGCCTTAAAAAAAACCCTTCTAATATTTTTATATTTTCCACTCTTCCCTCTCATTCTCCCCCATTGCACCAATTAAAATAACATTTACAGAGAAATTCTTGAACCATGTAGTGTGTGTGTGTGTGTGTATGTGTATAGGTAAAAATAATTGTTTACGAATGTGTTAATGACAAATTGGTATTCTTTGTGAGCAGTGTTCAAGATGAGATTTATGTCAAAAGAAAAAATGACCAACCTGTCATCTTTACATCAAGAATTAAAACTGTGGTTAAATAAATTAATTTTCACTTTGAAGGAATTAAGTACTACTCAGTTTGACAGCATTTGAAACATCAGATCTCTAAGGAATTCCATACTTGAATAAATAGATATAGAGCCCAGGTCAGCAAATGTACACTGCCTTGGCTATCTTTGCACCTATTATGAAAGTTAATGTCAAAGTTATCAAAGATAAGGTGGAAAAGAGTAAAAGGAAAGATGTATTGAAGACTTTCTATAATGAGAAATATTGAGGAGGAATATTGTGGGAGGAAACTTATGTGTATTAAAACAAATTGTAGCAAGTATTTTTCTTGTAGCCATTAATTTTATTGTGAGCCATAATGTCAACTTTGTTGTACTGCAGTTACCGAAGTCAAAAACTGATTAGAGATTTGAGTCTATATGTTATGGGATCTGGAATCTTAGTGATAAAAAGATCATCAAACACATACAAGGTGTCTACACTTAGACTGGGATACAAAGGCAAAAATTAAGTAGATCCCCGCCCTCAAGGGGATATACATGAATAAATATCTACACTTATATACATTAGAAGAAAATACTTATGTAGTGTGTTCTTCTATGGGTGATCATTTCCCTTGAGCCAATATTTGTCATAGAAACAGTCTTTAAAATGCTTTTGCTTTCACCTTTTCCCATCTTTTCTCTAAAAAGAACATTTTACTTTAGATAAGTAGAGGGTATGTGTACGTTCATGTGTGTATATACATAGATGTGCATATGCATATTCAACATACACAGTACTGACATTCTTACTTTTAGATTATAACTACATTTAGAAGGCAATAATCATGCTGATAAAACTTAGTTGTCAACACTTAGATTTGGTGCGTCTGTTTCTAGTGAGATGTACCCTAGAATGCCTTTTATGTCTTGCTGCCCTAACGATGTTATTCACTGACCCTAGAGACCTCCAGTCAGACAAATGGAATGCTGTTGATTTATTTTAATGTGATTATATAATTTCCAAGTTGTACCTCCAGTTCATTTCTCTAGGGCTTTTTATTTCCCTTGCAATAGGATATTATAAGGTATGTGTTTTCACTACAGAAAGTACTCTGAAGAAAGTAAAAGTGTGGTAATCACTTGACAAGGAAAAAAAATCAAACTTATGAAAATTAATAAATAAGTTCCATATCTGAGTATTTAGAATTATTGGAAATTTTATATTTCTTACCAATGAGATCCAAAAGTATATTTGGCTAGATAAAGTTTATTTGGGGAAAAATAAGGAAGTTTTAGGTCAGATGTTTCCCTGAAGAGAAAGGGTCATTTCTGTCTTTTGAAACCTAGTTGCAGGTTTTGAGGGAGGGAGGGGTGTGTGGAGAATGTGAGTGTATGTATATTTGTGCATATATGTCTTACAGGTAATTTGTTTTTTCACTCTTCCCACATCGTATATGTTCTTGTTTGTGCTTATAATATATTCCTTGAAGTATTTGATGATTATTGTGTTGTCATCATTAGTTTAGGTTGATTTTTTAATAGCTTGTAAAAGTTAGGAGCAGAAACATACAATTGTCATCCTGGAATGTATCTTAGGTACCATTTAATCCAAACCTTTTTATTTTATAGATGAGGAAACTAGAGCCCAAGGAATTTATGTGAATTGCCCAAAGTATCATCAACTAGCCATTGGCAGAGCCAGGAATAAGCCTAGGCCATTTAACTTCAATCTCGTTTTCTTTCCATTCCACTACAATGTATCAATAGCTGTTTGGGTTTTTTATTTTGTTTTGTTTTTGATTGAAACATGAAAATTCTGTTTCTTACCATTCTTTGTTTTTAAAATAGATTCCAAGGAGATTTTCCTCCTTTGGCCTCTTGGATTGCAAGATTTTTGAGACTTGGAAGAACTTTTTTTTTTTTGGTTAAGTGGAAAATTTAGTGAATTTCCCTGAGCATTAGACAGCTGTGAATTTTGATTATTTCTAACCTATTGTGAATACAGTATTTGGGAATATTATATTTGGAACTGTGTGGGATAATACCTTATGACTGGATAGTGTGAAAGGGCTGACCACATTTCTGCCAGCTCTCTGGAGAACTATCCACAAATGGTGAGGGATAATTTGAGACTAATGAAATTTTTGTAGAAATGATTATATTGGTAACTGATATGTAAAGTGTTACTGTTTTTAGGCCTTCTTAAGTAATAACTTATGTTTGTTTTCTAAAAAATTATAGCATTAAATCTTGACATGAATTAACTTTAAGAATCTTTGTAAAAGACTGGGTTATCTGAATTGTTTGATTTTAATTTTTGAAATAGCCTTTCCAAAGACCAAGTTCTAAGTCAAGAAACACAGAATTGTGAAGTATGACTTATTTAAATGATTTTCGAAGTATGCTGCAACTTTTATGTACATGTGTATGTGCCTCTATTGTGAATATTGTAGCAATTGTCTTTTTTACACAGAATAGTGAGGAAAATTTAGTGACTATTGCATGCTTTAGGATATATAGCTTTTAGATGGCGTGTAGGCAGAATGAATAGTGATAGGTTCTTGTTGTACTTAGTGTCGATTCTGTTGAGGCTTATGAATGCTAAGTTGTTTCTTCAATCTTTTTAAAAGGGCTGCTTTCCTACCCAATATGCAAACTTTGATTTGTACTAGAATAAAGTATTTATTTCCTTAAAGATTTAACAGAGGCTTTGGATGAAGATGCAGACCCCACAAAATCTGCACTGTCTGCAGTTGCAACTTTGGCAGCTGCATGGCCACAGTTACACCAGGGTATGTGTGGGCTTAATTTTTTTATTTAATTTTTAATTTTTATTTTTTTAAAGGCACATTTTTCATTACTAAATATCTAAAATCATTTATATTCTAAATAACTATTCTATTTTTTTTTAACAACTGTAGGCTGCAGTTTGAAAAGCTTGGATCTTGATAGCTGCACTCTTTCTGAAATCCTCAGACTTCACATCTTAGCATCAGGTGCTGATGTAACATCAGCAAATGCAAAGTATCGTTATCAGAAACGAGGAGGATTTGATGCTACAGATGATGCGTGTATGGAACTTCGCTTAAGTAATCCTAGTCTATTGAAGAAACTTTCAAGCACTTCAGTATATGATTTGTTACCAGGTAAAGGGAAAAAAGATAGAGAAAAAGCCTTTGTAGCCCTACATTCTTCTTAACTATTCTGCTTCTCTATGGTGAAAAGGCTAATAAGAATTTGAAATCATTTAACTATAAAATTTTAGGTAATATTCAGGAAATTTGATAGTTCCTTATATACAAACAAGAGAAAAATAATATTATTACTTTTTATTATTATTGTAGTTTGTTTATACATTTATTTTTATCCCTCCCTTTGTTTCAGTCTAAATTTAAACTATATTAAATTGTCTAACTTCTCTTTAATACACATTTTTTAAATGTCTCTTATGTGTAGTCTGCTGTGTTAGAGAATTATAAGGATTTTAAAAAGCCATCCCTACTTGGAGAGAGCTTATACTAGTAAGGGGTATGACAAATAAATGAACAACTCTATTACTATACATAAGCACCATAAGAAAGATAGAAATGTTGTTGTTTGTCCTTCATTCTCAAAAAGGACCATGACCTTGGGAAGGTGATGCTATGACTTGCAAGTGAATTGGATATAAGTGAAGGCAGACTGTGCAAAGTCATCTGCCTCGCTCTCTTCTGTAGCCATCTAGGTCCAGTGGCAAGATAAAGATCAGGGTGACTGAAGGTGACCCTGAATGCAGTGGGAGACCTTGGTCTTTTTAAGTTAAGGTCTTTCCCAAGTCTTACTTTGACTGAGGCAATACCCATTCAGTGATGGAGGCTAGGCAAAGAATGGCCTCTCTTATATAGTCAAAATTTTTTAAAAATCAGTCTAGGGGTTTCTGGCCAAAATGGAAACAATTGCTATTTACACTCAGTCTGTCTGGACAGCTCCTCAGTTTCCTTTATGAGTTCGTATTTCATGTCCTTCTTTCTATTTGGGGGTATATCCTGGAGCTCATCCTGGTGCCTCTTCTCTTCTTTCTCTAATACTTTCTGTGATCTCATAACTCTCTTGGGTTCAATTACTATCTCTTTGAGGATGAATCCCAAATCTATCCATTTAGCACTCACCTCTCACTTGGTTTCTAGCTCTACAGCTGCTCATATGTCACACGAGCATCTCAAACTCAGTATGTTCAAGATAGAGCTCATTAAATTTCCCCCTAAGCCTATTCCTTTTCCTAAGGGCCCAGCTATCCTTCTAATCACCTGGGTTCGAAACCTCATTGTTATCCTTGGTTCTTCCTGTTCCTGACTCCCTTTTTCCTGTTGGTTCCCAGGTCTTATCAGTGCTGCCTCCATAACATCTCTTCCACCTGTTCCCTTCTTTCACATAGCTAGAGGTCAAACCTTTATGAATATTTGCATTTATATGGAAATAGAACCAGACTGCCTTCCTAGTGTTCTTCCTCCTCACTAGTTGTGCCAGTTTTGTATATGTAGTTTTTGTCTTTTCATCTAGATAATTGTCTTACTAGTCATAAGTCATGTCTTTTTTATTTTTACTCCTAAATATTTAAATGTATTGCTAGGTACCTAGATACTCTCAAATGCTTATACTATGAATGAATGTTCTAAAGAGAGATCTTTTTTTTTTTGGCTAGGCAGTGGGGTTAAGTGACTTGCCCAGGGTCACACAGCTAGTAAGTGTTATGTGTCTGAGGCCAGATTTGAGCTCAGGTCCTCCTGAATCCAGGGCCAGTGCCCTATCCACTGCTTCACCTAGCTGCCCCTAAAGAGATATTTTTAACGGTCAGTCCCTAACCATGCCTTCCATTAAATGTTAAATTAAAAGGAAAGACTTTAGAATATCTCTCTGTTATAGTCATGGTAACAAGGTATCTTAACCTGAAAGACCAATGCATTAGGAGTTGTAATTATAGATTTGGAAGGTTTTTAAAGAAAATCTTAAAGTATAAGGTATGAAAAGCACATATATAGTACTGATGTGGAGATAGTATACTCTTTTAACTAAAAAAGTCAAAATTGGACATATAGTTAGATCTTACATATTTGATTAAGAGAATGTTCAGGAGTTAAATTATATTTCAGTGAAGTTGTTTGACAGTTTACACAATTCAAAATGAAAGTCGGCCAAATGTTTCAAAAATAGTGTTAAGTATTGAAAGCAAAACTCTCATTTTCATTCAAGAAATTCATTCAGGTATTTACTAAGGATGTACTGTGTGAAAGTAATTCATCTGAGTAATACAGGTGGGTGGATACAAAGGTAAAAACAAAGTTTCTGTCCTTAAAAAATTTATTATCTATGTGTTGGAATAAGGAAAAAAAAAGATTATTATAAATGCCACCAAATGAATTCAGAGCCCTATGACGGTCCAGAAAAATGAAAATACCACAGCAGGCTTTCATAAGAATGTTGCTTTTGGGGGGCAGCTAGGTGGTGCACTGAATAGAGCACCGGCCCTGGATTCAGGAGGACCTGAGTTCAAATGCGACCTCAGACACGTAACACTTAACTAGCTGTGTGACCCTGTGCAAGTCACTTGACCCCATTGCCTAGCCCAGAAAAAGGGGGGAAAAAAAAAAGAATGTTGCTTTTGAATTGGTTGTCTGATGAGTATAATTTTCACAGCTGAAAATTTTGTGGAGAAGATATTCTGGGGAGATTAACATGGAAAAAAAATCAACAGGGAAAAAAATCAACAGAAATAGAAGTAGAATTATTATATGGTGAAGTAGCAGAAATTATGGTAGAAAACAACTGCAAAAAGACTGGAGAATTGCAGAGGAAAATGATGGATTTGCAGCCTGGATTAAGAAGGAAAAAGCTCAGAATTATTGGTGTTCCATAGAATTTTGAAGAGTAAAAGAATATGACTGCTGTTTTTCAGGAAATTGTACAAAAACTTTTTCTAGTTTTGTTAGGGATTTTGAGAGCTTGAAGATTTATGGAAAAGGTTATAACAAGATCACAGCTTTTTTAGGAACTGGCTTTGGCCATGGTGAATGGGTTGACTTGGGAGGGGAGAACCAAAACAAGGAAAGAAAAAAAGGCTGTTTCAAATAGTCTAGGATTAACTCTAGCAGTGTTGCAGTGGTATGGAAAGTATGATGTTGGAAGACTGTAGAAAAGTCAACAGGCCTTGGCAACTAAAGTTAATCAAAGGTGACTTCAGGGTTTTTAAAGCCTGAATGATAAAGTACAAGATAGTTTCCATTAACAAAAATAGTGAAGTCAGGAGAGATTTGAATTGAGGAGATAAGATGAGTCTGGTTTTCAAGAAGATATTGGGGTGGTAGTAGAGCATCAAGGTAAAACTGTCCTGTTGGCAGTTTTACATATAGGTGGAGATGAGCAGTTCTTATGTCATGGACATGGCATGGTGAATCCTGTGGACTCTTTAGAATAATGTAGGTTTTTTAAAAAATCGTAATTGAAGCGATTTACTGAATTTCAATTAGAGTTTAGTGAAAATATGTGTAATTTTTCTCCCCATCCAAGGACATGTACATCCTCAAATGGACTTGGACAAGAAGTTTGGGCTAAAACTTTTAGGAAGAACCCTTACTTGAATGAGTAACTGAACCTTTGGGAATAAATAAAATTACTGATAGATGTGATAGCCGGGTACTAAGGAAGAACAAGTACGGAGTTTTAGTGATAGGTTTTATATTTAGGTTTTAGGAAAACCTAAGGAAGAGTTTCAACAAGTGAAGTGGTAAATAGCATCAGGGTTAAGGCAGTATGGTGTAATAGAGCATTAAAAGTCAAAAGGGCAAATTTCAGACCCAGCTCTGATATTGGCTGGATTAGATACTTTTATCTCTCCAAGCTGTTTTTCTTTTTTGTAAGATGGGACTGTTACATTGCACACACAACCTACCTCACGCTCCAAGCTATTTTTCTTCATTTGTAAAGTGAGACTGTTACATTGGTACATACTACCTACCTCAAAAACAGACATTGTGAAGAAAGTACTTTATAAACTTTAAGTTGCTATGTGTAGCATGTACCTGCTGTGTGAGTTATGTGAAATTAGTATACAGTAGTGACCTTGGAGTCAGTAAGATCTGGGTTGAAGTTCCGTCTTTGAAATATGCTGACTATATGACCCTGAGCAAGTCATTTTAACCTCTCAAAGTGCTACTCAGTTTCTTGGGGAACTCTGTTAAGACTACAGGTTCTGCAACTGTTGCCAAGTCTACATCAAGTAATGGGAGTTTCCTCACCAAGAATTTCCTCTGTCTGCTTAGTGAAATCATTGTCTTCTTCCCCTCCACACTTTCCTCAACACCTGAAGTGAGCTATTTATGGTATTAGTGAATACTGTCATAGAGTGATTTTAAATTTAAGGTGACTATTTTCTACATTTATTTGCTGCCAAAAGCCATGTTTCAATTTGGTCTGAAGTTGAGTCCTGTCTTTTGGGTTAATAATCTAAAAATTGGTAGAGGGTGAATGATTCTGCATTAACCATAAAAACTACTATGTTTTTTAACTTGGTGAATAGGACTTTTGCTGATGTATTTTTAAATATATTCATTGCATCTAAGTGTCATTTGAGGTAATGTCTATATCGAGTCATTCTCTGTTTTTTTTTCCTTTAGATGTACTATTTGACATGTGTAAGACAGCTCTTTCCTTTTATTAGGCATTTTTGTGTTAGATCACAGGAATTAGGGATTTTATATGCTCCTATTATTTATAATTTAGAAATCATATTCATGATTTTTAACAGGAGAGAAGATGAAGATACTTCATGCTCTGTGTGGGAAACTACTGACCCTTGTCTCCACTAGGGATTTTATTGAAGACTATGTAGACATTTTAAGACAGGCCAAGCAGGAGTTCCGGGAGCTCAAGGCAGAGCAACATCGAAAAGAGAGGGAAGAAGCAGCAGCAAGGTCTGAATCAGTTACCAGAGATATGACTGTAACTTAGTATTCAAATAGAAGTATATTGGTTGATTTGTGGCGAATGCTTTTCTTCCTGGATTGGTGTGGTGTAAGGGGGAAAATCCTGGGCTTACAGTGAGAAGACTGACCCATATTTGAGTCACAGGTCTGGTGCTTTTGTGACTTTGGGCAAATCTTGGTTCCTTCATCTGTAAAGTGGGAATAAAATACACTGTCCACCTCAGAATTCTTGTGATTATCACATGAGATATATAAACTTTAAAATGCTATATAAATGTAAATTAAAGTCTACTTGGGCATATTGCCATTTATCTCTGCTTGAAAAGGGATATAATAGAAGATTTTTATAAATTTTGTTTTCTTGGTCTTTGGGGCTATAATTGACAATACAGTGCTAAAAATAGTATCTTCTATGTCCTTGCAATTAAGGAAAAGATTCAGATAGTGCTTGTGATACTACTGTACACATCAAATTAGCTGAAGCATCTAATTATCTTCATGGTTAGGATTCGTAAAAGGAAGGAAGAGAAACTTAAAGAACAAGAACAAAAGATGAAAGAAAAAGAAGAAAAACTTAAGGAAGAAGAACAAAGAAATCCTACTGCAGAAGTATCTACTGGGTATGATTTTAGTTACTAGCCTACTCAGTAATATTTTTAAAATCCTTAAGTGTTATGGAAATTAAATATTATAAAACACCTTACAATTTCTAAAGTGTTTTTGTAATTCAGAAAAGCAGTTTTTTAGTACAGTGAATTTATAATATCTTGTCAGATGTTGAATTTGAGTTTTAAAAATCTGATGTCATATAATAAGCTATGTTACAAAAATTTGTTTATAGATTTATGCTTGTAGCTTTGACATACTTTCCCCATGGAAATTATTATTAATGATGAAAGTATTTAATCCATAATGTATATGAAATATAATAATATAATAGTACTGTATCTTCAGAGTCCTAATTAAGCCTTACTTACCCCAGCCGAGGATGAATGACTAAAGAGATGGAAAATTCCTAGTTGGGAATTCAAATGGCTATAATTTTGAGTTTCCATGAAATATATTGCATGGATACTTTGTTTTTTCATTTTACCAAATAAAGTAATAATTTTTGATTGATTTTTAAAATACCCTTTAATATATATATATATATGTATATAAAAATATACATATATATACATATACATATATATACACACACACATATATATACATATACATATATATACACACACACATATACATATACATATATACATACATACATACATATATATGTGTATATATGTATGTATGTATATGTATATATATGTGTGTGTGTGTATATATATATATATATATATATATATATATATATATATATATATATATGTTTTAAAAATTTCTACCCAGTGAGCACTGGATTTGGAGTCAGAAATACCTGAGTTTTGAATCTTGCCTTAGATACTATGTGACCCTGGTCAAGTTACTTAACTGCTATTTATTGTTGCTATTTATTAACTTCATTTTCCTCATCTATAAAGTGAAGATAATAAAACCACAGAGTTTGTGAGGATCAAATAAAATTATGAAACAAATTTTAAAGTGCTATATAAATCTTAGCTATTCTAACAAAATTCAAGTAAACCTTAAAGTACTGTATAAATAAATGTTAGCTATTCTTACAGAAGAAATAAAGCAGTTCAGCCGAACTGAACAACATTCTGACTATTTATGACAGTCTGTGCAATATTCCGCATCCTCAACTCACCCCTTCTGCAATTAAAGTCAAGGAAGAAGTACACTTTGCTTCTTCAGGGCCAAACATATATTTATTATTGTTATAATTGAGTTATGTTTTATAGTTTGCATCCAGTTTTGTTTTGTAATTTTCTCCATAGGTACCTATACATACATACACATTGTTGTAGTCATTGTGTATATGTTTTCACTGTCAATTTATATAAGACTTCTGGGTGATTTTTAATACTATGTTAGAAAGATAGAACCGTATTATGGGATTGAGGAAATTTTCAGGTTTGTAGAAATGGAAATAAAATGCCCTATGGACAGTATACTTGACTGCATCATATTGTATATATGCTTAGTAAATTTAATAATTTATTGTTAAGGGAAGAAGAACGAGAAGATCTTGATACTAGCACTGAAAGCAAAGAAACTGAACAGAAAGAGCAGGATCAGGATACAGCCACAGAGGATGAAGAAGATTTGGTGTTGCATAAAAGAAGAAGAGGTAATTACTGTTTCTTTTGCTTTCTTTTTAAAGTTAATTTAAAAATGAAACTTTAAAAAAAAAAGCAGCCCATGTGGTATGGTGGGTATATAGCCGTCCTCAAAGCCCAGAAGCTCTAATTTCATTCCTACCTATGACACACACTGTCAGGTCACTTACAGTGCTCTAGTTAGCTCCCTAAGTCTATAAATTACAGAGAAGGTGCTAATCTACTTTGTATAGGAAGTTTCCTTACCAGTGTTTCCTATAAAATTAGTTTCCCCTACCAATGAAATCACAAGACACCAGTCCCTATCCCTATCTTCTTGATTATAAAAATTATTATCAAATGGTTATCCATTTCTCAGTAATAATGAGTAAAATGCTGTTAATCTGTTTTATTCATAAGATGGAAGTACCGCAGGACTGAAGAAGGGGAAGATTGTTGTCATAAATGAGTAGGAAGTGGAGCCTCTAAGCCACTAAACTTTAGTTTCTGCAAGTGGCAATTACAAATAAGCCAATATGGCTTCGTCAAGAAATCATGCCAGACTAACTTATTTTTTTTTTGATAGGTTAACTATACTGGTAGATTAGTAATGCTGCAAATGAAAGTTTAGGCAGATTTTAGGACATCATTTTTAAAAATTTCATATTCTTGTAGACAAAATGAATCAGTATATGAGCTACATGATAGTATAATTAGTTGAATATAGTTGATTGGATTTTGCAACTGGTAGAATAACTTAATCTAGAGTAGTCATTAATGATTTTCATGTCATCATGAAAAAAGTTCTATAGTAGAGTACTCCTGAGATCTGTATTTGGCCTTTCACTGCTTAATATTTCTTTAAATGACTTGAATGGTGATATAAATAGCATGCATATCAAATTTGCAGCTGACATAAAACTTGGAAGTGTTAGATAATCTGTTGGATGACAGAATCAAGATGTTAAAAAATCTTAATAGGCTAAAACATTGGATTGAATGTAATAAAATGAAATTTAGGCTATGTCAAAATTGGCTTCAAAAGTACAAGATGGGGAAGGTATGTCTAGATAGCAGTTCATCTAAAGAAGGGCAGTATGAGTTTAACATGAGAAAACAGTGGAATATGACAACTGAGAAACGTTAATGCAAACTTAGATTACATTGAGAGGCCATAGTATACTGGAGTAGGGAGGTGATAGCCCTGCTGTATTCTACTCAGCTTAAGCTTAGATTATTATTTTCATTTCTGGGCACCAAGTTTTAGGAAAGATGTTAATAAGATGGGAATTGTCTAGAGGAGAGCACTTATTATGCTTGACCTCAAAAGGCTTGATGTAATGTAAGACAAAAGTAGAGTAGGGGCTACCTTAGGTAATGGGTTCCTTCTGTCTAGAGGTCTTCAAGCGACACTGAGGTTTGTTGTAGAGCAGAATCTTGTTTCAGGTGTAGTTTGAAGTCAGTAGTCTCTGATGTCCTTTGCCACTCTATGATTGTGTGAACAAAACTGAACGAACATATTCCCTGGGATTTCTTTCCTCTATTTTGGCATTATCACTTAGAATAGTTAGATGTTGAATTACATTTATTTTACCTTCAGGGAAACACTGACATTATACTAATGTCAGTGATTAGACTGAGACAGTATTATAAAGATTTGGGTGTTAAGGAAATAATTTCTTCGTTATAAAATCAATTGATGTTTTATAGTAGTCACCTTTAGACATTCAATGGGGCATACTGTGTTTGCATTTGTTAATGAAACAATTGGAAATTTTAACCATTTAGATAACATTAAAGATGTTCCTTAATCCATATTGGAAACCTTTAAGTTCTTCCTTGGTAAAAGGATTAAGTGTTGAACATAAAGTGGAATGACTTAGTTCTCTTTGGGGGAAAGGACGGTGATGGGTTTAGATTAGAAAGTGTAATTCCTTTGTTTGAGATCTATTTAATTTCATATCTGTTTTCTAACTCATAATTGGGTGTATTTAAACTGTTATGCTCTGAATTGGTGTAGATACTATTTGAAAACTCCAGACTTGTGACAGTGACTTCCCTCCCAGGGTTGTTGGAACCTCCAGTGAGACAAGTGATGGAAAAAGTGAAACTATGTAAAACTTAAAAGTATTGTGTGAAAGCATGTCTTATTGTGATAATTTTAGTGGAAAATTGTAAATATTGCATTAACTGTCCTTCTATTTGTAGGAAAAAGAGGGCAAAATGGATTTAAAGAATTCTTAAGTCAAGAAGATTCTGGCTATTCAAAAACTGAACCGCTTACTGCTGATGAAGAAGAAACTTTAAAACAGGAACAACAAAAAAAGGAGAAAGATCTTTTAGAAAAAATTAAAAGTGCCACAGCCTGTACCAATATTTTCCCCTTAGGTCGTGACCGCATGTATAGGCGTTATTGGATTTTCCCTTCTGTTCCTGGATTGTTTATAGAAGAAGATTATTCTGGTCTCACTGAAGACATGTTGTTGCCTAAATCATCATCATTTCAAAATAATGTACAGTCTGTAGTGAAAAGTGAATTTCAAGAATCAGCTAAAACTGCAGAATGTTTTAAGTCTGAATCTACCTCCAGTATTGACTCTACCCAGCTACCAAGGCCAGTGCATAAGCCAAATCGGTGGTGTTTTTATAGTTCTCGGGAGCAACTAGACCAACTAATTGAGGCTCTTAATTCCCGAGGATACAGAGAGAGTGCCTTAAAAGAAACTCTTCTACAAGAAAAAAGTAGAATATGTGAACAACTGGCCAACTTTTCTGAAGAAAAATTTCATATTCCAGGTAAAGTTGTATTGAAGGTACTTTATTTTTGGTTTTTATAACTCTGGTTTTTAAAAATAGCTCTTGAGTTTAGTTCTTAGCCACATTTTGTTATTACAGTTTTAAAAGTTTTATTATAGCACAGTCATTTCCCCTTAAATACCTTCTGTTGAACTCTTCCTTGTAACAAAAGCATTTATATTAAAAACCGCCTGACAAAATTTTCAGCTTTATCTGATAGTCATGCCACATATCACAACCATTGTTCCCTTCTTCCTTGCTAAACTGGAAGTAGGTTTTAATGTTCTTTAATTTATATTATTGTAGTCACTGTGTATGCTGTTTTTCTGGTGGTGCTTTTTTTTTCTTTTTTTTTGTGTCATCCTTTTTAAAAATTTTTTTAAATTACTTCCATAGGCTTTTGAGTTTTAAATTTTTCCTTCCCTACCTTCATGCCTCCCTCCCCAAGATAGCTCACAATCTGATATAGGTTATACAGATACATATTTTCACATTAGTGATGTTGTTAGGAGGAACCACAAAAAAGAGAAAACGGAATGGAACAGAAGAAAAAAAATAGCAAATAGTATGCTTCAATCTGCATTCAAACTCCATAGTTCTTTCTTTGGATGTGGATAGCATTTTCCATCATGAGACCTTTGGAGATGTCTTAGATCCTTGCATTGCTGACAGGGGCTAAGTCTATCAATGTTAGTCATTGTGCAACATGGCTATTACTGTGTACAGTGTTCTCCTGGTTCTGCTCACTTCACTCAGCATCAGTCCGTGCAAGTCTTTCCAGGTTTTTCTGATGTCTGCCTGCTCATCATTTCTTATAGCACAATAGCATTCCATTACATTCATATACCACAACTTGTTCAGCCATTCCCCAGTTGATGGGCATCCTCTCAATTTCCAGTTCTTTGCTGGTGATGCTTTCTTTACCCTGCATGTTATTCCCAACGTTTCATATTGTCTTTTAAGGCAGTGGTATCAAATGAAAACAGAAAGGCAGAGACCACTTAAACTTTACATAAGGAATCCCTGCTGGCACATATTCACTTAGAAAATGATATAAACATTATATATGTTTTATTGCATTTTTATTTATTACATTAAATTTTCTCAACTACATTTAAAAGCCACTGTGGAGAGTGAGGTAGTGAGTTGAAAAGAAGTTCAAATCTTGCCTCAGACACTTATTAAATGTGTGACTTTTGGCAAGTCACTTAACCCTGTTTCCTCATCTGTAAAATGAGAGGGAGAAGGAAATGGCAAACCACTCCAATATCTTTGCCAAGAAAACCCCAGATGGCGTCATAAAGACTCAGACAGGACTGAACAACAACAAAGGGAGGCATAGTATGATGGCCTAGCAGCAGCAAGGATCCACTTGTAGTAGAACTAATCAGAATGATTATGATTTTGTTGCGTTTTTTATTTTCCTGAAACAGGCCTGATCATGTCACCCCCCCCACACCCCTTCCCCTCAATCGACAAACTCCAGTGGCTCCCTATGGTTCCAGGATCAAATACAAAATCCCCCCCCGCTTTGGTCTTCAAAGTCCTTCATAACCCAGCACCCTTCTCACCTTTCAGGTCTTCTTACACCTTACTCCCCACCACACACTATTTGATTCAGTGACACTGGGTTCCTAGAACAAGATATTCTATGCTCAGGAAAGATGTGGACTATGTGGTTGACACTCTTGTTTTAGAGGATTAGGGGATTTTTCTGTTTGTTTTTTGTTTGTTTTTGGTGAGGCAGTCGACGTTAAGTGACTTGCCCAGGGTCAAGTGTCTGAGGCTGGGTTTGAACTCGGGTCCCCCTGTCTCCCAGGCTGGAGCTCTATCCACTGTGCCACCTAGCTGCCCGAAGGATTAGTTTTGAAGAAGCTCTTTTGATCAGCTTTTCTGCATGTTAACTTTTCTAACTTAATTATTTTTTGAAATTTATTTGGAGAACTTTCATTTAAGATGGCAATGTGAAAGGTCATAAGAGAAGACTAGTTAGCAGATATTTAGAAAGGATTCATCAAAGACTTATGATAAAAAAAAAAAAACTAAAAGGAACCAGATGTAACTTCCCTTCATCCAGTTAAGAACAACATAAAAAGTCTTCTGGTGGCAAGGAGAAATGCCGCAATAGGGAAGCCTTTGTATATATACACTCCACCAAACATCTAGTTAACCAGCTAATACTCTGAACAAAGAAATAATAAGCCAACTGAGACACAGTAATCAGGAACTTGAAGGATGATCCTGGCCCCAGCCTGTCAGAACAAAAGTTGAGGACAGAACCAGATGTTACCATCATTGTGCAGAATGACAGGGCCTGGCTTGGGAGATAGCCAGAGAACATGCCACAAGACATATAGAATATCTTGTTCTAGGAACCCAGTGTCACTGAATCAAATAGTGTGTGGTGGGGAGTAAGGTGTAAGAAGACCTGAAAGGTGAGAAGGGTGCTGGGTTATGAAGGACTTTGAAGACCAAAGCGGGGGGGGATTTTGTATTTGATCCTGGAACCATAGGGAGCCACTGGAGTTTGTCGATTGAGGGGAAGGGGTGTGGGGGGGGTGACATGATCAGGCCTGTTTCAGGAAAATCATTTTTGTGGCTGAATGGTGAATAGATTGGAGTAGGGAGAAACTTGAGAAAGGCCAACCTGCCAGAAGGCTAGACGTGAGATGATGCGGGCCTTGACTGGAGTGGTTGCAGTATCAGAGGAGAGAAGGATGTATTCAAGAGATGTTGCAAAAGTGAAATTGACAAGCCTCTCCTTCTGCCTTCCTTTACAAAACTGTACTTCTTCATCTGCACCCTGACTTCCAATCCCTTGACCACTAGTTCTCTCCTCTGCACTATCCTCTATCTCAACTCCTTGGTGCACTAACTCAACTCTACTGCCCTCCTTTGTTGAATCCCTCCCTACCTCCTGATCATATCAGTGATTATACTGTACCAAGCCTCAGGCTTGGATCATTCCCATTATTCACTGCCTTCCTTTCGTGTGCTGCTGAATGAAGGTAGGAAAATAAAAAACGCAACAAAATCATAATCATTCTGATTAGTTCTACTACAAGTGGATCCTTGCTGCTGCTAGGCCATCATACTATGCCTCCCTTTGTTGTTGTTCAGTCCTGTCTGAGTCTTTATGACGCCATCTGGGGTTTTCTTGGCAAAGATATTGGAGTGGTTTGCCATTTCCTTCTCCCTCTCATTTTACAGATGAGGAAACAGGGTTAAGTGACTTGCCAAAGGTCACACATTTAATAAGTGTCTGAGGCAAGATTTGAACTTCTTTTCAACTCACTACCTCACTCTCCACAGTGGCTTTTCCCAAACATTTACATCCAACCTCAAATTCCCATGGTTCTTCCCCCCTCCACATTCTCAGGTGAGAACCTTGCCTCATACTTTACAGAAAAATTGAGGTCATTCGCCATGAGCTTCCTCTTCTTCCGTTTCCCATCACTCAGATGCCTTCTGCTACAATCTCCTCCTTCACCCCTAGTTCACATGATGAGGGCTAACACAGTCTACCTGTTCAAGTGATCCCATTCTATCCCACTCCATCATCCCTGTTTTCACTCTTTTCTTGTTTACTGGCTTGTTTTCTGCTGCCTACAAATATGCCTGTGTCTCTTCCATTCTGAAAAACAAACAAAAAAAAAACCAAAACAAAAAAGAAACCACTTGATCCTTTCGTTCGTATCATCTTTTGTACCTAAAATCTTTGAGAAGAGTGTCTACAGTAGGTGCCTCTACTTCCTCTCTTCTCACTCTTTCCTTAACCCCAGCTTTTTTAACCTTAGCATTCCATTGAAACTAGTCTCTCCAAAGTGTCTTCTTAGCTGCCAGATATAATGGCCTGTTCTCAGCCCTCATTCTCCTTGCCCTCTCTGCATCCTGTTGATGCTGTTGATCGCCCACTTCACTTGTAAAGGCTTTCAGGGAATCACTGTCCTGGTTCTCCTCCTGACTATCTGACTGTTCTTTTGCAGGCTTCTCATCCAGGTCATGCCCTCTAATCATAGGTGCCCCTTAAGGTTCTGTCCTCACTGAAGAGGTGGCCCTTCTTTTTACCAAAGCAAACTACTTTATCTACACAATTGAACTCATTCCATCCCAACCTCTCCAGCAGTTTCCCCACTTTATCATCTCTACTCTCATTTATTTTCAGTCCTTCCCTGGCTTACTGACTGTTTGCCTTCTGCTTATAAACCATTCATCACCCATTAGCTGTTATCTTATATGTCTCCTCCCTTTTGTGGCCTTGAGAAGGCCATCTACACTAGGTGCCTGCACTTCTTTTCTTCTCGATGCCTTAATTCCCTGTAGTCTCATTAAACTAAAACTGCTGTCTCCAAAATCACCAACAACCTCTCATTTGCTGAATCTCATAATCTTTTTTCAGTCCTCGTCCTTCATTTCTCTGCAGCATTTGACACTGTTGATCACCTTTCCCTCGATTCTCTGTTCTCTAGATTTTTATAACACTGCTTTTTCCTGGTTCTCCTCCTACCTATCTTGACCAATCCTTCTCAGTCTCCTTTGCTAGTCCTTTAGGCCACTCCTGCAAAACTTGGGTATCTCATAGGGCTCTGTCCTGGTCCTCTCTTCCTTCTATCCTATTTCAGCTGTTGATCTCATCAGATTCCATTGATTCTTCAGTTATCACCTGTGTTAGTAATTCTTAGATCTACCCATACTATTCTGACCTCTCTCCTGACTTACTCTGACCTTTATTTCCAGTTGCCTATTGAACCTTTTAAACTCAAAATGTCCAAAATTGAGCTCATTATCTTGACACCCAAGCCCTCCTATACTTCCAGACTTCTTTATTACTGTGGAAGGGACCACCATTTTGCCCATCTCAGTCTGTTGCCAAAGCTTGTTGATTTTACATTCCTTACATCTCTTACCCTTGATGCTCTCTTTGAGTTTTCAGGTCACAGCTCTGTTCTGGTTCTCCTACCTATCTGACCACTCTTCAGTCTCCTTTGCTGGATCCTCATCCAGGTTACACCCTCTAATTGTAGGTGTCATATAGAAACATCTGGACCCTCTTTTCTTCTCCCTCTATACTACTTCACTTGGTGATCTCATCAGCTCCCATGGATTTAATTATCATCTCTATGCTTCTGATTCTCAAATCTACCTATCCTGCCCTCTTTCTGCTGATGCTGTCTCACATCTCCCAACTGCCTTTTAGACATCTGAAATGGGATCACTTCTAGTTCAGTATACATCTTAAATTAACATTTCCAAAACAGAACTCGTTATCTTTTTCTTTAAACAGAACCTTGGTCCCCCCCACTTCTTCCCATTACTATAGAGGGCAACATTATTCTCCCAGTCCCTTGGGCTCATAACCTTAGTCATCCTGAATTCGCTGTCTAACCTCCCTTGCTGCCCCCCATAATCCAGTCTGTTGCCAAATCTAGTTTACCTTTACAACATCTCTTGAATATGCCCCCATCTCTCCTCTCATAACTGCCCCCTACTCTGGTACAGGCCCTCATCACCTCATGCTTGTACTGTTACAGTAATCTGCTAGTGGATCTGTCTGCCTTAAGTCTCTCATCATTCTAATTTATCTTCCTTTTCAACCATCAAAGTGATTTTCCTAAAGCTTGTGTCTAGCTAGGTCACTCAGTAAACTCTCCTTGATCTAATGCCAAATTCTCTGTTAGGCATTCAAAGCCCTTCGTAACCTAGTCCTCCCACACACCCTCTTCCAGTCTTCTTACACCTTATTTCCTGCCTGTCTTATATTGCTATTGCAGGAACAAGACCCTCTATCCTTTAGCTCTGGACATACTGTCTGGAAAACTCTCCATCCTCATCTGCCTCCTCAGGCAGACCTACTGGCTGCCTTCAAGTTCCAGTTAAAATTCCAGCTTTTACTAGAAGCTTTTTGCAACTCCTCTTAATTTAGTGCCTTTCTCTTTCTGCATGTTGTCTCCCCCATTATAGTTTGAGCTTCTTTAGGTCAAGAACTGTCTTTTACTTTCTTTATGTTCTCAGTACTTGTCACAGTGCCTCGCATAAGGTGGTTGCCTAATAAATATTTGTTTACTTTCAAATACAGTGTTAAAAGCAGTGATTAGGTTCCTAAGTTGGCTTGACATTAGAATTTTGGTGTACTAATGTGTTCTGAAGAACTGTATAATATTTATTGTTTATTCTGAATTACAGTTGGAACTGGGAGAAGACATTTCCCTCAATTGCAATATCAAAAAACTCTTCTTCCTTTATCCTGACTTTGTTTACTTCCACCTCATCCCACTCCCCTCTAGAATAAATAAAATGAATGAACTCTTCTACGCCTAGAGTGGGTAGCTGGGGTGGGATTTCTATTCAGAAGAGACTCTAGCAGTAGAGATGTCTAAGGAAAATAAAGGGAACAGCTGTCATTTCTTTGGGACCAGACTTGGAAGAGAAGAGTAGTAGGATGGAGGGGCAAAGTGATACATTATAATTTGATTATTTATAAGCTGCTAACAGATTTGTGAGATTTTTTATGATTTATTCAGACCAGCCTAAAATTAAAAGCCAGAAATTGTAGTTCTCTAAGGCTAATTTCTAATATATGCTGTGATTGTTTGTGTTATATACATCCCTTTTTCTTTTTTTCCAATTAATTTGTTTATTTTTAGTTTTCAACGTTCACTTCCACAAGATTTTGAGTTCCAAATTTCCCCCCCATCACTCCCTCCCTCCACCCTAAGACGGTGTGCATTCTGAATACCCCTTCCCCTGATCCCTACTATCAAACACCCTCCCCCCCCTTCTCTTAATCCCTTCCCGATCTATTTTCCTATAGGGCAGGATAGATTTCTGTACCCCATTGCCTGTATATCTTGTTTCCCAGTTGCATGTCAAAACAATTTTTAACATTTGTTTTTAAAACTTTGGATTCCAAATTCTCTCCCTTCCTCTCTGCCCACCACCCTCACTGAGAAGGCAAGCAACTCAATACAGGTTGTATATGTGTAGTCATGCAAAACACTTCCAGAAAAGCCATGTTGTGAAAAACTAACTATATTCCCTTCATCCTATCACACCTCCCATGTATTCTGTTCTCTCCTTTGACTCTGTTCATCCTCAAAAGCGTTTGCTTCTGATTACCCTCTCCCCCCAGTTTGCCCTCCCTTCTATCATCCTTCCCTTTCTTATCACCTTCCCCCGTATTTTCCTGTAGGGTAAGTGTGTATGTTATTCCCTCCTTAAGCCAAATCTAATGAGAGTAAGATTTATTCATTCCCTTCACTTCTCCCCTCTTCCCCTCCATGGTAAAAGCTTTTTCTTCCCTCTTTTATGTGAGATAATTTACCTCATTTTACCTCTCCCTTTCTCCTTCTCCCAGTACAATCCTGTCTCACCCGTGAACTTTATTTTTTAGGTATCATCCCTTCATATTCAACTCACCCTATGCCCCCTCTGTTCTCTCTCTCTCTCTCTCTCTCTCTCTCTCTCTCTCTCTCTCTCTCTCTCTCTCTCTCTCTCTCTCTCTATATATATATATATATATATATATATATTCCCTCCAACTACCCTGATACTGACAAAGGTCTTATGAGTTACAAATATCATGTTTCCATGTAGGAATGTAAACAGTTCAACTTTAATGATTTCTTTATGATTTTTCTTTCCTGTTTATGTTTTCATGCTTCTCTTGAGTCTTGTATTTGAAAGTCAGATTTTCTATTCAGCTCTGGTCTTTTCATCAAGAATGCTTGAAAGTCCTCTATTTCACTGAATATCCATTTTTTCCCTTGAAGGATTATACTCAGTTTTGCTGGCTAGGTGATTCTGGGTTGTAATCCTAGTTCCTTTGACTTCCAAAATATCATATTCTAGGCCCTGTGATCCCTTAATGTAGAAGCTGCTAAATCTTGTTTTATCCTGATTGTGTTTCCACAATACTTGAAATTGTTTCTTTCTGGCTGCTTGCAATATTTTCTATTTTTTCTTGATTTCTCATGAAGTCATTAGCTTCCATTTGCTCCTTTCTAATTTTAAGGAATTAGAAAAAATTAGCTTCAGTGAACTTTTGGACTTCCTTTTCCATTTGGCCAATTCTGCTTTTTAAGGCATTCATCTCCACATTGGCTTTTTGGACCTCTTTTGCCATTTGGGTTAGTCTGTTACTTTCTCCAGTATTTTTTTGGGTCTGCTTTAGCAAGCTATTGACTTGTTTTTCATGATTTTCTTACATCACTCTCATTTCTCTTCCTAATTTTTCCTCTACTTCTCTTACTTGCTTCTCAAAATGCTTTTTGAGCTCTTCCATGGCCTGAAACTGATTCACATTTTTCTTGGAGGCTTTGGATGTAGGAGCTTTGACTTTGTCGTCTTCTTCTTGTTCTATGTTTTTATCTTCTTTGTCACCAAAGTAAGATTCTATGGTCTGTGGCCGCTGCCTTGGTGCTGTGCCAGCACTGGGCCTGGACTGAGCTCCTCTCTCACCCAGGTCCTACAGACCTTTCCTACTGACCTACGTTGTCTTTGGCATTTGTGGGTTGAGAAATCTGGAAACTGCCGCAGCTCCCCTTGATTCAGTCTCCTGAGGCCTGCTGTGGGTTCACTGAGGTCAGGTCTTTGCCTGCGTGGCCCTCCTTGAACTGCACTCCTCTCCTAGCCCAGCACAATAGACCTTTCCCATCAACCATCCAGATTGTCTTGAGCTGGAAATTTGTTTCACTCTTTTTGTGGGTTCTACTGCTCTAGAATTTGTTTAGAGCCATTTTTTACAGGTATTTGGAGGGGTTTCGGGGAGAGCTCAAGCAAGTCACAGCTTTTACTCCACCATCTTGGCTTTGCCCCATCCCTTCCTTTTTCAACATGTTTGAAAGTATCTATTCAGTGATTCAGGGGCAGCTAGATGGTGAAGTAGATGGAGCTCTGGCCTTGGAGTCAGGAGGACCTGAGTTCAAATCTGGCCTCAGACACTTGACACTTACTAGCTGTGTGACACTGGGCAAGTCACTTAACCCCAACAGCCTCACCAAAAAGGAAAAACAAAACAAACCAAAAAAAACCCCAATGATTCAATCAACATTCCCAACTAAAAGTCATTGAACCCTAATTTTTGAATTTAAAATTGTGATCAAATTAAGGGTGGGTCATCTAGTTCTTACTATGTGTCTTTGGAGATAATTTTACAGTTATTATGAAGGCCATCTCTTTTTAACCATTCTACTTTCTTTGTTTTTACTTTGTTTTGTTATTTGCCTGTTATTTTAAAATTTCTTATTCCCCTGAAATATAATGTATCATTTCTTGTTCTTGTAATTCAGTATATGGTTTTTCCCATTCTTCTACTCATGCCCATCTTTCCTTCTCTTCCTTCCCTGCTGGTCTTTTTTTTTTTTTTAACAAAGCAGAATATTTCACTACTGTATTGGTCTGAATAGAGTTCGTATTTTAAAAATCACATTGCTTTTATGACTAATATTGTTAAACTGAGCCCTTCTCAGCATTACAAGGATCTAAGACATCTCCAGAGGCCTCGAGATGGAAAATGCTGTCCACATCCAAAGAAAGAACTATGGAAGTTGAATCGCTATCACTTATTTTTACCTTCTGTTGAGTTTTGTTTCATCTTTCTGATGGTTCCTCCTATTGGTTTTAATTTTTGCTTACAACTTCACTAATGTGAAAATATGTTTAATGGGTATGTAAATGTAAAGCCTATATCAGGTTGTGCGCCGTCTTGGGGAGGGTGGGAGGAAGGATGGGGGAGAAAAATTTTCAACTCAAAAGCATATGGAAGTGATTGTTGATAAATCAAAATAAATTAATGAAATTTTAAAAAAAAGAAAAAAATCACATTGCTTTTGATGAAAAAAAATACACCAAAATTAACATCAGTTAGAAGACACATTCATACTTTTTACCAACTGACTTAAGCAGGAAAACTGTATACCCTTTATTTGAACTAATAAAGTACTTTTTGTGACTTAAGACAATATCAGTGCATGTTAAAAGTTCCTGACAACAAAGCTCCATTTCTTTTGTTTCCTTTGTCTCTCAGGTGCAAATGCAGGTGAAATACAGGTATTCAGGGCTCAAATGGTGTTTAATGTTTTAGAGGTGGATAAAGTATTTAGAAAATAACAATTAAAAAGTGTAATGACTAAATATACTTGGTCATTGTTACAGATAAACTTCAGAATGATGGCAAACCTATTTGTGGCCGAGGAAAAATATCAAGTATGCATGATACATTCCAGCTATCTGCAGAAAAGCAACTTGAGTTGAGGCTTAGAGATTTCCTTTTGGACATCGAAGAAAGAATCTACCAAGGAACACTAGGGGCAGTCAAGGTTTGTACTTGTTCATAAGAAATGTTTTAGTTTACACTATTTTTCTTATTGTGATCAGATTGATGATTCTTTCTATTCATTACCTTGAGAAGGGCAACATGAATATGAATGTGTGTGTGTTGTGTCTTTGAAGTGCTTTTATTTTTGTTAAGTGAATTTTCCATGTTCCTGTTTGTGTAGTAACTTAAATGGAAATCTTCCTCCAAAGTCATTATGAATGTGCATTCTTTTATGTCTACAGTAATACTCTGAGAACTTATTTAGAAAGATATAGAAATGTCTGCTTCCAGATAGATGAAGTTGGAGTGCAGACTGAAACATTTTTTTTCTTTGTGACATAACTAATCTGGACATTTCTTTTGATTGACTATACAGATTTGTAAAAGGTTTTGGTTTTTCTTGCCTTTTCAGTGGGAGGGAGAGAGGTGGTTGAGAGGGAGAAAATTGGGAACTGAAAATAATGGTTGCATTTTTTAGAAAGGAGAGATCTAAATCTTTTGTTCCTACTCTTGAACCTAGACTACTATACATTTGAGTCCTTATTGTGCTGCTCTTTGTAGCAGAAAATATATGTGTATAGCAGAAAAAATATGTATGTATGTGTATATGTATTTTGTTTTTGTCATCTTTCCATAAGAAAGCTATCTATTTCTTTGGAATTAGTGGCCTAGGAAACTGTAAATGAGCTTGTTAGAAATTATGTCTGAAATCCATGTAATCTCTTAAGTAGAGTCCTAAAGGATTCTAATTATATAAATTGCAGTCTTTTTTGGTTGAGAGGCTATTTTTTGTTGGCTTTTATGATTCTTATCTGTGAACCAGGTAGTTGAAATTATTAGATTTCAGACCCCCATGGAAGTAAAATGTTGGTAAACATGAGTGGTTTTAAGAGTTGCAGCATAATAAAGTACAAAAGTTGCCAAACAAAACCTATCATTCCCTTTTGTTTTCATTTTTTTCCTGTTGAACACTAGTATTTAGCAACAATAGGTGTCATTTATTCAAGGTAACCAAATACATATATTTTGAGTTAGGTTACAGACAGACAAACTTGGAGAGCAGCCTTAGAAAAAGGACGATATGAGCTACTAAGTGAGGAAAACAGGGAAAATGGGATCATTAAATCTGTGAATGAAGATGTAGAAGAAATGGAAATTGATGATCAAGCAAAGTTCATTGTAAAAGACAGGTAAGATAAATTTTAAAAGTTTTTTTTCTCCAATAGACATAATCATACTTTTTCATGCAAGTCAGATTATTCTGGTATGATTTCATTATAGAGAACTTAATATTTCTATTCACCATTTAAAATTTTTATTCATTGATCTTTTTGCAGGGGAGGGGGATGAGGGAAAGGCACAGTTTTTTTGGGTAAAGGGGAGATAGATTTTGTGGACCTATTATTTCATTGGTCTAGAGAACTCCCACTATGGAAACTCCCTCAGCTGATGCAGATCAGTAACTCCTTTATAACTTTAATCTTAAAAGAGTTAAAGTCTAGGATTAAGTGACTTGCTTATGTTCACCTAGCCAACTTGGAACTAGGTCTTCCTGATTTCCAACTGTTATCCACTAAGCCATTTCACCTCTCATTTAATTTGTATACATAGAATTAGTACAAATACATTTTTTGACCAATGAATTAGTGTATCTTTGAATCCTAAAACTGACCTTTTCTTGGCAGTAATTATCTTAATCTGTTACATTTCTTTTACATTTGATTTTTAATTATCAAAGCCTCTTTAATGCTATACATTTTAATCTAATAAGATGTGGTGATTAAAATAAGGGAAGTATCAAGTTTTAGTAGAAAATATATTGATTTGGAGTCAGTAGACCTGGTTCCAAACCCAACTTTACCACTTAACACTTGATGTGACTCCTACATGGTAAGTCACTTCTTTGGGGTATCATTTTCTTAGCTGTTTAATGAGAGAATTTTATTGAATGACCTGTAATTTGTAATCTGCAAAATAAAAGAGATTGCTCTTACTACTTTAAATTCTAAACTTCCATCTGTGGGGGAAAATATAAGTTGTAATTCTGCCGTACAAAATTGAATATTTCCTAGATCTTTTAGTGATCCAGCAAAATTATTGCTGGGTCAATTTGATCAGATTTTTGGTTGGAACCTGCCCCAAGCAGAACATTTGAATATTTTTACTTAACACTAATGTGGCCAAATATCTTGTTCTTGACAAGTCTTAATGAAACTTTGAGAATAATGTTGTACTATAGAAAAATGACCAAGATTTAAGAAGAGCAGACACAGTCTTAACAGTCCATTTACTCAAATTTACCAGTAGCCATATAAATCTTTTTTAAGAAGACAGGCAAAATTATTTTAAGTTAGAAAACCGATTTATTTTAGATGTTATCTAAAAGACTTACCTACCACTTTTTAAGTACACATGAAATATTTTATTGTTTAAATCATAGATTACTTGGAACCAAAACTGAAGTGCCAAATACTGTTTCAGCCAATACAAATACACCACAGCCAGTCAATAAAGTGGTTCATTACCTGGCAACTGCACTGCTTCAAATAGAGCAAGGCATTGAGCGGCGATTCCTCAAAGCACCACTTGGTAATAACTGATTTTCATTATTTCCACTTTGTTAATGCATTTTAACTTACTGCCGAAAATGTCCTTTCCTGAGTTAACTAGAACATTTTATTGAATGAAAAATGAAAAACTAGATGCATTTGTCTTCTGTATTGGAGCTGTTAATTTATAAAAAAAAAAAACTAAAGTGAAATAATTATACGCTATTATGTTGTAGTGTTATTTAAGCTAGTTTAATGTTTATTTTGAGACTTAAGGTTTTCTCGGATGAGATCATAGCTTTCAAGTATGCTAATGAGTCATTGTCTTAAACTGAAGCACATTGTTTTATGTATCATTAGAGTACTTCTGCTAAATGATGTATTTTTATTTTTCTTCCTAGCCTCTTTACTTATGGCTGGGATTCTGTGTTTAAATTTCATGTACTTTGTAATTTCCTTTGCTTGGGAAAAATGTTTCAAGAGTTTCTGTGTTGGGGATGGTATTTTGAAATGTGAAATTTGCCATTACCGAAGTTGACAAATCCCAGATTTTTAGTAATTAGATTAACAGTGCTTTCTAGTAACAGAAGAGATCACCAAATTTATGGATTTTCATTGCAGGAGTAGTAGACATCGACAAATTTGTTTTTGCTAAGTTTTTTCCTTTCTTGTAGAACTGCTAATTACTAATTCAACTTAAACTGATTTGATGTTTTATCTCTTCCTGTTGTCTCTTCCTGTCCCTGGCCACTTTTAGTAGGTTTTAAATAAGGGTAATAACCGCCTAAAGATGGCTGTGACAAAAACAAACAAGCAAAAAGTAGCAAACACCTTGTTAAATTCTTTGAATATTCAAACCTTGAATAATTGTCATCACTTTGTGAACAGTGAATTTACCCATATGTATTTGGGTTATGGGTGAGCCAGCCCCTCAGAGTATGTAACCCTTTGTAGTTGTTATCCTTTAGTTCCTAATTCAGAATCAACTGAAGAGCAGCTAGTTGATGTCGAGTTAGTTGACTTCTCATATGAAAGTGTAGAAAGAATTAGAGACAAAGAAATATGTTCCTAATAATGCAAGTTGGGAATGCTTTTTCTTATAGAAATAATCTTAGAAATAGTGGTTTACTGTAGTTGAAATGATTCTGTTAGTAATATCTTAAGCATATGAATTTAATCAAGAATAAATGAATGAAAACTTAAGATAGTTTTGTTAGTAGATTTTTATGTGTTGCCTAGGAATCTAACTTATTGCATCATTTCTTCTTTTTAATTAATTAAATTATTTTTAGTTTTCAACATTCACTTCCATAAGTTTTTAAAGAGTTTCAAATTTTTCCCCCTTTCCTCCCCAAGATGGCATACAATCTGACATAGGCTCTACATATGCATTCCTATTAAACATATTTTCATATTAGTCATGTTGTAAAAAAGAACAATTAAAACCAATAGGAGGAACCACAAGAAAGAAGAAATAAAACAGAAGAAAAAAATAATTTCTAAAGGGAAATGGCTTTGTATATAAAAAACAAAATAAACTGATTTCATCTACATTTTCAGACCTAAAATACTATGTCCATAAAGTACCTATTAGGAGAGGAGGAAGGTTTTTGTTTATTTGTTTTTTTAAAGTTTAAATAGAAATTCTACCTAAATATCCCCTAAAGTTATCTCTTAAGAAGGTAGTAGTTTAAGAAATTGTCTCAAACTCATCCAAATCTTTGCTTTTTGGATCCCACTATTTCTTATTTAATGAATTTGAATTTTCTGTTAAGTGAAATCTTTTAGGGTGCCATTGGATCCCAGTGAAACCTAGTTCCTAAATGGAAATTTATTTAGGTATGTGAATTTTTTAAAAATTCCACTTATAAGAGAAAGATCTATTTGCTTCCATAGGCCTGGATTTTTTATGGAGAAAATTCCTGCAGATAGCATTTATATGAATCATTAAATCAACTCTGCCATTGTTTCTGGATGATAGCATATTTCAGTACCCCCCTGTGACCCTACTAACCATTTCAGTAGTTTATCTGACTGAAATGCCTCTGTCTGGCTACAATCTCCCTTTTGTGTATTGTTGCCTCCAATAGAATATAAGCTCCTCAAAGGCAGGTATTGACTTCACTTTTGTATTTGTATTTCTAGCATTTAACACAGAATTCAGCACATTTTAAGTGCTTAACAAATGCATTTTCTGTTTTTCTCTCAGTGGAATTAATTTTCCAACTTAAAGATATTACATTATTTGGTCACATTACTTTTTCAGTAGTAAGAATTTACAGGACTAGAGTATCTGGAACATCTATTGAGTATTAAAGCAGTTTAAAATACAATATATTTTAGTGTTTAGATACCCCTCACTTGAAAAGTATAGTGTGTCTGCATTCTCGTCTGAATATTCAATTAAAAAACTTGGATTCAGCCTACATTAATTATTTGATTTTAAGATAAATATTTTAGCATTTATACTTACAGCTGGCTATAAAAATATGTTTGGATTAACTTTATCAATTTAAAATTAGGTAATGCAGAAATTAACAAAAGAGATCAAAAGGGAGATAGAAAGAAAAAGGAGGACAAGAAAAAGAGAGAGGACGATCAGTCTAGTGAGAAAGATGGTAAATTGTTTATCTTTTTACTTTTTAAAAGAATTTCTAATGCCTAAAGCTCTAAGGTATTATGTTATTTGTCACTAAATTTCACTAGTTGTATGATTAATATTCTGCTATTTTAACTTCATCTTAATAACTGTACATAACATTTTGGAAAGATGAAAGTTTTTTCATCTAACTTTGGTTTAAAATTTTGCAAAAATGTCCGAAGAGAGTAGTTGCCTGGTTTGTTTGTTTGTTTTTTGCTTTGCAGCACTGGGCACTTCCTCAATACGGAGATTTTTGGGAGGCACTTAGCACTGGCAGAAGGGTGCTGCTGGGGATGGAGAGAGAAAGCAGCAAAAATATTGTGGCAGAGTCTTGAGGATAAAACATAAATTGGGTGGGCAAAAGTCAGATTGTCCAGGCCAGGGAGCTTACATTTTACTAGGGTTAGGCAACACATATAGAGACATAGGGGTGAAGGGGAAGAGTATTTTGCCTGGAAAGTCACTAGGACATAGAATGGAACAATAGGGGTGTCATCAATATACTGTTTCCAGAGACAATGATAATATTGATTACAGTTCTCCAAACAGAAGTTGGAAAGCTGAGGAGAAAGGGATGAAGATAAGGGATGCATGATCCCAGGGAATTAATAGCTGAGTGGCTTAGCTTTGGTCTGTGGAGATCCACTTTGTAGGATAAAGCTCACAGCAACAAAATCAGAAAATAGATGGGATGAAGATTCTTGCTTGTGCCTCATCTAGCACCTTACTTTGCATACAGTGGCTTAGTCATTTTTTGTTGATTAATTAAAAGACATAGTCTTTGGTGGGTCTTTAAATCTGATAAGAGAAAATTTATCATAATACACTCTTCGTTCACTTAGCAAATACTGACCATTAATAATAGTTAAATACTATGGGGGATACAAAGATAAACAACTTTATTGTTTTGTGTCCTTTTAGTTGTGGTTCCTTCTGTTGGTTCTAATTCTTCCTTACAACATGACCGATGTGAAAATATGTTTAATAGGGATATATATGTATAGCCTATATCAGATTGTGTGCCATCTTGGGAAGGGAGTGGAGAAGGAAAGGAGAGAAAAATTTAAAACTCAAAAGTTTATGGAAGTGATTGTTGATAAATCAAAATAAATTAAAAAAAACTATCCTCAAAGAATTTGTTGCTTAGTATAGGAAACAAGACCTAACTCACTAATAATATAAGTTAAAATATGGCATATAACATAATAAAGTTATAAAGTATTCAGAGGGAGAGATTACATATGGCAGGAATGAATAAGATGCTTAATAAAAATGGTAGCATTTTATAGCTAGGCTTTGAGGAATGGGAAGAATTTGGGCAAGGTGAAGACATATGAAGCTGTTCAGAAGATATTCTGAAACACAAATGTAGAAAAAGCACAGGATGTATTTGGTTTATGGTAAATATTTAGAGTCCGTCTTCAACATAGGATGTATGAAAGGTGATAGTAGTGGGAGACCAAACTGAAAAGAAGCAGCATTGGACCTAAGACCAGAGAGCCTTGGATACCAGGCTAAGCAATTTAGGTATTATTTGGTAAACAATAGTTGTTGAAGGCTTTTAAATAGCAGAATGACATGACCAATCAGAGCTGTATTTAGGGGAAATAATTTAATATTATGGACTAGGAAGAGAATAAAAGTAAGAAGACAATTCAAGTTGGGAATAAAAATGGAATCAAATGGGAGAAATCAAATTGTGATATTAAAGTAGACTCAACAATACTTAACAGTCTGATGTAGGAGAGAGAGAAAGGCATCAGAGGTAATTGAAATTTTAAACCTGGGTTATTGGGAAAATAATGGTCCTATCAACAGAAATGTGGTGTTAAAGGAAAGGGGGTAGAGGAGGTAGATTGGCCAGGAAGGTGATTTTTGTCTCTGATGTACTGAATTTGAGGTGTCTATGGGACATTCATGTAGAAATCTTGTAGGCATTTGTAAATACTAGATTAGAACTAAGGAGAGAGATAATAGGGTTGGAAATAAAAATCTGGAAGTTACTCACATAGAAGGTGATAATTGAAATCATAGGGAGGTATTAAATTTCCAAGGGAGAGATAACAGAGATAAGGAAAACTTTTGGGAAAACATCCCTTATTTAAGGGAGGAGAGTAAAGAAAAGCCAGCAGAGGAGATCAGGAACATGTCATGAGAGGAGAGAGTATGAAGGAGTGTTCTGCAGTCAGAAATCAAATACTTCAAAAAGGTCGAGGAAGGATGAGGACTGAGGAAAAACAATTGAATCAGGCAATTATGAGGTGGTTGATGGCCATGGAGAGAGTAGTTTCAATAGACAAGATCAGGAGCCAGATTGTAGGAGATTGAGAAGTAGGGATGGTAGTAGTGGTAAGGAAGATTATGAAGGGTGGACCGAAAGCAAACTATTACTTGAAGGTAGAATCCAGCTTTTAGTATGTGGGGACCCAAGTGTGTTTTTAAGTAGCTTATAAGGAGCCAATAGGGAAGAAATTGAAGATATCTGAGACAGCTTGAATGCTAGAATAAGGACAAGAAAGATATAATTAAAGGCTGGGATGAAGGGTACAGGCCTGCAGGAGAGCTACTTTTTCCTTTAAGTTTGCAGGGAAAGAGGTTTGTATTAGAGGTGACAGTAGTTTTTAGGTATGAAAGATAGGAGTAAGGGAACCTAGTTGAGATGGCCTTAAATCTTTACAACAAAATGCTTGGTAAACTTATCTGCTGAAAGAGTGGTAGTGATTGTGGAGTTGAAGGCTCAAGAGAGAGAGATTTAAAATTGCTGCTATGGCACTTTTTTAAACTTTATTTTTCTTGGGGTTTTTTTGGGGGGGTCCGTTTTCTTTTGCAACATATATGCACATGTGTTTCTCATGATTCCAAGTATAATCGATATCAAGTTGCTAGCCTTCTGGAAGAGGGGGCAGGAGGGAGGAAGGGAATTAAAAAAAAAAGATTGTTAATTTTTTTACATGTGATTGGGAAATGTTTAATGAAATAAAAACACTTAAAATAATTTTTTTTAAAAAGCTGCTGTGGAAAATGTGATAGGGAACAAATAAGAAATGAGTAATAGTAATCCTGCTTGTGTAGCTTTGAGATCTCACTAAGTTAGGCTGCACAGATTTGCAGTGGCATTTTGTTAGCACAGTTTTATAACATCTTAAGTTCAAGTCAAACATTTACGTGCCTACTGTGTGGCAGAAGCTGCTAAGGTCTGGGAATACAAATACAAGCAGAAGTACAGTCCTTGCCCCTAAGCAATGTACGTTCTAATGAAGGGGAAGACAGCACACAAAAAGAAGCTGACAAATGAGGGAGAGTAAAGGGGAGAAGGTACCTGCAAAGACGTGGTAGAGAAAGTCCAAAGAGTCAGGAGTAGAGCCTGTGGAGAAGTGAAGACATGGTTGGCTTGGGCATCCTCCTTAGAATGGAGCGTGTGCTTCCAGAGAGAGAAATTCAAGGATGGAGTGAACTCTGGCATGAGGAAGATTCTTTGTCGTAATAGGAAAAAGTCTGGAGAAGCAGGAGTGGAGCCAGGGGGAATGAAAACTAGTGTAGAATTCTGCTGTTCAGGGTAGAAACTGAAACGGTAAGATCTAGGTAGGAGTTATCCAGGATTGGAGGGTTTTGGGGGAGAACAGATGAAGATCAGAAATGGAATCTTGTCATGGAGTTACAGATTCAGAACTGGAAGGGACTTCAGATTTTACAGAGGAGGAAATTAGGGGACCAGGTAGTGATAAAGGTGGAATTTGGCATGACCCAGGTTGTCTGACTCCAGATCCATTGTTCCTTTCCATTGTACTATATGAGGGGAGTAAAGTGAAGTTGGGGTTGTGAAAGGAAGGAAGGGCAGCCAGAACAATTATTTGGGAGAATAGTGTCTGATCCAGGAAGGGCTTCTTACTTTGTCAAAACCTAGCTTGTTCTTTCCCCCTCTAGTCTTTCTTTTAAAAGTCCTGCTAAATTTGGTAGAGTCACACACTTAGAGATGGAAGGAGCCTTTGAGGTTCTCTAGTACAGTTGGTCATTTTGTAGTCAAGGAAGCAAGCCTAGAGGTTAAGTGATCTGCCCAATGTCACATAGTGGCAGTCAGACTTTGAACTTAGTTCCTCCAACTCCAAACCCATTGTCATTTCCATTGCACCAAAGTACCGATAAAGCTATACCCACATAAATCCATCTCGCCCTCTCTGTCTATTTTTCTCTGTCTCGCTAACTTGTAATACGGTCCTCTTTCTTGGTTCTTTTTTTGTATGCTTTTTTTTTTTGATAAGTTTACAGTAGGAAAAAAATGAAATAAGGAGAACAACTTGTTAACGAAACAAGTGAGGGAAATAGCATTTCAGGGAGAAGGACAGTGAAGAGGCCCCCCTGCTCGATTGGCACTAGAAGGGTTTGTATTGTAAATGTTGTTTAGTTGTGTCATTCATGTCCAACTCTTTGTGATCCCAAAATGGAGTGGTTTGCCATTTTCTTCTCCAGCTCATTTTACACATGAGGAACTGAAGCAAACAGGGTTAAGTGACTTGTCCCGTGTCACACAGCTAGGAAGATGAGTATTCCTGACTCCAGGCCTAGCACGCTAGCCACTGCACCACCTAGTTGCCCTTGTATTGTAATAGTGGGATCCAAAATCAAAATGGGGCCAAATTATGTGTACTTAAATGAATTGAGACTTGATGAGGTAGGCATTATCTCTAAGAAAGATATAATGGAGTAAGGAGGAAGGAATGGAGACAAAAAGACCTGATACTAGGTAAGGACCAGGACCAGAGAGCTGCTAATTAAAGAGGTTAGAGTCAGAGTTGGAGGAATTTTAGGGTCACAATTCATGATAATACTTTAGGAGCCTGTTAACTAAAACAAAAAGAATGGCCCCGTGTATACCAAAATATGTAGCAAAGAATTATAAATAAAAATTGAAGGCCAACAATTCAGAAATGACTAAACAGGTTGTGTTATAGGAACATAATGGAATATTACTGTGCTCTAGGAAATGAGAAATGAAGTGAATTGTGGGGCATGGAAAGACATGATGCAAAGTAAATAAGCAGAAATAGAAAAAAAATTAATCATGTAAATGGAAAGAAAGCAAAGCACTTAAAACTGAATGCTTTGAAATGGTAATGACCAAATTTGGGCCTCAAAGAACACATGTGAGAAGACATTTCTTCCCACTCTCTTTGTAGAGGGAGATGGGAGACTGCTTATAATGTCAGGTTTTTTCATTGTTGAACCTTTTTCTCTTTTTAATTAGGGCTGTCTCTGTGGAGTGAGGAGAAGGAAAGGCTGCAATAGGGAATGCCAGTGAAGAATTTTTTAATTTTAAAAGATAGCCTGTTAAGAATATTTTGAGTTTTATGAAGAGAACTGAAGGATTTTGGGCCCACGGTGGTATTTTCATCACTTCTGCAAATGGATAATAAAGTAATATACAGGAAGTAAAAACAGGAATGATAGGTTATTGCCCAGGGACAGATTATAGCTAATAAGGGTTAGAAAAGAATATATTTGCTTGGAGATTATTAAAAGTTTTAAACTGAAAAGAGAGTGTATAACCATGAATATAAGACTTGGTTATTGATTGGATAGAAGGGACAAAGTAGTGGCAGGAGTCATCATACCTGCTAGGTGTCCAGCCTAAAAGATTAGAGGAATTGTAGTGCCAGTGTTATAGCTAATACAGAATTTCTGTTTTGGATTATTAATAGTTATAAGCATTTATACTAAAAAAAATTCCCTTGGACCAGATAATCTATTACTGGACTTATACCCCAAAGAGAGGTCAAAGACAGAAAAGGCCAAAATGATCACGCAGGATTTTTTGTGGCAAAAGAGAATTGGAACAATGTGGGTGCCCTTCACATTGGGGAATTGATAAAGAATTGTAATATGTTAATATAATGGAATATTGCTACAACAAATATGCTGAATTTAGAGAAGCATGGGATGTTTTATATGACCTGAAACAGGTAAGTAAACAGAAATGGTAAAACAGTGTGTGCACCTACTACAACTGTATGAAATAAAAGAACAATAAAACAAAGCTATATTATGTGTAGTTAAAATGACCAAGCTTGGCCTTAGAAAAGGCTTGAGAAATTTTACTTTTTTCCTATCATTGGAGAGTTGAGATTATGGATATAGAATGTACTCTCAGATTCAATCAATGCATTGACTTTGCTGAGCTTTTTCCCCTTACCCCTCTTTTAAAAAAAATTTGTTACAGGGGAAGGCTCAGAGGGGTAGAAAGAAAATATTTGGGGGCAGCTAGGTGGCTCAGTGGATAGAGCACCGGCCCTGGATTCAGGAGGACCTGAGTTCAAATGCGGCCTCAGACACATAACACTAACTGTGTGACCCTGGACAAGTCACTTAACCAACCATTGCCTATACCTCCAAAAAAGAAATATATATTTGGTCTAGTAGCGCTTTTTTTGGGGTAGGGGGAACAAATAAATACTAAAATATTGCTTCTGTTAAGAACTTTGTGTGCTTAACAAAACTACCTTTTATCTTAAAGTGTGGAAAGATGTTTCTTATTCAGTATGTGCTTTGTTTATTTTTGTTATGTCTATTAAATCATATATTATCTATTTATAGTCATATCTCTATGATATATTTGTAGTGATATTAGAGCAAGTTATTTCTCCTTTAGATCAAACGTAGGGTGGCAGAGTAGGTAGGAACACTAGACATCAAGAAGGTCTAGGTTCAAATCCTGTGTGAACCAATAGTGAAAAAAGTGTTTTAGTATTTCATGAACAGTTGTGATACACAGAAGAAAAATTCTAACCAGACCGCTTGAAATGTTAATAAGAAAAAGTTTGATCGCTTTTTCTTTCCTCAAGATGCCAGTGACAGTGGACGCTGTTACAAAACGGTCCTGGACCGTTGGAGAGAGTCTCTTCTTTCTTCTGCTAGTCTGTCCCAAGTCTTTCTTCATCTTTCTACCTTGGATCGTAGTGTCATCTGGTCTAAGTCTATACTAAATGCTCGTTGTAAGATATGTCGAAAGAAGGGTGATGCTGAATGCATGGTGCTTTGTGATGGCTGTGATCGAGGTCATCATACCTACTGTGTTCGGCCAAAGCTCAAGGTAATTTATTTATTTATGTTAAATATTCAGTTAATTTTCACAGTCCAGCGACCTATTTATATAGACGTTTTGTATAATCTGTCAGACTGTACCTGAAGGAGACTGGTTCTGTCCAGAGTGTCGACCCAAGCAACGTTCTAGGCGACTTTCCTCTAGACAGAGACCATCTGTGGAAAGTGATGAAGAGACTGCAGAACAGATGGAGAATGAAGAAGAAACAGATTATGATGAAATTGGACAGAGTGAGGAAGAGGAATATGAGGTGGAGCCGGATGAAGATGATGATTCTCGAGAAGAAGAGGAAATGACGTGAGTTCTAATCTGAGATATTGGCATTGACGTTCTTAGATTCGACTTACTGTTACTTAATAGATGTGAAAGAATTATTGGGATAGTAGCACTTTTGAAAGTAGTACATAATCCAGTAGCTTGAGCTCCTCCATTTCTGGAAGACTTTCATCGTGCCTTTTACTTGCTTTGGCATTGAAGCACTTTATACATAATTCCTTCTTAGTTAGAATTAGAGGGCTTTTCTGGTTTAATTGAGGGTAGAAAACTGCATTGGGAAGTACCAGAGGACGCTGCAGCATTGGAAACTTAGGTTTTATTCTTTATCCTAACTCTTCAGGGACAACTCATTGGAATGATAGAGGTGTTAATATTAAATGACAAACGGTGAATGAACAAATAAGTGAAAAAGCATTTATTAAGCATTTACTATGTGCCAAACACAGTGCTAAGCTCAGAGGTTACAAATAGGTCATAAGAATGAGAAAATTCATGGTTGTCTAGCAATAAATACATTCTTTTCTATCTAGATTGTAGAAGAAATTCTATGTATTTAGATGTGGTCAAGATTCACTCTCCAATAGTTCTGTGAGGGTAAAATTAGGATAAAATTAATATCAAAGGTAATGATATAGGGCCAAAGCATCTGTGGAGGTGACAAGAAGTTAAGCACCAACATAGTTGTAGAGGTGATGGACTGATCCAATATGTGTGTAGGAATCTCTGGGTTTTGTTTTATTTTGTTTTTAAACAATAGTTGGGAGTTCCTGGATCCCTTAGCTTCTAGTGTCACCAGGACCTGGAATTGGGAAGGTGAGAGAAAGAGTATTGAGAAGAGAGGCAAAGATTATTCTGTATATAAATAAGGTCACCAGGGAAGTAAAGCTGTACAGGTTTGTCATACTACATACTAGGTGAGAAGATAGTGGATAAAAGTGGATTGTACTGTACGTGTAATATCTTGGTCTGGAAATCTTATTGACCGTAGTCCTTATTCAGAGTAATGGAATGCTGGATTGAGGCCTGCTTTGTAAAAGTGTCATTAGTTTGTTGTATAATTCTTATGTTTAAAATATTTCTAGACCACCTAAACGAGGAAGACCACAGCTCAGATTCCCAGTAAAAACAAGAGGCAGACTCAGTACTTCTTTCTCAAGTCGTGGTGGTCAGCGACAGGAGTCTGGAAGATATACTTCACGGAATCAGCAGAGTATACCCAAACCAACTGGATCTTCATCTAAAACTACTGGAAGAAATCTAAGAAAGATAAAATCTGCACCTGCTACAGAAACTAAAGCTTCTTTAAGACTTACCAGCCGTTCCACTCGTCAGAGTCACGGTTCATTACAAGCAGATGTATTTGTGGAACTAATCAGTCCTCGTAGAAGGCATAGAGGCAGGAAAACTGCTAAAAACACACCAGTGAACAGTCCTTCCAACTTCCCTAACTTTAGAGTCATTGCCACAAAATCAAGTGAAGAAGCAAGACTTTTGCATTCTACACCTAAATTTTCTGTTCAGGATAGAGAACCTAAGAAAAGAGGCAGGAAGAGACAGTCCACAGGTATGAAAATGTTATTATTTAACTTTGGAACAATTCCCACTTACTCTTTCCACAATCTCTCTCATCCCTGACAACTTACAAGAACTGCTTTCTTAAAGGTTGTCAGTGACATCCAAGGTGCCAAGTCCAATGACTTTCTCTCAGTGTCCTCATCTTCAGATTCTCTACAGCCTTTGATAACTATCCTTTCCTTCCTGAAACTCTCTTCTCTCTTAGTTTGTGTAGTATTATCCTGTTTTAATTTTCTAAGTCTGACAATTCCTTTACTCTATTTCTCCTCCTTAAAAAAATTCCCTAAAATTCTATCCTTAGCTTTCGTCCGTGTTTTTTACTCTTGCCATCACCTGTCTCAGCTGTGCTGAAAGTTTCCACATTTATATCTTTATCCCCTATTTCTTTGCTCTTTTACTTTAGACTTAAATTTTCAAATACCTGGTGGACATTTTTTACCTGATAAACACCCCCTACCCTCACCCCTAACAGCCATGCTACTAAAATATCAAATTCAGTATATCGAAAGTAGAAATCATTATTCCTTCACCCTTCCCTTCCCTTTTTTCTCTTCACTTTGCTATGTCTGTTATTGGCATCACCATTCTTCATCAGTCTTAAATTCCCTCATTTTTCTTCAGTCTTTCACCCAATCCTCCACTCTCAACCAATTCATGTAAAAGCTAATATTTATTTAATGCTCTAAGTTTTGCACAGCATCTCACAAACATTATTTTATCCTCACAACAGCCCTGTAAGGTGGTAGGTACTGTTATTATCCCCATTTTATAGATGAGGAAACTGAGGTTAAGTGACTTGCTCAAGGTCACATAGTAAGTATCTGAGACAGGATTGGACTCAGTTCTTCTGACTCCAGGCACAGTGCTCTATGGGCAGTGCCACCTAGCTGCCCAAATCCCATAAAAAAATTCTTTCTCTGCAGTGTTTTTCACCATCCCTTCCTTTCCATTTCTATTTCCTACAAGCCTAGTTCAAGGCCTCATATACTTATTAATTACTAAAGTACAGTTCTGAGTCTGTCATCCACCTGTTTAAAAACTTTTTGCGATTTCACATTGCCTACTGAATTGGTTCCGACCTCCCGAAACTAGCCTTTAGAACTCTGCAGTGTGGTTGCAGCCCGTGCTTTCTCTCCATATGTTCTCTTTCATCTAAACCAGACTACTAGCAATTTCCCAGACACGTCCTCTATCCTTTGCAACTTTGCTTGTGTTGTTCCTCCTTGCCAGAGGGCCCTGCTTCTATGCTTTGTCAAGATCCTGCCTGTTCTACAAAACCTTCTCAGATGCTGCCTTAATCTTGAGCTTTGAAGATTTTGTAGAGGTTAGAGGAGTAAGGAAGAGATGTTACAGCTGTTCCTGCATATAGCATTCAGATGTGGTAGAGGGAAAAATATGAAAATCACTTTTAATAGCAACTTTTACTAAAAATATTCTTGAAGAGAAAGTCAGTGCAGAAGGTGACATCATAGTACTGTTGTTTTGGCTGTCATAAATACCTTTTCTTCACTGATCTCTCTTTTAAAAGATAGCTCACAGAAAATGTTTCCTCACTAGTACTAATTGGGACAGGTTTAACGTTTTTGAATTTATATACCTCTGTGAAGTGTAACCACCTTTCCCACCTAAATAGATTCTTCCTGTTTAAAGAACTGATGTTTTTAAACAATGATATTTTTAAATGTCTCTAGCATTTCATCTTGTTTTAACTTGGGTTATAATTTCCTGTAGTCATAACTACCTCCTTCTTTCAGTTTTTATCTCTTAAATCATGTCTCTCATTTATCTGTTTACGTGAAAAGCAATAATAGGAAGCTAGCAAAGGTAGAATTGTTCTCCAACACCTGAAAAAACATAAAGCAAGGCTGGATTGTGTTGCATTGCTCAAAAAATAAAAAAGGATCGTAAGTTTTTTGGTGCACTGTCTTATTAGTATCATTTTATCATCAATGTTACTTGAAACAAATCTATATCCATTAGTTATAAAATATATTAGTTTCATAAAATTTAGCTCTTAAAATTACATATGTAATGGTATGGATAATGCAAAAATAGTGACTAGTTTTAAAATCATATCGTTCTTAGGAATAATTTTTTTAAAACTTATGGTCATGTCTTGTGTAAACTAATTTCAAATGATAAAATAATGAAATTCCAGTATACAGGCATAAGGAGAAACTAGAAAACTACACAACTTCCCTGTTTACTTTTCTCTTCACCACTTCATTGTTTAGGGTTAATTCATTTATAATAAGGAACTCCTTTTCCAATATGGGTTTGGAAAATTGGGCTTTTTTAGATCTACTTATTACATGAAAGTTTAAGTCGTTTTTTTCCCTATGTGGCTTTAATCTAAGGGCAACAAATATCAAGTAAGCATTTAGTATGTATAAGGTACTGTAGTAGGCACTGGTGATACAAAGACCGAAATGAAGGGCCGCCTACCCTTCTTCCCATCCCATCTATCTAATTTATATCTTTACTTAGCTAATGAGGAGAGTAATAAAAGTGTTTTGGTATGAAAAAAAGTTTAAAGGTCTTTTCTAGAACTAAAAGTAATATTTGTAAAGGCTGTTAACTACACTCATGCATATAGAGAGCTACCTGGACATAGTCTGCCTTCCCAAAGATGGTTAAATATAATTGAATACAATTGAATCATCATCTCTGAAGGAGTCATTCACAAAGAAATGATGGAACCGTTCAGTTGTAATCCTTTTAAGGATTTTGTAGTAATGAAACTAGAAGAAAAACTAGTCACTTTTCTAAGTCTCAATTTCTTCCTTGCATTTGGTAGTGCTTTTTAGGACTCTTCCCAATGAAAGCAGAACAATTAATTCTTAAAAGGAAGAAATAAGGATTTTGACTTTTCCTACCCCTTGAGAAAACCCTACAAAGTATATAAATTGAATACTTTTGGTCTCATGCTGTATAAGTTTAAAAAAATAAAAGTTTCAAGTTATAGCCTAAACTGTCCGGTTTTTCTTCTTGATTTTGGTCTCTAAATTATTTTTTGAATTTATATGCATTTTGTTTTAAACATTAAGTATTTTCAACTTCTTCTTTAATTACCTAAGACAGATTTTCTGCTTTTATTTTTCAGATTCATCTCCTAAGACATTGAATCGAAGGAGTTCAGGCAGACAGGGTGGAGTCCATGAATTGTCTGCTTTTGAACAACTTGTTGTAGAACTAGTACGACATGATGACAGCTGGCCTTTCTTGAAACTGGTTTCCAAGATCCAGGTAAGTGAAAGTGGGTATAAATTAATGACAGTATAATATAATATATCCACCTTCATATTTTGAATCAGTGACTAGTCATGACAACTAAGTTGTCCAAAAGAATTCATTTTTCCTATTTAAAACAGTTGCTAATTTTTTTTAGCAGTAGTGGTATATTAATAATATACTAGGGAATAGTATAGGGAATGGTAAGGGAAATAAAGTTGTAGATGAAACAAGAGTAACATACCCTTCTAGATATTTAATCAGCTTAACATCATGATGATGGTTCAGACATGTGATTTCAGCAGTGAAATGAAAGTAAGTTTTACAGGATACCTTGCTATTGACAGCTCTGGGGTTCAGGATAGTTTACACTAAAGGTTTCACATAGAAACTATTCTACTTTTTAAAAACTCCTATTTTTTATTATGTTAGTAGAGCAGAACAATGGATTCTTCACTTTCCTGCCTACCTATTTTCATTGTTCTTTGTGATCCATTTATTTACTAGCAATGTATGCTATAAGTCCAAATCAGTATAAGGTAATTTGGAAATACACTAACCAGCAAAAATCAGGTTTGATAATCTAAGATATTTTCTATCTGGTTTCCTAAACTTATTTCTTATGGAATGGAGGGAGAGAATAGAGGTGGTGTTTTGTCTCACTTCTGAATTATTTGTATTTGCTGGAAGTTTGGCATATTTGTCTACTCTTAATCATCTTTTTTTTTTCAAGAAGACAGCATGCTAGAATGCAGACCCACTGGACTTAAAAGTCAGAAGACCAGGGGCAGCTAGGTGTCGCAGTGGATAGAGCACTGGCTGTGGAGTCAGAAGGACCTAAGTTCAAATTTGGCCTCTGACACTTTACACTTACTAGCTGTGCGACCCTGATCAAGTCACTTAACTCCTTTGCCTAGCAAAAAAAAAAAGTCAGAAGACCTGAAAATAGTCACTTAATCCTTCTGAATCTCTTTTGACTAAGTACTTCATAGGGTTATTGAGAGAATGAAATAAGGTAAAGTGACTATGAATTTTAATTGTTACACTTTCCTCCCTGGGTGGTATTTACTGCCTATTGCTTGGAACATGGTACACATTTCCTGTTCAGGAACCAGAAGCACAATATTTGGTATTATTGGCACTATTAAAATATTGGTATTGCATTTGCAAACCTTAGTGAGTCTTATTGCTTGCCACTATGGAAGTATTGGCCATTATCTGCTTTTATGACTTTTGCCCTTCCTAATCCGCTAGAAAGATAGATTGAAACTGAAGTTTTATATTTGAAGCAAATGTGTGATTCCCCACTATGGAAACCCATGGATATTGACAACTCATCTTTATAATTTACAAGTTTAAGGGATTGACTCAAGGTACTGAGAGGGTTGAGTGTGTTGTTGTTCCATAGTTACATCATGTGTCAGAGTCAGGATTTGAACCTATGGCATTCTATCTCTCTGTTCTTACATAAATGTAAAAATATCATTTCTGAACAGCTTTTGCAAGAGTATCTTATCCACTTAATGTTTAATTTTTGTTTGGAACCATGCCTTACTTTGTTTTATGCTTTTAATGTTAAAGTAATTAATATTCAACATCTGAGAAGGCAAATAGTTGCTTTCTTTGTTTTCTTGAACCTTTAATAATATCTGCTTGTAATATAACAGTTGGTAGTTTGGTGAATTTTCTTTGGGTTAAGGGTATTTTCTTTATTAAGTGATATGTTTAAATGATTATTTTTCAGGTACCTGACTACTATGATATCATCAAAAAACCTATTGCCTTAAATATAATCCGTGAAAAAGTGAACAAATGTGAATATAAACTAGCTTGTAAGTAATTTACATTTGTTTCTCTTAAGGTTAAACAATAGTGTTTCTGACCATTTCAGTTCATATCAAATATACTAAGCATTGTGCTAAGAAAGAGAAGTTTAGAAGTAGTAGACTGTTACTTCATTTACTTCATAAGCTCTTATATGAAGATAAATTATTTTCTTTTCAACTGTATGGATACTGTTTTTCCTTTTAATTTTAATTATGGGTTTTGTGGATCATATCTCATCTGATATTTAATAGGCTGCCAAACAGGGATTGGAAGCAATTAAGGATTGAGTAAAAAGTGCTACATACAGAATAATTGGAGATAAACTTTAGTATAATTAAAGATAAATGGTCTGAGACACCTGCTTTGAAAGTGCTTTGGCCTCTGCACTATATTTTTATAGGATACATAGGACAAAAGTTCCAAATATCATTCTACTACCCTACTACCTTTTACAGGCCCCTAATTTAATATTAAAAATAATAACAAGGGTTCCATTCTCTTAATGTAATTTTAAAGATTATTGTAGTGGAAAGAATGTTGAACTTCAAGTCAGAAGATCTGGGTTCAGATCCTGACTCTTGCATTCAGTAATGACTTCGGTAAATCATTTAATCTCTGTGAAACTCAATTTCCCCATCTGTAAAATAGAGATAAGGATATTTGCACTTCTTAATTTGTGAAGTAAAGTGTAAATGAGAGGATTTATATAAAACACTTTAATAAGCCTTTTATAAATGTAAACTTTTATCAAAAATGTACCTGTTTGGCTGTACAACAGCTTTATAACCTAATCTGCTGTTAACTCTTCTTTTGTTCCTAGCTGAGTTTATTGAAGATGTTGAGTTAATGTTTTCGAACTGCTTTGAGTACAATCCTCGTAATACAAGTGAAGCAAAAGCTGGAACTAGACTTCAAGCATTTTTCCACATTCAAGCTCAAAAGCTTGGACTGCATGTTATACCTGGTAATGTGGACCACACTATGCCTCCAGCTGCAAAAAAGTCACGGATATAACTTTGTACTTTTGAAGGATTTATTCTGAGGAAAACCTAATGCTATTCATGAAAATGGAATATTAAATCATGCTACAAAGCAGTCATATCATAAAGCAATAAAAACTGTTTAACCACCTTGAAGTGTGGCCTGCACTATGTTCTCAAATTTTAATATTAAGCACTCAGGAGAATGTAGGAAAGATTTTCTTTGCTACAGTTTTGTTCATTGTCTGTTTAATAGATGTATTGGATACAGTACTTGTTTACAGAGGTTTTAACATATTTTAAAGATCATTCATGTGTCCAAGTATCTTGCAAAAATAATTATTTTCTACACCTTTGACTTGTTCTTCATCTTTACTTGACATTTTCTAGACTCTGTGGCATTGTGGGGGTTTTATTAATGTAAATGAAATCTTCTACTTTAGCATAGTTTAGAAACTGTAAATGACTAAGAATTGTTTTTATGAACACATCCTTTGAACACTACACATGAATGAGTACAAGTTTTTGCATATCATTAAAAGTGCTGTACCAGTGCTAGCTGGAGGTATTCAGTTGGAGTTTATTAAGTAGATATTTATTTAGTATTGAAAAAAAATTTGTGGATTTGTTTTTGTATTTATAAAATTTGTACCTGGAAAAAGTTCCTTAAATTTAAAAAAAAATTTACTTTGTTTTTGTTTATTCCTCTAACTTTTCCTAATGATCATCCGAAAAAGGTAACACCCTCCCTTCTCCCTGGCAGTTCTCCTAGCGATAAGTAGCTTTTACAGAACTGTATTATAAGTTTCAATGTACAACTTTTTAAGTGTACAAATAAAATGATACATTTTTCAAAGTATTCTGGTTTTGTGGAATTCATTGCTGCAGTCTATGCCTTCATTTATATCATTTTTAACACATAAAGGCTACATGAACTGACAATTCCTGACATTTGAGAAAGAAGGTAGATTTGGGGCACAGCTACATCTGAGTTATGAAGCCAAAATATCTCATAAGTCGGGGTAGGTATCCAGTAACACTGAATTTAGATATTTGCTCAACTGCTTTTTGTTGTACATGCCATCTGTTTTCATGGTAGGACTAGTACAATTTAGCACAAGCTAGGTTCATTTACCAGTCGTGGCCTCTGTCTTAGAACCTCTGTATCCCTTGTAGTAAATTATTCATATAAAAAAGAGTGGATATATATACTTTATATGGTATTTTAAAGACCTTGATTGTTAAACAATCATTTAATGTAAATTTAAGCATCTTCGGGTTAGAAGTTAAGAAATTTTCAGTCATTCCGTGAACAGACTAAACAGCTGTAAAAAGTGCTATAGGTCTGTGTGTATAGAGATGAAGATTAATAATGTCGTTTCTTCATAGAGGCTTACAAAATAAAGTAATTTGTCAATGTGTCAATTTCTGGGGGCACCTAACAACTTAGGTGTAGCTGTTTGATATCTTAATTTCTTCCTAACATATAGAGAAAAATTTGTGTGGGTGCTATTTTTACTACAATGAAGCATATTACAAAATCAATAATCAGATATTTTATCCTGAATTTCCCAAATATCAAATTAAATAGACATTTCCATATACATATGTATGTGTGTGTGTATATGCATGTATATATATGTGTATTGTATGTGTGTGTGTGTATATGTATATATATATGTGTGTATATATATATGTAACTGGAAATATTATGCCTGAAACAATCTATTATGTACAACTTTTTATTTTATTTTTAAAGTGACATAGTTGATATCTTCTGTTTATTACCTCATCATAGTTATTCCAAATATCCCTCCTCTTCCCAGACAGCTATCCCATATAACAAAAAGCATTTTTAGAAACTGAGAAAAAATCAGCATAACTGATCAGCAGTGTGTAACACCTGTGGACCTCCCACATCCATGAATAAGGAGTAGGTTGGGGATATTATCTCTTATTAATTCATTTAAGTTGTGCTTGAACTTTAGTTACATTTACTTCTGTTTTTGAGAGTATCCATGATCTTTCCACTTACATTGTCATGGTTACTGTTTGCATTTTTTTCTTGGCTCTCTACTTCACTCTGCTTCAGGTCATAAAGATCTTTCTCTGCTTCTCTGTATTCATCATATCATTTCATACAGCACAATAGTATTCTGTTACATTCACATACCACAGTTTGTTTAGCCATTCCACAATTGATGGGCATCTACTTTGTTTCCAATTCTAAATTGTCCAAAAAGTGCTGCTATAAATATTGTGGCATATATGGGGACTTTCTTATTTATGGCTTCCTTGGGTTTTAAGTCCAGTAAGGGAGTCTCTGGTTCAGAGGGTATAAACATTTTCTTCACTTTATTTGCATAATTCCAAATTGGCTTTTCAAAACTGTTTACCTTTTTAGAGCTCTGTCAACAACATATCAGTGTGCCCATCATTCCACAATCCCTCCAATACTGTTGCAATTTTTTGTCATTTTTGCCAATTTGTAGGGTGTGAGGCATAACCTCAGGGTTGTTTGATTTACACTTCTCTCATTACTAGTAATTTGAAGCATTCTTTCATATGGTTGTGAATACTTATGCAGTTTTTCTTTAGAGAAATGTTTGTCTGCTTTGGCCACTTATCTTTTGGAGAATGACTATTAGTCAGATATGTATTTATTAATTATTTTATGTCTTAGATACTAAATCCTCATCACAGAAATTTGATACAGAGATTTTTCCCGTTTGACCATTTCTCTTATTATTCTAGGTGCATTAATTTTGTATGTGCAGAAGCTTTTCAGTTTCTGGGTTTTGTCTTTCCCTGGTTTAGGTATTAGGACTATGTGTGCCTTATAAAAGGATTTTGGTAGGGTGTGTTCTTAGTTTTTGAGAGTAATTTATGAAGTATAGATTCTAACTTCTTTAACAGTTTGATAGGATTCTCCTGTGACTTCAGCAGGATCAGTTTTTTTCTTTGATAGTTCCTTTACAGCTAAATCTATTTCCTTTTCTAAGATTGGGCTATTTAGTATCTCTATCTGGTTTTCTTTCAGGGTTAAATATCTTGCCGAGGGTCACACAGCTAGTGAGTGTTATGTGTCTGTGGCCGGATTTGAACTCTTTACTCCAGGTCCAGTACCCTATCCGCTGCGCCACCTAGTTGCCCCTGGGTTTTCTGATAGTTTGCATATGTTACATTTTTGAAAGTGTTTTTCTGTTTCTTTTCTGTTCTGAATTAGCAGATAACTGCATAATATATTCTAATTATTTTTTTCATTTCTTCTGGCTTTGCTGTGATTTCACCTTGTTCATTTGCAATTTTATTGATTTGATTTTCTGCTCTCTTTAATCATTAGGGCTTTATCAGATTTTATTAATCATTTTACAGAACCAGCTTTTAATTTTATTTATAATTTCTGTTTTCGTTTCCAGTTTATTTCTCTTCTAATTTTAAGTATCTGCTCTTTTGTGTGCTTATTTTACATGTTTATTTCTTGATTTTCTCAGTTTTAAAAATCCATATTCAGTTCATCCTGTCATTCAATCCTCTCTTTTTCTATTTGTTAATGTATGTTTGTAAAGATATGATTTTTCCTGAGGACTGCTTTAGCTGCATCTCAGAAATTTTGTCACCGGTTCATCATTATCATATCATTATCTGTAAAGGATAGATTAGCTATTTCTGCTTTTTAAATTGGTTTGCAGTGTCTCTGTGCCCTAGTACATGGCCGACTTTTGTAAAAGTCCCATGTGGTATGAAGAAATAAATATGTGTGTGTGTGTTCTTTTGTAGTACCTTTTAGAAGACACCGTATGTCTTTTAACTTTAGTTTCATCAGCAATTTGTTCAAATCCATATTTTTTCTTTTGTTTGTATTTCTGTTCATTTATCCAAAATTGAGAGTAGGCTGTTGAAATCTTCATTGTTGTGTTACTGTATTTTCTTATAGCTCAGATGTTTCCTTTATAAATTTGGATTCTAAGGCATTTGCGGTTTGTAAGTTTATTACTGATGTTGATTTTGTTGTGTATGGTTGCTTTCAGCATAATATAGTTTCCTTTATCCCTTTTTATTTGTGCTAATTATTTTAGATATCAGAGACAATACTGACTGATGATAGGGACCCTCTTCTCACCACATCCTTGATTATGCAGTCCACCATTGAAACAGCCCTCCCCTGGTTACTTTTCCCCCATCTATTTACCTCAAAATCTCCCAGGGTCCATGCTGTCCCACTCCTCCAAGCACCAGTTGCCCTTTGTATTTCAAATTTCCCTTTTCCTGAGGTAGGACAAGCAGACTTTTCAAGCACCAAATCCCCAAGGCTACCCCAATGCAAAACTATAGGCAAAATGAACATTAACTCAAAAATTTTAAACAAAATACTATCAGACTACCACAATTCATCCAAGAAATATTAAATACGAACAAGTGGGATTTGTACCAGACATACAAGGATGGTTCAATATTGGGGGGGGGGGAGTCAACAAATAATTTACATATTAAAAACCCAGTCAGTATTGGAGGGATTGTGGAATGATGGGCACACTAATATGTTGTTGATAGAGCTTTAAATGATAACAACAGTTTAGAAAAGCCAGTTTGGCATTATGCAAATAAAGTGAAGAAAAATGTTCCCTCCAAATCAGAAGACTCTATTACTGGACTTAAAACCCAATAAGAAATTCCTGATATTACTCCACAATATAGCAGCACTTTTTGTGACAGCTTAGAATAGGTAGAAGAACCAGTGGAGAGTAGTGTCCTGAAGACCTTAGGAAAAACAGTATCAAGAAGAAGAGGGTAGGAAGAGGGTAGTCAACAGTATCTAAGCCACAGAGATCAAGAAGAATGTGGATTGAATAAAAGATGAGATCTTTGTAGCTTTAGAGAGAGAGGTTTCAGCAAAATGATGAGGTCAGAAGGTGGATTGTAAGGGATCAAAAGGAGAGTGAGGGGCAGCTAGGTGGCACAGTGGATAGAGCTCTGGCCTTCGAGTCAGAAGGACCTGAGTTCAAATCCAACCTTAGACACTTGACACTTACTAGCTGTGTGACCCTGGGCAAATCACTTAACTCCGACTGCCTCACCATAAAAGCAAAAAAAAAAAAAAGTAAAAGGAGAGAAAGTGGAGAAGCTATTGTAGTTGCCCTTTTCAAGGAGTTTAGCCACAAAGGACAGAAGAGATGTAGGATGATGGTTATCAGGAGGTGAAAGGATCAAGTAGTATTTTTTGAAGATAAAGAGTAATGAGGGCAAGAGTTGGGAGAAGAGAAAAATTGTGAACTTGCTGAGAAGAAAGGAGAAAGGAGAATGAATGTCCTGGAGGTCTCCAGACAAAATAACTGGATTTTGATTGGGTAATAGATATCAGTATTAAAGGAGACAAGGTTACTGAATTATGGGGAAAGGGGAGAACTTAATGGCTGGCAATGGGGAGCAGGGATCATTCCAGCCCCCCACTCCCCACCTTGCCAGTGAGCCAAGAGGAATGAATAAAAATGCAGCCAGTATTGTAAAAGGTGTCCAGGGAGGAGCTAGGATTCAGTGATTGTTAGAAGAATGAGAAAATAAACAATTTAAAATGAAGAGAAGTTTCTTGCCTATAAAACAGGCGTTCCAGAGGGGAGGGCTTCATTTGGGAATGATGGGTTCATCACCAAAAAACAAAACAAAACCGAAAGAGGAGGTGACATTTAGGCAGCTAGATGGTGCAGTGGATAGAGCACTGGCCTTGGAGTCAGGAGGACCTGAGTTCAAATCCAACCTTAAACACTTGATATGTACCAGCTGTGTGACCCTGGGCAAGTCATTTAGCCCCAATTGCCTCACCAAAAAAAAAGCCAAAAGGGGAATATGATGGGTTCAGAATCGCTTCATTGTTGAGTGGAAGGCATTACTCCCCAGTAGAGGCCAGAGATTAGGCAGGAGACAGAACAGCAGGAGATAGGAGTCCCTCTCTCTGCCAGCTGTACTCTTCATCTTCTCCCAAGGGACAGGCATAGTAAGAGAAGGCCAGAGGTCAAAGGGAACATTGTTACTTTTTGCACCGAAAGGCCTTCATACCAGGTGATATGGGCAGGTAGGCAATCTTCTCATGCTGGCAGCAGAAGGTAGAAGCTCCCTTGTGCTGGGCCTTCCCTCAGGAGATAAGGGGAAAGAGGGAAAATGGGAGGAATAAGCATTTATATAGTGCCTACTATGTGCCAGGCAGTGTGCTAAGTATTTTACAAACATTATCTCATTCAGTCCTCACGATAATCCTGTAAGGTAGATGCTAATATTTTCAATATTTATTTTGATGAATAATTTACAAAAATCTATTTAAGGAGAACTAATTTATTAAACTTTCACAGGCTTTTTCTTCCACAATGTAACACAATAATACTTAACATTGTTATAAATAAAATATTAAACCAAAATATCTGTAGCTAAGATACAGTGATGCAATATGTACATTAGTATCTCAAATGAATTTGGTCAGGCACAAGAACACAAAGAAATGGTACAAATTCAGAGCTGAGACTGGTCAAATCCTACTTAAAATGTGTCTGGTTAAGTTGATCTTTCACACACAATTTTTCAAGTAAGTGAGTTACCTATAAATAGGGCCTTGATTTCTTTTTTCTTGCCCTGCTATTGCTAGCTTTCTAGCACTCTGTTAAAGAATAGTGATGCTAATAGATGTCCTTGCTTTTATTCTTGGTCTTGTTGGAAATGCAGCTCACCTTTCAACATTACATATGATTTTGGCTCTTTAATTTAGATACTACTTACATATGAAGATTCATTTGTTCCTATCCTTTTTATTGTTCTTTTTTATTACAGAAATAGATGTTGGACTTTGTCAAAAGCTTTTTCTGAATCTATTGATACGTGATTTTATTTATATTAATATGCCATTATGTTTATTTTGCTTATATTGACCTTACCCTGAATTCATGGTATAAATTTCACATTATTTTAGTATATGATCTTTTAAAAATATGTTATTATAGCCTCTTTTAATATTTTATTTAAAACTTTTCCCTCCATGTTCATTAGGTACAGTTTTATTTCTCTGTTTTGCTTCTTCCTTGTTGAGGTATCAAGATGATATTTGTGTCACAGAATTTGAAAAGATCCATTTTCCTATTTTTGCAAACAGATAATGTAATAGTAGAATTAATTATTCTTTGAATGTTTGATAGAATTCATTTAAATCTATTTTTCCTGTTTTTTTTCTCTTCAAGAGTTCCTTTATGCCTTCTCAATATTTTTGTAAATATTTTGTAAAAAAATTATTTTGTAAATAAATATTTTGTAAATATTTGTAAATATTCTGTTATTAGTTTAGTTGGCATATAATTGGGCAAAATAGTTACTAATAGTTTTTTTATTCCCATCTTCAGTTATGAATTTTACATTTTCATTTAAAGTTTTTCTTCTTTCATTTTTGATAAAATTTAATTTCCATATCTTTTAAAATCAGATTAGCTGTTTTAGTTTTAGTTATATATTTTTTAAAACCCAGCTCTTTCCCAAATCCAGTTTGGATTTTTTTTTTCCCTTGGGGGAGGGGGGACTTTCAATTTTGTTAATATTTTATTTTCAGAATTTCTACTTTGGTATGGTTTTTTTTTAATTGTTGCTTTTCTGGTTTTTAAAAATTAATGTGCGATTTGTTGATCTCTTATTTCTGTTCAGAAAACCAACAGATTGCCTATTTCTGACAGTATGTATGCAGTATTCCAAAACCACAGTCCCTCACCTCTCCAATGAAGAAAAGAAGGCACGTTTTCTTCACTCTTCTATGGCCAAGCTTGGCTGATGCATCTATGTATTTCATAAGGATACTGTTTCATTATCTGCAGTGTCTGGAAATACACTGTTATGATAAATCTATGATTAAGGGAAACTGAAGCACAAAAGTCCAAGCATAATCTGTTTATTGGTATTACCAATAATAGAGATCAATGACCCCTCAGTGACCAGAGATACACCTTACAGTTTGAGCTTTTATACAATCTGATTGTATAAGTCTATTGCATAATGTACATAAAACTAAAACTGATTCCACAGTCACCGCTGACTTGCAAAAGGGCCCTTCAAGAGCCTGTGGTAATAGGGATATAGAGTTAGTCAATGTCCTTGGAAAGTCCCCAATCCAACACTGCTATCTGTGCTAGAGAAACCCAATGCTAGGAAAAACATCCCATGACCAGGTTAAATCATCCTTCATTCATCTTCTTTATCTCCTTCAGGAGGCAGGTTCAATTAAAGTTACATGCGTAGTTTCCTATCAGTATTGTACTGCCAACACCTGTACAAAATAGTTCTAAATCTAAGCCTTTAGAAATTAGTTAACAGTGGTTTTTGTGATTAATAAAACTCTTGACTACAAATCAATCAATAATCAATTTCATATTATGTAGTTTCCTTTCTTATCTATCTTAAATGTGTCTTTTGACTATTGCTTTGTCTGAGATAATTTTTTCCACCATATTTTTCCAAAGATTCATCTGAGGCATATTTTTACCCCATCATTTTAACTCTGAATTAATCTTTATGGAGGCATCATGGCATGGAGAGAGGGAGAGACAGACAGACAGAAAGAGAGAGGAGAGAGAGAGCTGACCTCGGAATAAGTAAAACTTGGATTCAAGTCCGTCCTCTGTGTGACATCCTTGCAGTTAGACCCTTGGCAATAATCTAAGCTCTGAGGGCTCCAGGCAATTCTCTAAGATTATAAGTCGCAGAGAAGTTACCAATATGCATTAGTAGAGAAAGTTCCTCATAAGGAGTCCCAACATATATGGAATCAAAAGTCCAGTTTTTTTTAAAATAAGATTTTTTTTAAAATTTCATGTATATTTCTTGTGCTCTCATTGCTTCTACTTACTCTTTTCTCTGGCCTTATTAATCAAATGAAATCAGGCTCTCTAAAGTTACCAGTGATTACTTAATTGCCAGATGTCTCTTTTTTCAGTCTTCATCCTTCTTGATCTCGCTGTAGTATCTTACACTCTTGACCACTCTCTTCCTGGATACCTTTTCTCCTGTGGGTTTCCATGACACTATTCTCTTGGTTCTCTTACTTGTCTGACTACTACTTTCAAGTCTTCTTTACTGTTTTCTGAACAGAAATAAGAGATATGTCTTATCCCATAATTATGTGGTTATTCCAAAGCTCAGACCTTGGTCTTCTTTGCTTTTCCTATTTTTTAAAAAAAAATTGGTGACTTAATTAGCTACCATTAGTTTAATTATGTCTAAGCTGATAGTTATCAGTTATTTTATATTTATATATATATTATATATATATATATATATATATCTCCAGCCATAGCAATTCCCTCCAGTCCAGCATCACCAGCTATTCATTGGACTTTTTGAACTAGATGTCCTATAGGTATATACTAAGGTATGTTCAAAATAGAATTTGTTAACTTTGACCCAAAATCTATTTTTGTCAAAGGTACTACCACTCTTTCAATCAACCAACTGAAAAACATTAAGCACCCTCTATGTATTTGATGCAGAGAATCCAAAGACAAAGAAACTACCTTTACACAGTGAAGGAGGCATATAAGTACATGCAAAATCTACAGCAAATATAAATGCAAGGTAATTTGAGAAAAAGTGGAGGAAGTTCTAACAACTCAGATAGAAAAGACCTCAAATAGAGTGATGCTTGAGCTGAACTTTGAAGGAAACCAGGGATTCTAAGAGACAAAGGTGAGGAGGATGTATCATCCAGACTTGGGGAATAGCCTGGCCAAAGGTATTAGAGTGGGAGTATATGAGTGTTGAGTGTGAAAAACAGCAGTATGATTCACTAACAAAATATTTTCTAGTGGTGCTCTTGTATTCTAGGAAATAATATGTTTTAGACAGTGGTGGGTATATTGCTTATGTTGAGGTGAATGGTATTGGGTAAGAGAAATGGGAAGGGGGAAGAAAGATGTTTTTATTTAGGATGTTTTTTACGGTAAAATAGTACACCGAATCCAGCAATACATATTAAAAGCAATACTCTACACTTTTTATCATCAGAACATCAACAGGGTTCCAATAGATGAGAAATGCAGTTAACATGTGAGTGACATTGTAACTAGGTATCTGCAAATGTAAGTTCAGATAGATTCAGATTGTATTTGGGCCATATGTTAGTGCACATACCAAGCATTGAACCAAATCTGTATTCATGGTGTAAATCCCTTCTGATCATAATGATATATTGCTGTAATCTCCTTGCTAGTATTTTATTTAACATTTTTGCATTAATATTCATTAAGGAAATTGGTCAATAGTTTTCTTCCTCTGTTTTTGCTTTTTCTGGTGTAGGTATCAGCACCATATTTGTTTTGTAAAAGGAATTTGGTAGGATTCCTTCTTTGCCTATTTTTTCCAAATAGTTTATATAGTATTAGAATTAATTATATTTTAAATGTTTGGTAGAATTCACTTGTGAATCTATCTGGTCCTAGGGATTTTTCTTAGGAAGCTTTGTTTTTTCTTCTTAAGAGTTTGGCATCTGTGCTGGGGAAATAAAGGGGTGCTCTGAGGCTGCAAGACCAAGAACACTTCAGCTAATAAAAGATCTGGAAAAAAAGTCAATCTACAGGACTTACGCTAAACAAATGTAGGATCACAGTAACCTAGCCCTCCTGATTCCAGGCGCACCAGAATCTAAAGTCAGGAGAGAGCCAAGCATCATCTGCAGATATAACATCCAGCTATATATCATCTAGTGGAGCATGGTTGAGTAGAAACTATGAGTTCAGTGGAGTATCCTCCACCAAAATCCAGCCAGGCAAGGTTCTATGCTGACCAGTCAAGAAATACTGGCTGTTAGTGGGAGAGGCATAAAGACAATATTAGTGGGTATCAAACTTTTAGCATCAAAAGCCTTGAGTTGCCCTCACACATATGTATGTGCCTTGGATAACACTTATATTTCCTACATGTGTCTCTCATGAGTTACCTCCATGTGTTCATGCTTCCCAATGATTTTGTGTCTATTTGTGGGAAAGTGCCTCCCAGGTTTATGAGGAAGATGTTTTGTTGCTACTTTTAGGTTACCAGGGTAATGAAAGCATCAAATCCAATATTCCCTGTTTGTTATTGACTGGTCTGCATATGATGGCTTGCCAGCATAAGACTAAAAATAAACTGGACTAGCATATTTAGCAGCTAGAGACTTGAGTTTTCAGTTTAAAAGTACTGTGCAATGAAAGTCAAGGGGCAGCTAATGGAACTAGTGGCCATGCAAGTGAAGGGATCTCTTCTGAATGGGGTGGGGACTGATGGGCCCCAGCCAGGAACCCATACTGAGGTTCAGGTTCATGCTGAGATCTGAGGCACAAGACAGGAGAATCAGAGCAGATATGAGGTATAGATTTGGGAGCTACTACTCACCCAGTTATGATTTCCAAGAGGAATAGATGGTGGGTCATCTTCACTAAGGAACTGGGGTCCTTGTAGTATAATTACACATAGAAACCTAAGGAGTCCCTGCAGCAATGGCTTCTGAGGGCATGGCCTAGAGGAGACAATGTTGAGCTGCTTATAACAGCTGACTTCCATAGCCTAGGGGAACTCAGCTAAATATATTAAAGCCTCCAGATGTGGAATGCCCTTTGTCCCTTTTTACATTACTGAGATGGGGAATTATTTTTCTAGACTCATAAAGATGAATTTGTATTGCAGCTAGCTCCCCAATGGGAATTTGCGAGAGAGGGGATATAATTCCTAAAGGAAATAGGTTTGATAGATTGGATTTATGTAGCATTCTCCTTGTTCTCCTCCTCCCCATGGCCTACAACACCCTATACCCAGCCTATGTCAGGGGTAATTAGATCCCGTCTTTTGGATGAAATACCACTCAAATGGCTTTAGACTTTAGCTATGGATCTTTTCCACCATACAAACATACAGGTGGGGCTGATCAAAATGGCAAAATTTGAGCAGGAAGCTAGGATAGTCGTAGTTTGGGCAAATCCCACTGTCAGTGCCAACAGGCACTCTGGGAATAGGTGGGAGGCATCACAGAACCTGCTGCCCTGACAGATGAGCATAAAGCAACAACACCTTCTCCCGGAGGGATCTTTGGGTTGTGCTTCTAAAACATGAGGTTGAAAAAGAAAGCAAATGATGGCTAGTCCCTGGAGGTGCTAGTAAAACTGCACAGGGAAATTTAGCACCAGGGAATTAGGGGCCTTACACCCTATCCAAGCCTGCCGCATTCGGATCAGTCACTACAAAGGGAAAACCATGGAGGGAAGAAGTATTATGAATTCGGTATCTATGTGGGCCCTTTCATTGACCTATATAGGTCTTGTACAGGAGACGGCACCTGAGCTGAGATTTAAAGTAATCTAGAAATTTTAAGAGGCAGAGGTAAATCACGTCCATGCAAAGGGGACAACCTGGCCAAAGACATGGCGGAACAACATTTGAGGAAGAACAAGAAGGCCTGTTTGACTGAAACGTAGTATGTGAAAGGGAGTAATGTGTAACAAGCCTTAACAGGTAGGCTGCAATCAACTTTTGAAGGACTTTAGAAACCAAACAGAATTGTATATTTTATGTCAGAGCGAGAGGGAGCCACTGGAGTGACATGATCTAGCCTGTGTTTCAGGAATATAAATTTTGCAGCTATGTAGACTGGAGGGGAAAACTTGAAGCACAGAGTATTGCAATAGTCCATGTGAGAGATGATGAACTAAGGTAGTGACCATTTAAGTAAAGAAAAGGTGACAGACATAAGAAATGTTATGATGATAGAAATGTTATGATGGTAGAGTCTTTAAGACTTGTCAACTGACTAGAAATAGGGAGTAAAGGAAAATTAAGAGTAGATAATTACTATGAATTTGTTGGAAAAATGATGTCCTTGACAGAAATAGGAAAGTTAGAGTGAAGGGAGGGTTTTGGGGAAAAGAATGAGTTTTGTGATATATATGTCCACTCCAGACATACATATGTGTGTATACGTATGTGTCTGTCTATCTATCTATCTATCCATCCATCTCAGCCTCTTGCTGTATCATCATCCATGTCCCACTCTCTCAACATGGATGTCTACAAAAGTTCTATTCTGTGCTCTTATTTCTTTCTACTGTCTCTCATTGGTTTCATCAGTTTCCATAGGTTCAATGGTCATCTCTATGTAGATAACATGTATATATGAATATTATATACCTATATACACACAAATATGTATATATAAATGCTTAATATATTTAATCTATGTCTATATATATGCTGAAGGAATAGCCAGTCAAATAAGAGAAGAAACCGGTATCATGAAAATTTAATGAGGAGACAATATAGAGAGGGAGGGAGCAGGTTAATAGTATCAAATGCTGCAGAGAGGTCTATGATAATTAGGAGATTCTTGGTAAGAGACCAGGTTCAGTTTGTCCCTGTCATGCAAGATGTCTACGACAGAGTTCAAATGGAAGGAGGATTTCCTGTTGATATGATAAGGTCCTCCAGTTGCTATTTGTCAATGGGACAATGGTTCTTAAACTTTTTCTGGTCTCAGAACCACTTTGTGATCTCAAAAATTATTGAGGACCCCAAAGAGCTTTTGTTAATGTGGTTATATCTATTGATATTTACCATATTAGAAATTAAAACTGATGATATTTAAAATATTTATTCATTTCAAAATAATAATGAACCTATTAACATGTTTATAGAAATAACATTTTTTAAAAATAGCTGTATTTTGATGAACAGACTGACTTCAGAAAAACCTGGAAAGACTTATATGGTCTGATGCTGAGTGAAGCGAGCAGAACCAAGAGGACTTTGTACACAATAACAGCCATGTTATGCAATGACTAAGATTGTTAAACTAAACCCTTCTCAGCATTAGGAGGATCTAAGACATCTCCAGAGGCCTCGGGATGGAAAATGCTGTCCACATCCAAAGAAAGAACTGTGGAAGTCAAATCGCTATCACTTTTTTTACCTTCTGTTGAGTTTTGTTTCATCTTTCTGATGGTTCCTCCTATTGGTTTTAATTTTTAATAACAACTTCACTAATGGGAAAATATGTTTAATGGGTATGTAAATGTAAAGCCTATATCAGATTGTGCGCAGTCTTGGGGAAGGTGGGGGGGAGGAAGAGGGAGAAAAATTTTCAACTCAAAAGCATATGGAAGTGATTGTTGATAAATCAAAATAAATTAATTTAAAAAAAGGGGAAAAAATAGCTATATTTTTGCAAATAAGAAATTTAGTGAGAAGAGTGGCATTATTTCACATATTTTTGCAAATTTTAAAAATATCTATCTTACTAGAAGCTAACTGCTTCTGCATTCAATCTATTGTAGTATGTTGTTTTGGTTGAAAGTACATCAAGAAACTCTAGCTTCACACAGACATAAAACTGGAAAGGGGCAGGGGTATTTTAATAGGTAAATAATGTCTTAGGATTATCATGAGAATAGTTTTGACCTTGTGGATCCCCAAAAAGCATCTCAGAACTATACTTAAGAGTACATGGACTACGCTTCGAGAAACTCTGGTCTATGATATTGTGCTGATCATATACCTCAACACTGCAGAGCCTCTGAAATGAGATCTACAATCAACAGGAAACAGCAAGTGAAAGAAAAATGCTGGTTTTTAAAGCTGATAAGCATTTGGAAGGACAGACTCTAAAGCTTGTCCATAAGTACATAGACCATGAACAAACACAGTAAATGGACAATTGGTCCCAAAAGCTAACCTAAGGAAGCAAGTGGGGGTAGCTTACATCTGGGAAATTGTATAGTAACCAAGATATTCACCCACATGAAAGCCTTTCTTTTCAGTTCCATGGTCTTTTAAGAATTAAGAATTTTTAAATAATAATTTTTATTTTTTGTTTTTCTGAACTTTACAAACTTGCACAAAACTTTACAAACCAATTAGTTTGAACATTTCTGTATACAATGAAGAATAAAAAAAGAGAATTACTTATGACACTTAAAATCTATTATAAACAGATTTTGCTTTCTTTAAAGAATTCAACTTGTTAGTTTCAACATTGCCCAGCTCCCTCCTTCTGAACTTCCTCCTGTTCTCTCTATACAATGAAAAAAAAAACTTCAGTGATCTTTTCTATCTTATTTTTTTGAAGGAAAGGCATCATTCACCTTCTTTTCCTTTCAATATCCCAAATTAAAAAAAAAAACAAAACTTATAATAAAATAAGCATAGTCAAGCAAAATAAATCCAGATGTTAGCCATGACTAAAAATGTATATCTTGTTATGCTTCTCAAGTCTATCACCTTTCTGTCAGGAAGAGAGCAGCATACTTCATTATAGGTCTTCTAACATGGCTGGCTGTAGTGATCAGAGTTCATGAGTCTTTCAAAGTTCCTTTCCTTATGGTCTTTGTATGGTTTTGTTTACTTTACAAGTCTTCCTAGGTTTCTCTGAACCCATCCTTTCCATCATTTCTTATAACCCAATAATATTCCATTATATTCATATGCCATAATTATTCATCAATCTTAGGCAGATGCTTTTTATATTAAATATCCTGGGAATTCACCTTTCTATTTATATTTCTCTGTCCCTTAGAGCTGTCAGGAATATGGAGAGTAAAGAAAGAGTTGGCCAAGCAGAGATCACATCTAGATTTCAGCAAAGTATTTGATTAAAAAAAACCCTTTTATAAAATCCTTTTGACAAGATGGATAGGTATGGGCTAAGCAATATTACAGTTAGTTGAATTCAGGACTCGCCAAATACAAAGAGTAGACACTAATAATTGGATGTCATCTTGGAGGGGGGAGGTATCCCACCAATCTGATTGGTCCTGTGCTATTTAATATTGTTAATCAATGACTTGGATAAATGTAGAGGTAGTATGTTCTGTATCAAAAAGAATGGTGACAAGCTATAACAGTGATTTGAATAAATTAAGTTGAAATTAAATAAGAGTTGTAACACCTTGGTTGAGGCTTTTCATGCCTCAAATCCTCCCTTTTATGCCAGTTTACTGAAAGATAACCTACTTTTGAGATCTGTTGTGGGTTAGCATCCAAAGCTTTAGCTCATGAGTCCCCACTAATATATTCTTTTTACCAGAAAACTGGAAGACACAATTCAAAGCAAAACACATTTAATTAAAATGCATAGCAAAAATTTTTATTGTTGTTGTTCAGTCATTCAGTTGTGGGCCATACATGGACCATAGCACACAAAACCCTTCTATTCTCCACTATCTCCTAAGTCTGTCCAAGTTCATATTCATTTTTTCCGTGATGCTATCTATCCATCTCATACTCTGCCATCCCCTTTCCCTTTTGCCTTCAATCTTTCCCAGTGAATCCTCCCTTCTCATTACGTGGCCAAAGTATTTAAGTTTCAGCTTCAGTATTCAACCCTCTAATGAACAGTCTGAATTAATTTCTTTAGGTATTGACTGATTTGATCTCCTTGCTGTCCTAGGGACTCTTAGACATCTTCTCCAGCACCACAATTTAAAAGCATCTATTCTGTGGCAATCAGCTTATCGTCCAACTCTCACAGCCATGCATTGCTATTGGAAAAACCATAGCTTTGGCTATACAGACTTTTGTCAGCAAAGTGATATCTCTGTTTTTTAGCATGCTGTTCAGATTTGCCATAGATTTTCTTTCTTTCTTTCTTTCTTTCTTTCTTTCTTTCTTTCTTTCTTTCTTTCTTTCTTCTTTCTTTCTTTCTTTCTTTCTTTTTTTTTTAAAGGCAATTGCTGTTAAGTGACTTGCCCAGGGTCACACAGCTACTAAGTGTCAAGTGTCTGAGGCTGGATTTGAACTCAGATCTTCCTGACTTCAGGTCTGGTGCTCTATTCACTGTACCACCTAGCTGCCCTGATAGCTTTCCTTTCAAGGAGCAATCATCTTTTACTTTTTATGGCTGCATTTGCTGTCTGTAGTGATCTTCGTGCCCAGCAAGATAAAATCTGACTGCTTCCATTTTTTCTCTCTCTATTTGCCAGGAAATGATGAGACCAAGTTACCAAGATCTTAGTGGTTTTTTTTTTAATGTTAATCTTCAAGCGAGCTTTTATACTTTCATCTTTCACCCTCATCAAGAATTTTCTTAATTCTTTTTTCACTTTCTGCCATTGGAGTGGTATAAACTGCATAGTTGAGAGTGTTGATACTTCTCCTGGCAACTTTAATTCTGGCTTTTGATTCTTCCAGCCTGGCATTTTTGCATGATGTATTCTGAACATAGGTTAAATAAACAAGGTGACAATACATAGCCTTGTACTCCTTGTCCAATCTTAAACCAATCAATTATTTCATGTTTAGTTCTAACTGTTCCTTCTTGATCCACATACAGGTTCCTCAGGAGACGAGTAAGATGATCCCATCTCTTTGAGGACTTGCCACATTTTGTTGTGATCCACATAGTCAAAGGCTTTAATGTAGTCAATGAAGCAGATGTAGATGTTTTTTACTGGAACTTCCTTGCTTTCTCCATAATCCATTGAATACTGGTGATTTGGTCTCTAGATCCTCTGTCTCTTCAAAAAAACCCAGCCTGCTCTTTTTTTTTAAATAACGTTCAGTTCACAACGCTGATAAAGGCCAGGTGTTTCCACTGCATGCAGGGCCATATCCAATCATCCTGATCTATATCTGCTACTGAACCAAGATGACTCTGGAGGAGAAAGTGAGGCTGGTGACTTCGCACAGACCTCCCTCTCTTAAATCAAATTCACTTACAAGTCCTGGCATCACCTTCCATGTCATCATTCTCTTTGAGAGGAGGACAAACAACAACCTGTGAGTATTAGGAGCTGACCCACTGGGGACCCAACTGACCAGTTCCAGTTGGGCAACACAACTCCTTCCTTCCTCCTTTCCTCTCCCCTCCCTTCTCCTCCCCTTCAAGAATGAAGGACAAACAATAACAACAACAATTGCTGAAGCCTAGCTTGCAGAATCTTAAGCATACTCTTTCTGGCATGTGAAATGAATGCAATTGTTTGGTAATTTGAAAATTCCTTGGCATTGCCCTTCTTTAGGATTAGGATACAAACCGATCTTTTCCAATCCAGTGGCCACTGTTAAATTTTCCAAATTAAGTAACAAGAAATATTCTGTGTCCCCTGCCCCCTGGTATGTACAAGTGTAGTCTATATAGACTGACTATAGGATTTCTTATCCCAACTCCCACTCACATTGATAAGTCATGTCCCAAGGATACTTGTTAGCTACATCTTCCCCCTTGGGGTTCAAGTGGCTAATCCCAAAGGGTAGAGGGTGTCTTTCTATTGCTCTCACCCCAAATCCCCATTCTGGTGTATTCTTCCTAAAATCAATTCGAAGTTACTGTTAGTATCTCTGTTATATCACTGATACATTCCAATAATTTTTGCCCCAGTTTCATTTAACCAATTAACATCAAATAACTTTTTAAAAAAATACTATGAAGATATAGAAAGAACAGAAGTATAAATCATTCACCTCAATAGCCAGCAGCAAATTCTTTATTATGCCACTTTACTATGCCTTTATTATTAAGCCTCCTCTCTGGGGAGAGAGGGCTCAAATTTAAAGCAATTGTTACAAAGCATTCACTTCTACCAAATTTACTTCCAAATAATAATAGTCAATAGTTAACAGTTATACTGGGTTCACTATGTTCCAGACACTGTGCTAAGTGTTTTACAATTATTATTTCATCTCATCCTCCCAACAACCCTGGAAGGTAGGTGCTATTATTATATCTATTTTACAAATGAGAAAATTGAGGCAAACAGAAGTTAAGTGACATGCCCAGGATCATGCAGCTTATTTAAGGCTGGATTTGAACTCAAGTTTTCTTGGCTCCAGTCCTGGCACTCTATCCATTCTGCCACCTAGCTACCCCAAATGTAGTATGACCAATGAACAGAATCAATCCCTTGCTTTTAGGACCTGGCATCTTGGCCATGCAAGTTAGTCCACTGCTGAGCTGTGTTTCAGTCAATCTTCCATACTGGCACTAGCCTTACCTCTGTCAGCAACAACAGGCCATGCATTCCCACCTTCATGCCAATTCCAGATGAGAGAAAGCCTGAGGCCCTTCCTTACACAGAGGCCCACAACAGATTATCCTCCTCATTGGACAAGAAAGGACTACATTACACAGGGGCACACTTTCCCAAAAGCTACCAAATCAGTGAGAGAGATGATATGCATATATGTGCAGGAAACACGCACAAACAGGGAATAGGTGTGGCTGGAGGATATGCCTTGAGAAGTACATATACGGAACACATGTTCCTAAGGTAATATGTATAGCCAGAACCACTGACTCCTCTAAAGCAGTATTTCTATTAGAGTCCTTCTCTTCTGACCCTGAAGCTTGTCCCCTAAAAGTTCTTTGGTGATGGCATGAAACTACAAGCAGGCATCTTCATTTATCTGCTCTCTGCTACCATCTACTGGTTTTCAATTGCTATGTAGCCTCTTTTATTTTTTCCCTAGCAGAGGGCAGCAGTCTCTCAGCTCTTTTTCCTCATAGTTAACACTCACAGTTAACATAGAGTTAACACTCTTGTGAATCTAATCCTAAGCCAGCTATATCCAGCCACCTAACAAGAGAATCTCCTAGGCATTTAAATTTATTTTTTCAACTACTTTTTCTATTGCTACTATTTGTACTTTCTCAGTCCAAACTGATTTGAGTTATAGTCCAAAAATTCCTTTAAATTCCTATTGTACAACTGGATGGGAACTCGTATCATTTTGGGTACTACATTTAGCAAAACTGCAAAGGAGTTGAATGGAACTGTGGTAAGGAGATTCCTTTAACTCTCATGATTTCCCATATCTATGCAAATCACTTTGAGAATAAGATTGAATGGGGCTTGGTGGAACTTGTAGAATTGGGTCCTTGTACAATCAAATCACTGTACTCTTTCCAGGGATACCTGAAAACTCTTATAGTTGAGGGCTTTTCTTAAAGATCTTTACAAGAACAAGATCAGCAATGCATGACTAGATGACAAATTTATGTGAAAAATATCAGGAAATTTTAGTAGACATGTCAGAAGAGCTAATGTGATCTTAGGTTTCAATAAGATAGACTTAGCATCCAAAATACAAGTGGCATGGCCCTGCTGTGTTCTTCCCTGTCAGATCACATCTTGAGCATTGTGTTCAGTTCTGGATACCTATCCAGAGGGAGGTATGGGGAGCGATGAGAGTTCTTGAGACCACGCCAATATATAAGGTTTGGTTGAAGCAATAAGGTATGGTTAGCCTGGAAAAGTAAAGACTTATTGAGGTGAGGGAATACGTTACAATTCTCTTCAAGAATTTGAAAGGCAGGGTGGAGCCAAGATGGTGGAGTGAAAGCAGTGACTTGCTTAAACTCTCCCCCAAACCCTTCCAAATACTCATAAAAAATGGCTCTAAACAAATTCTGAAGCAGCAGAACCCACAAAAAGACAGAGTGAAACAAATTTCCAGCCCAAGACAACCTGGATGATTGATCAGAAAGGTGTATCGTGCTGGGCTGGGAGCGCAGCACAGCGTGGGAGAACAGGCTGCAGCGAACCTGGAGCAGGCCTCAGAGGAGTGAATCTCGGGCAGCTGTGGAGGTTTCCAGACTCCTCAACCCACTAATACCAAACAAAACTTAGAAGGTCAGTGGGAAAAGTCTGTTTCTGTCGGTGCTGAGAAAGGAAGGCGGGGTCTCAGCTTCAGTCCCCAAGAGCATGGTCCTGGGGGGTGCATCTGCTTCCCGAGCTTCTGGCCCACAGACTGAGGGGGAATCCAGTGGCTGATCAGAGAGGGATCGCAGGGATCTCTTTGCCAGTGCTGAGGCAGGAATCTCTTGCTTTGCCCGTGTTTGGATCTGGGTCACAGTTCTGGGGGCGTGCTGGGTGAGGAAGACGCTGGTGGTGGAGCTTGTAGTGGCTGTGGAGAGAAACCCCTCCTCACAGTTACAGGACAGAAAGGAATACTTGTGGTCACAGGCCAGGAAAGGAGTAAACACCTTGCCCTTATCATACCACCTTGGAAGAACTGAAAATTTACAGGTCCTACAAGTATCTCTGAAAACAGCTACACAAACCCCTGAAGCTTGGGACAGTACATTCTCCACATTGGAAGCAGATTCTTACCTTAACAAAGAGTTTAAAACTCAAGCAATTGGCCGGGATCATGAGCAAGCAGCGCAAAAAGAGTCAGACTATATTATCTTACTTTGGTGACAAAGAAGATCAAAATATACAACCAGAAGAAGACAACAAAGTCAAAGCTCCTACATCCAAAGCCTCCAAGAAAAATATGAATCAGTCCCAGGCCTTGGAAGAGCTCAAAAGGGATTTTGAGAAGCAAGTAAGGGAAGTAGAGGAAAAACTGGAAGAGAAATGAGAGTGATGCAAGAAAATCATGAAAAACAAGTCAACAGCTTGCTAAAGGAGACCCAAAAAAATACTGAAGAAAATAACACCTTAAAAAATAGCCTAACCCAAATGGCAAAAGAGGTCCAAAAAGCCAATGAGGAGAAAATGCCCTAAAAAGAAAAATTGGCCAAATGGAAAAGGAAGTCCAAAAGATTACTGAAGAAAATACTTCCTTAAAAATTAGAATAGAGCAATTGGAAGCTAGTGACTTTATGAGAAATCAAGACACTGTAAAACAAATCCAAAAGAATGAAAAATTAGAAAACAATGTGAAATATCTCATTGGAAAAACAACTGACCTGGAAAATAGATCCAGGAGAGAGAATTTAAAAATTATTGGACTATCTGAAAGCCATGATCAAAAAAAGAGCCTAGACATCATCTTTCAAGAAATTATCAAGGAAAACTGCCCTGAATATTAGAACCAGAGGGCAAAATAGAAATTGAAAGAATCCACAGATCTCCTCCTGAAAGAGATCCCCAAAGGAAAACTCCTAGGAATATATAGCCAAATTCCAGAGTTCCCAGGTCAAGGAGAAAATATTACAAGCTGCCAGAAGGAAACAATTCAAGTACTGTGGAAACACAATCAGGATAACACAAGATTTAGCAGCTTCTACATTAAAGGACCGCAGGGCATGGAATATAATATTCCGGAGGGCAAAGGAGATAGGATTACAACCAAGAATCACCTACCCAGCAAAACTGAGTATAATCCTTCAGGGGAAAAAATGGTCATTCAGTGAAATAGAGGACTTTCAAGCATTCCTGATGAAAAGACCAGAGCTGAATAGAAAATTTGACTTTCAAATACAGGACTCAAGTGGAACATGAAGAGGTAAACAGGAAAGAGAAATCATAAGAGACTTATTAAGATTGAACTGTTTACATTCCTGCATGGAAAGATGATATTTATAACTCATGAGACCTTTGTCAGTATTAGGGTAGTTGGAAGGAAAAAATTATATGTATGTATATAGATAGATAGATAGATAGATAGATAGATAGAGGGCACAGGGTGAGTTGAAGATTAAGGGGTCATATCTGGAGAATAAAATTAAGGGATGAGAGAGGATTATACTCGGAGAAGAAGAAAGGGAGAGGTAGAATGGGGTAAATTATCTCACAAAAAAAAAACAGAAAAGAAAAGTCTCTTACAGTGGAGGGGAAGCAGGGGAAGGTGAGAGGGAATGAGTGAATCTTATTCTCATAGGATTTGGCTTAAGGAGGGAATAACATACACATTCAATTGGGTATGGAAATCTGTCTTACCCTACAAAAATAGGGGGAGAAGGGGACAAGAGAGCAGGGGGATGATAGAGAGGAGGGCAGATTGGGAAAAGGGTGTAATCAGAAGTAAATACTTCTGAGGAGGACAGGGTCAAAAGAAAGAATAGAATAAATGGGAGGGCAGGATAGGATTAAGGGAAATAGAGTTAGTTTTTCACAACATGTCTACTATGGAAGTGTTTTGCATAACTGCACATGTATAACCTATATTGAGTTGCTTGCCTTTTCAATGAGGGTGGGTTGGGAGGGAGGAAGAGAGAAAATTTGAAACCTAAAGTTTTAAAAACATATGTTTTAAAAAAAGTTTTCACATGCTATCGGGAAATAAGAAATACAGGAAATGGGGTACAGAAGTCTATTCTGCCCTACAGGAAAATAGAAGGGGAAGGGGATAAGAGAAAGGGGGAGAGAAAGAAAAGAGGACAGACTAGGGGAAGGCATATTCAGAATGCATGCCATCTGGGGGTGGGGGGAGGGTGAGACGGGGTGAAAATTTGAAACTCAAAAACTTGTGGAAATGAATATTGAAAACTACAAATAAATAAATTTATATTAAAAAAAAAAGAATTTGAAAGGCAGTTATATAAAAAAAGGAGTAGGTATATATTACTTGTTCCTGGAGAACAGAACCAGAGAAAAGGCTGGAAGTTGCAGATTTAGGTTTAAAGTAAAGAAATATTTTCCAACAGAGCTACCAAAAGACTACTTCAAGAGAAAATGAGTCTTCCTTCCTTAAAGGTCATCCAATGAAGTCAGCTGGATGACTACTTATTAGAGTTATTTAAAGGTATGGGTTTGACTACATGGCCTTCCAACTATGAAATTCTCAGTGATAGCCACTGATACCTGAAGGTTTCAGTTGATTTATATACAAATAACAGTCCTTTGCACAGTATGTATTCATAAATGCTACTTTCACTTACAGCAATGATTCTTTTTTATTTTTCGAAAATCCGTTCTATTGGACTCTCTACTTCTTAAACTTGCTTGGAATAGAAATTCTGGATTGCTAGCTAAATGCTAAGCTCCCTGCTACTTTATTTTCTCAGGATTCCATACCTATGACATGCTATTTACAAATATGTCATTGTATATTATTAAAATGTTGTTCTCTACTTCTTAGGGTCACCTTGTTTTGACTGGCTTAAAAATAACTAGTTAAACCCACATAGATCATTGACATTTCCATATATTACCAACAAAGCCCAACAGCAAGAGATAGAAAGAGAAAATCTATTTAAAGTTACTGTAGACATTATAAAATATTTAGGAGTCTACCAACTGAAACAAACCCAGGAACTCTATGAACACAATTACAAAACACTTTTCACACAAATAAAGTCAGATCTAAATAAGTAGAAAAACATCAGTTGCTCATGGGTAGGCCAAGCTAATATAATAAAAATGACAATTCTACCTAAGCTAATTTACTTATTCAGTGCTATACCAATCAAACTACCAAAAAATTATTTTATAGAATTAGAAAAAATAATGAGATTTATTTGGAATAACAAAAGGTCCAGAGCATCAAGGGAACTAATGAAAAGAAATGCAGGGGAAGGTGGCCTAGCCATTCCAGATCTTAAATTGTATTATAAAACAGCAATCATCAAAACTGCTTGGTACTGGCTAAGAAACGGAATGGTGGATCAGTGGAATAGATTCAAGTATGCAAGACACAGTAGTCAATGACTATAGTAACCTATTATTTGATAAACCCAAAGACCCCAGCTTCTGGGACTTATTTGACAAAAACTGCTGGGAAAACTGGAAAAGAGTATGGCAGAAACCAGTCATAGACCAAAATCTTATAACATACACCAAAATAAAGTCAAAAATGGGTTCATGATCTAGATATAAAGGCTGATACTGTTAGCAAACTAGGGAGAGCAAGGAATAGTTTACCTATCAGATTTATGGAGAACAAAAGAATTTATGACCAAAGAGGAGACAGAGAACATTACAAAATGCAAAATGGATAATTTTGATTACATTACATTGAAAAGTTTTTGCACAAACAAATCCAATGCAACCAAGATTAGAAGGAAAGTAGAAAATTGGGAAAGAATTTTTACAACCAGTGTCTCTGATAAGGGCATCATTTCTAAAATATATAGAGAACTAAGTCAAATTTACAAGAATACAAGTCATTCCCCAATTGATAAATGGTCAAATGATATGAACAGGCAGTTCTCAGATGAAGAAATTAAAACCATCTATAGTCATATGAAAAAATGCTCTAAATCACTACTGATTAGAGAAATGCAAATCAAAACAACTCTGAGGTACCACATCACACCTATCAGATAGGCCAACATGACAAAACAGAAAAATGATAAATGTTGAAGAAGATGTGGGACAATTGGAACACGAATGCATTGCTTGTGGAGTTGTGAACTGATCCAACCATTTTGGAGAGCTATTTAGAACTATGCCCAAAGAGCTATAAAAATGTGCATACCCTTTGACCCAGCAATACCACTTCTAGACCTGTATCCCAAAGAGATCATACAAATGGGAAAAGGACCCACATGTATAAAAATATTTATAGCAGTTCTATTTGTGGTAGCAAAGAATTGGAAATTGAGAGGATGCCTATCAACTGGGGAATGGCTGAACAAGTTGTGGTATTATGAATGTAATGGAATACTGTTGTGCCATAAGAAATGATGAGCAAGCAGACTTGAGAAAAAACCTGGAAAGACTTGTATGGACTGATACTGAGTGAAGTGAACAGAGCCAGGAGAACATTGTACATGGTAACAGCCATATTGTGCGAGGACTAATACTGATAGACTTAACCCCTCTCAGCAATACAAGGATCTGAGACATCTCCAAAGGCCTCATGATGGAAAATGCTATCCACATCCAAAGAAACAACTATGGAGTTTGAATGCAGATTGAAGCATACTATTTGATACTTTTTTTCTTCGGTTGTGTTTTATTTCCTCTTTCTTGTGGTTCCTCCTATTGGTTCTAATTTTTACTCACAACATCACTAATGTGAAAATATGTTTAATAGGAATGTTTATGTATAGCCTATATCAGATTGTGTGCCATCTTGGGGAGGGAGGTGGGAAAAGGGGGGAGAAAAATTAAAAACTCAAAAGCTTATGGAAGTGATTTTTGATGAATCAAAATAAATTAATAAAAAAACTGATTAGTTGATCTGTCACCCATTTTCTTTATATGTATCACTTCAATGCTTATAGACTGATCATGGTTGAAGACTTTTTCTGTAAAGGAACATGTAGCAAATATTTTAGGCTTTTTGGCCAAGAAGGAAAATTAAGGATATTATATAGGTACTTACATAAGAAGAGAGAAAAACAATTTCCACAAATTTTGGACAAAATTAAAAATATAATAATAATTGTATATAATTTCTTTGTAATACAAGTCTATTGATGGGAAGATGGGATTTTTTGGGGGGAGGGAACATCATATAATTTAATTGGGTTTCTAAGTCAGCATTCCCCGAATTTATTTCAGTGTTCATCTATTAATGCTTCTCTGTAATCAGATTTTATGTATTTCATCTTCAAAAAAAGTTTTTTTCACATGGGCAGGAACTACTAACTACTGATATCAGTCAACAAACATGATTTTAATTGAATTTATTCATCACTTGGAAGGCATTTATAGAATTCTCTTAAATTTTTCTGTTGATATTTGCATTTTAACATGTCATTGCATTGCAGATTAGTCACTTCCTATTGAAGATTAGTGGATGGTCCTCAACCATACAGTTAAATGGATTTTGAAATATGGAAACTTCTTTTGCATTTGCACTGAAGGCTGAGAAATGCTACTGGAACTATAGGGCGAACTTGGAAAACATTTATGTGGAGTGGAGATCTTGCTTCTTGTAACTTTTGACAGCAGAGGAAGTATATAAATCAGCTTGATATTTATTACTTAAGATTTAAATAATATTAGTTGTATTCTAATTGATCTTATTGCAGTATAAATTTTGCATATAAGCACTATTTTGCCTTGTATTTTTGGTTGAGTTCATTAAGAATCATTTTCAAATATGCAGGAAAAGCCAATTTCCAAAACCACTCAATGTTCAATAATAGTGGTTGAGTGTGGTTCTTAGAAAAATTACAATTTTAACTCTGAGCTCAAAAAAATCATAATAAAGCTTTTTTTTTTCTTGTTTTGACTTGATGGATACTCACTGGTGACAAAATAAAATAAAAATGTTGTGGTGTGGCAATATTCATGGCTTTTGAAACACTGTTGAGTTTTAACTGCATCACTGTGATTTGTAGTATGCTAAACAGTACTTTGGAGTGATGAGAGTGCCTCATAAGACTCCTGTTGCAACTACTCATATCTGCCACTGTAGCACAAAAGCAGCCATAAACGATATAGAAATGAGTGTGGTTGTTTTCCAAGAAAACTTTATTTTAGAATATAAAAATCATTCTTGGATAATACAAAACCAAATTGGGGCTCAGATTTGGTCTGTGGGCTGTAGTTTGCTGACATCTGGTCTATGATCTCACTGTTAGTCATCCTATTTTGCCTGTTCAGGTTTGTAGTTGATGTTTAAATTTATGAAAGCTAGATGGAATGAAAAGCATTTATTAAGGTCTTGCTATGTGCTAAGTGTTGGGAATACAAATAGTAAAGTGAGACAGTCTCTATTCTCAAAGAACTCACATTCTAATTGCAGGAGGCAGCACTTTTGGAATTCAGCTTCTGGATAGATGGAACCACCCAACAATCCAGGCAGATGGCAAAGCTCATGGGTTCTTAGGGTACAGTGGTAGGGAAGATGATATTGGATCTTAGTGGCTGCTGTAGGTCAGGCTTGACTCGGGCAGGTCTGGTGGTTTAGGTTTGAGATTGGAATGAGATACTCATGAACCATTTAACAATTAACAAAATGAAGTTTACTTAGCTATAGCACATGAAGGATGTTTAGCAAGGATATAACTTTCATTCAGGCAGATGCATTGTCTCCATACAGAAAAATTATCCGATCAAAAGGATATGGTGACTTGCCGGGCAGTGGAATATCAGTCCGATCTTGTGGGCAGGACTCTTTTATGCTCTTTGACAAATGGGAAACAATGTCAGTAGCTCAAGCCTTAGCTCTCCGAATCAATCAGATCTCAGGGATACTTCCTTGCCTTTTGGGCAGGAGAAAAACTAGCCTGATGGGTACCCTAACAGTTCTTGTTTTTGGTGGTAAGCTGCACGATTTCTGAAGGACTTGCCATAACCTTAGGGCTATTATTGAAAAACCCTAATCTTGGGGATAAGTAAAGTTTGGCAAAGGTACACCATAGGAGAGAAACCACAATCATAGCAAAAATAAATAAATAAGGCCAAAAAACTCCTAAAGGAATGATTGGATACGGGCATATGAAGATCAGAAATCCCAGGCTTTCCTTCCCCTCTTCCCAAGTTCCAGATTTTAACAATATGGTTCATGAGGTGGGTGATGCTGAATCTCTGCTGGTCACAGTAGATCTCCTCATGGAAAAGGTGATGCTGACCAGGACCACTAGGGCCACAGCACAAATAATGACACTTTTAGCACAGTACCAATTCTCTTTATAAGTCAATTTCGCGTTTAGTAAAGTACCTAAGCTTCTTTAATGCAACCTGTCCAGGGATCTGAGTTAATATTATGGCAGACATTGTACCACTAGTCATTCAATATTTCCTAGGACAACAGCTAAAACCTCCCCTTCCCTGGCAGCTCCATCAGAGGGATGATATTAAATCTCTGCCTATGATGAGGGGCTGCCCATTTCTTCTGCAGGTGGTGGGTAAAGATTCTCCCTTATCTTCATCCAGGACCTCAGGATTGTCATCAGTTTGGCTAAAGGATCCTCTTTCTTCCATGCACATTCATAATCACCATAGTTATGCAGATAGTTTCTTATCTCCTGTATCATTAGAAAGCAAGGCACCTCCCCACAATTCCATACAGTGCTTCCCCCCCAGCCCTTTCTGGAAAGGAATTGTCTAACCAATGGGTTAGACAATTGGTGGTGGTCATTGTGGGGTGGGGTTTGAGCCATTTTGCCAGGGTACACAGAGTCCCATAAAAACGTAAGGCCCCAGAGGCCTATGTGATCCCATGTGTGGGACGGACTGGGGAAAGACCTGAAAGGGTCAACCAAGACCATGTTTAAATGTAGTCCGTCTTTATCAGCTAAGTCTTCCTGGAAATATAAACAAATAATCAGACCAGAGAATACTCATCAACTTGTTCAGGACACAGCTCCTTGGAAGTAGTATATACCCAACTAAGGCAGCTAGAAGCACAGACAGAAAAAATTAAAAAAATAAAAATAAAAAAAATATTAGCACAGACAGACCTGTTACTTTAGGAGTTTATTCCAGCATTCAACAGTTCCAGCTGACTGAAGAGGGTAAAGAAGATGGAAAATCCAATGGATGTGTTGGTGGCAGGACCAGTCTGAGATCTCCTTTGCAGCAAAGTAAGCTCCCTGATCAGAATCAAAGATCCAGGGTGGGATGGAGGTCAGGGGGCGGGGGCAGACAAGAGGAGAATAAGATAGACACATATTGTATGAGAACTTTGATTGTGGGTGTCATGATGATACACTGTATTGGCACAGCAAAGTCATATTTCAAATAGATATTAACCACTATAAGGGCAAGCCTCTTGGCCTGAAATGGGAGGAGGCAGGCAATATAATCAATTTGCCAGTCAGAAGCAGATCAGGGGACTCATAGAATCGTACTATAATGATCTTTCAGAAATGGGGCTTATTGATTGAAACGAGAACCTTTGGGCAAAGTAACAGCATTGTCCATACTTAAGGGCACAAAATGGTACCTCACTACAACATGGTATCATAACCCACTTGTCCAGATTGACAATCATTGACTCTCCAACCTCTATTATCCTCATAAAGGCATAAATTTGGCCAGTGCAGCATATGGATGGTGACATTTCCCCACAAACAACAATGTGTAAATGTGTATGTGTGTGTGTGTGTGCGTGCGTGCACGCACGTGTAGACATCAGGAAAATCCCTTTAGTAGTCTTCACTTCAAAGGGAACTGTCTAGTCCTCTTCTCTCTAATCTTAAAACAGCTCAGCCAAGGCCATGGTTACTGTCCAGGAATAGTTATAGCTGAAAGTCTATTTCATTGGCTTAATCCCTCAAGGCCATAGGTACACCAGAATTGTGGCCTCCAGTGCAGCCCAATGGGAGAACTTGCCAGTACCTCCATCTTGTGCATCTCTTTATCACAGCTGTTAACTGGGCCAAATAACATTCCTCAAAAGCCAAATCTTTATGGGCAGGGGCCCAGAGGGTTAGCAGAGGACATAGGGTATTGGGACTTGAACTAGAGGCCCCAGTTTCTGGCAGAGTTGTAACTGTTCATAAAGGACACTAAAATCCAAGGGACCTAGATAAGTGCAAGCTTGAATGTATCATTTCACTTTATCAATGGAAGGTTCCTATGCCCTACTCATCTTGATAGATTAGGGTCCCTAGCACATTACCCAACTCATAATAGGCAATTCTGGACAAAGGGTAATAGTGTGACCTTAAATGTTCAATAGCAACTAGAGGCCATTAGCAGATAAGCAACTGCTTTTCTATTTAAAAACACTTTTTTCATTAAAATTTTGTCTTCTTTCCCTCCTCCTCCCAACTGAGAACAAAACAAAACAAAAACTGAAATTATTGATTTCTATTATATTAATAACCAATTATTAAATTAAGACTAAAGCTTTTTCTATTTCCTCATTCAGGGACCAGCCCCTGCAAGTAACTCAGTCTCTGAAGAACATTGTTGATATATGAGATTGCCCAAATCCTCTGGGAACATGCTTCTGGATCTTGGGTAGGACCCCACCCAATTAAAAGACTTTACTTCTGTTTAGAGTATAAACTGGATCAAATCTAGGTGAATTCCAGCCCTACAGTATTAAGTCCATTACTTGTGCCCTTCCATTGGCATTTTGAGTAACCAGCTCATGAAAGAGTGGTCTGGGTAGAGATGGACTCCTTTGTCCAGGTTGCTGGAGGTGACTGAGTTTCATGATCAAGCCCCACTTTAAGCAGCTGGATCTGCTTAAGGAGCTGAGGGCTGAAAGCCCTCCACCTTCTCATTTAAAAAGTCCACTCCTCATTAATTGTTCACCAATCAGGGTTGACTTTTCACCTGTCAGGGACACCCCCTTTTTTACAAGTACATTAAGGCATTCGGTATCTCCATTAGGTGGAGATTTGGCTACCGAGATAAACCACTGACCACCAATTTATTGATTATCAGCTAGCCTAATTAATAAATTGATTATTAATTACCCAGAAACTATCTCTTGGAATTTTCATTTGTCTCAAAACTCTCGTCACAAATAGGTATAGTCAAGCAAAACAAATTTCAACATAGGCCATGTCCAAATATACATATACATACATATATATACATATATATATATATACACATATTTATACACATATGATTTTATCTTATTTTACACTTTTTTACCACTATATCAGGAGATGGGTAGCATGTTTTATCATTAGTCCTCTGGAATTGTGGTTGGTTATTACAATGATCAGAGTTGCTAAATCTTTCAAAGTTGGTTAACTTTACAATATTGTTGACTGTATAAATTGTTTTCTTGGTTCAGATCACTTAATTTTGCATCAATTCACACTAGTTTTCTCAGGTTTCACTGAAACTGTCTCCATAATTTTTTTTCTTTTTTTGACATTTATTTTTAAAAATTTTGAGTTCCAAATTCCCTTCATCTCTCTTGCCCCTCCTCCACTTACTGTGAAGGAAAGGAATATTGTATCAATTATACATATGAAGTCATGGAAAACATATTTCCTTATTAGCCATGTTGCAGAAAGAAAGAAAGAAAGAAAAGGAAGGAAGGAAGGAAGAAAGAAAGGAAGAAAGAAAGAGAAAAATCAAGAAAGTGGGAAAAAGTATGTTGCGATCTGCCCTCTAAGTTTGTCAGTTTTTCTCTCTGGAGGTGGATGGTATTTTTCATCAGGGGTCCTTAGGGATTGTCTTGGATCACTGTACTGATCAGAGTGGCTTAGTCTTTCCCAATTGAACATCGTCACAACATTGCTCTTACTGTGTACAATATATCCTAGTTCTGCTCACTTCACTTCACTTTAACTCATATAGATCTTCCCACACTTTTTCTGAAACCATCCCTCTCATCATTTCTTATACCACAAGTTATTGTTCGGTCATTTTTTTCAGCTGAGTCTGACTCTTCATGACCCCATTTGGGGTTTTGTTTTGCAGAGATAATGGAGTGGTTTGCCATTTCCCTCTCCAACTCATTTTACAGATCAGAAAAATGAGGTAAATAGGTTTAAGTGACTTGCCCAGGGTCACACAGCTAGTAAATGTGTGAGGCCAGATTTACTCAGGAAGATGAGTATTTCTAACTCCAGGCCGGGCACTTTATCCACTGTGCCACCTAGCTGCCCTCTATAGCACAATAGTATTCCATTATGATCACATATCACAACTTGTTCAGCCATTCCCTGATTGATGGGCATCCCCTCAATTTCCAATTCTTTGCCACCACAAAAATAGCTGCTATAAATGTTTTTTGTACATATAGATCCTTTCCCTTTTTCTTTTATCTCTTTGGGATACAGACCTAGTAGTGGTATTGTCAGGTGAAAGGATATGCACAGTTTTATAGCCCTTTGCGCATAGTTCCAAATTGTTCTCCAGAAAAATTGGACTAGTTCACAACTCTACCAGTAGTGTATTAGTGTCCCCTCTAGCATTTGTCATTTTCCTTTTTGGTCATGTTAGCCAATATGATAGGTGTGAGGTGCTACCTTAGGGTCGTTTTAATTTGCACTTCTCTAATCAATAGTGACTTTGAACATTTTTTTATGTGACTTGATAGTTTTGATTTCTTCTTCTGAAAAATACCTGTTTATATCAATTAGGGAATAGTTTTTTTTTTGATATATGTGACTCAGTTCCCTATATATTTGAGAAATGAGGCCTTTATCATAGAAACTATCTATGACATCTTTTAGTAATATGTAGTTTCTCTCATCTCTTTTAATTAGGTCTATTTTTGCTTTTGCTTTCTATGTGATCATGATTGCTACCTCTGTTCATTCACCACAGCTGAAGCACAACAGATTCTGCTTCAGTTCTTTATTTTAACTCTTTGTGTGTCTTTAAGTTATGTGTCAAGTGTGTTTCTTGGAAAAAAAAAACATTGTTGGATTCTGGTTTCTAATCCATTCTGTTATCTGCTTCCATTTTACAAGTGAATTCATCCCATTCACATTCATAGTTATGATTACAAATTGTATTTTCTTCCCATTTTCTTCTGTTTCTCTTTTTTCTCTTTATACCCTGTCCCCACTCAAAAGTCTGTTTTGCTCCCCCTTTCAATTGTTATATGTTCTCCCTTTTCATTTTTGAAACAAATTTGGCTTTCTTCTCAACCTTATTAAATCAAATTAGCTGTTAATTTTACTCTTTTTAAATAGTTTTCAGTTTTATTTATTAATTTGATATTTTACATTCAATTTTAATAATTCCTTCTTTAATTTTCTGAATTTCTTTCATTGGGGACTTTGGATTTGTCATTGTTCAAGTTGTTTTAGTTGCATGCCCAATTCATTGATTTTTCTCTCTTTTGTTAGTGAAAACATTTAGAGATATACATTTTCTCCTAAGAACTGCTTCAGTTTCATCTCATGTTTTCTCATTATTGTAATTCTATTTGATGAAATTTTCTATTGTTTCTATAACTTGTTCTTTGGTGTATCATTTCTTTAGAATTATGTAATTTATTCTCAGATTACTTAATTACTTTTTAGTCTTTCTTTTAGGGTTCTTTATTGAATAATTTTTTTTATTGTGTTGTCATCGGTAATTGAAGTATTTCAATTACTTCAGGTATTTCAATTGAACTACTTCAGCTTTTCTACATTTTTGGACAGGTCTTTTATCTATTAATGCATGGTCACTTTTTGTAAAAGTGACAGGCACAATTTAGAAGTATATAATTCCTTTCTAGTCCCATTCAGTAATTGCCTAAAGTTCTACCTGCTTCGTTAACTTCTTTCTTGTTTATCTGTTGGTTAGTTTATGTAGGTCTGAAAGGGATACATTAAGGTTCTCCCACAATTATAGTTTTATTATCTACTTCTTCAAATTTGTTCAACTTTTCCTTTAAACACTTGGAGAGCATGTTATTAAACGAGGTTATATAGTAAGTATTGATACTGCTTGAGCAAATAAAGGCATCTGTGGTGGCTTCAAGTGTATTTCCTTGCTTATCTTTTTATTACGCCCACATTTACTGCAGCCTTATCTGAAAGCATGACTCCCACTTTTTTTTCAGTTCATCTGAAGCACAGTAGATTTTGCTCTAGTTCCTCCTTTTCACTCTCTACGCGTCTTTGCATTTCAAATGTTTCTTATGAACAACATATTGTTAGATTCTGTTTTCTAATCCATTCTGCTGTCTTACTCCTTTTTATGGATGAGATCACCTCATTCACACTGTGAACTTACAACTCTTTCCTGTCTTTTTGTATTTTTCCCCCCTTTGCTCCCAACCCTTCTTTACAAATAAGAATAAAAAAAGTTTGCCTGATGGTCGTGACTTATAAATTTTTTTTCTATTGTAGCTGTTCTTTTCCCCTTTAACTTTCCTTACTTTTAATCACTCCTTTACATTTTTCTCTCCAACATCTTAGTTTATTTCGCTTGTGATTATTCATTTACCTATTCTGTACTCCTCTTTCGACTCCATCTCTCTTTTTCTTGTCCTTGTCTCCTCCAATTTCCCTTTTGAATTTAATGCATTTCTATGATAAAAAAAAAAAGCTCTGTGTGTGTGTAGTTATGTTCAATCTTCCTTTATCCAGGTCAGATTAGAGTGAGGTTCAACAGATTTCTTTTGCCCCAATCCCTTTCTCCATGATTATATACTCCTTATTTTATGCACCTCTATCATGTGATAGTGATTTCTCTCCCCTTTCTTCACCGGTGTAGCTGTCTGTCCTTCCTATATTTGCCTTCTAAGGCCATCAAAATAGTATAAAACCACCACCTAGTCTTCTTATTTTCACCGTTATCTATGACCTTTAAAGCCATCAGGGTTCTAAGAAGACATCTGTTTCTTAACATGAGCAGATACATCATCCATTCCTACGTAGTCGCTTCCAATTAAACACACGTATACACACATCTATATATGCACGTTTTTCTCGGTGCCTGCATTTTCCTTTGAAAACGTCTAGGAGGAAGAGAGAGAACGAAGCTGAACCCCCTGCGCTCAGGACTGGGCTGGCTGGACGACCTACCTAGGGGCTGCAGAAGAGACGCGGGACTGGAAACGACGTAAGCCGCCCCACACCTCCAGAGCGCCTCTCCCCCCAGCCCCGAACAGAGCATGCGCCTTGGCGGCCATTGCCCACGCCTCCTCCCCCGCCCTGTCTTCCCAGAGTACCCTGCGCTCGCCGCTCTTTCGGCCCGGGAGCTCCCCAGAGCCGCCGCCCTCTCTCGCTGCTGCCGCAGCTGGCGCTGCCCCTCCTCCTGCGCCTCCTCCCTCCGCCCTCCTCCTCCTCCTGCTGCTCCTCCTCCTCTCTCCTCTCCTCTCCTCTCCTCCTCCTCCTCTAGTGCCACTGAGTGAGGATCCGCCGCCGCAGCCTTCACCGTCCCGGGAACCATGGTAAGGTTGGCCGCGGGAGGGGCTGGAGCCCGGGAGTCGGGACAGCGTCCCTGGCCTCTGGACCCCGGCCGGCCCCTTGGGCCCACTGCCGCCATTTTAACCTAATTTTAGCCCCCGCGGGGTCGTCGCCCCCAGTTCCTGGTTCTGTCCCCTCCCCCACTCCGGTCCAGCTTGCCCATGCTTCTGGGCCCGCCGGACTGATGGGGCCCGGAGATCGCGGCCCCCTCTCGTCCCTGGCCTCCCGGGCGGGGCGCCGGGCCGTGGGGTCCCCTCCCCACACCCTCCTGCGCGGGGCGCGGGGGCGAGGGCTCCCCGACGCCCATCAGCATTAATGACCAAAGCGCCACGATCACGCCAGAGGTGGTCTTGAGACTGTTTTTCGGAGGGGGAAACTGAGGCTGGCGTTGTGCGCCAGGCGGTGAGCCGGGGACTCGCGGCCCCTGGCCCGAAGGTTGGCTCGGGGCGTGGCAGCGGGGGCCGCCTGGCTGCGCCAGGCTGGAAGCCCCTGCCTTTGCCCTTCAGTTTCTCTTTCACGCTGTCCTTACAAAAAACGTGGAGCCCCCAAAGTCAGAAACGGCTCGAAATGTAAAGGACCCTTTCGGTATCACCTTCGAGAGGGGGACTAGGAGGGAGAGAGAGGGTTGAAAAAACAAAACCAAAAACCCTGTCCTGGCTGGAGCCCTCTCTGATTCCCTGCTCTGGACTGTTTGGCTTTAAGGAGGAGGATCATTTGTTCGTGCCTTGGGAAGTTTGTTCTTGATTCCCTCTCCTTATGTGGAAACTGTACCGGATAGGGTGATTCTTCCCTCCCCCTCTCCCCACTTAAAGTATGGATGCATTAACTGTAACCCCAAAGTTGTTTTTTTCTTTAAAGGACGCGAAATGTTGACTTGTAAATACCGAACGTATTTCTGCTGCTGCTTCTTCAGCCCTGACATCACCAAGTAAAATAAGAGCTATTTCAGAGTGGGACAGTAATTCTTATTTGTCCTTTTACCTCCTTTGTGTTTTAACCTCCTTAAAAAGTTGATAAAGCAGGAAATGACATCTAGATATGTTGGCCCTCTTGATACACCATCTGTTTAAATTTTATGACAGTACTTGATGCTCAGACTTCTAATGAATAACCCTCTTTGGGAAGTCATTTCTTTTTATATTTCATTAGTCGTACCCAATAAATAGTTGTTTAAAATCAAAATTCTTTCTTTAACTTACTGTTCTTTTTTATTTTTAGGCTTCTGGAGTAACTGTGAATGATGAAGTAATCAAAGTTTTTAATGATATGAAAGTAAGGAAATCTTCGACACAAGAGGAGATCAAAAAAAGAAAGAAAGCAGTTCTCTTCTGTTTAAGTGATGACAAAAAACAAATAATTGTAGAGGAAGCAAAGCAGATCTTGGTGGGTGACATTGGTGAAACTGTAGAGGACCCCTACACATCTTTTGTGAAGTTGCTACCTCTGAATGATTGCCGATATGCTTTGTATGATGCCACATACGAGACAAAAGAGTCTAAGAAAGAAGACCTAGTTTTTATATTCTGGTGTGTAAAACCCAAAGAAAAAAAAACATTTTGAAATGCAAGTATTGTTGTTGACATAGATAGTCTTGCTCTTGTTTCTCACATGAATGGGATTGAATAATTATTTTTCTTCTATAGGGCTCCTGAATGTGCACCTTTAAAAAGCAAGATGATTTATGCTAGTTCTAAAGATGCCATTAAAAAGAAATTTACAGGTACAAACAAGAAATATTTTGCATATAGCAATTATTGTTTCTTCTTAACAGTAAGGTAATGGACATTGTGATTGTCTTGTTTTTTAGGTATTAAACACGAGTGGCAAGTAAATGGCTTGGATGATATTAAGGATCGTTCAACGCTTGGAGAGAAATTGGGAGGCAATGTAGTAGTTTCACTTGAAGGAAGACCTTTATAAAGTGACAGTGAAGTGCCATCTGGAAGTAGCTTCCATTTTTGCAGCTCCATCAGTTGGAATAGTGTTAGGTTTTTGTCCCTTACCATACCTTCCCAGAAAACATAAAGAAGTCAGTAATTTAAGCAGCCTACCAGTGATTGCCATTAGACTGTTTCATCCTGGTAGTTATATGTAGAACCATAGGAATGCCTTCACATCACATTTTAGCCAAAACAAATGGCATTATATGCATCCCTTGCAGAACTAAGATGAATATGATAGTAATATGAATAGCTTAGAAAACTGCAAAGGGTTAAGCTAATTGAATGCCTTGAAAGTATGATCCACCACTGGTCAGATGCTAAACTTCATTCAGTATTACTTAGAGTTGCACTTGATTGCAGTTCCTGAAGTTCTTGTGCTTCGTACACCTAACCTGCCTTTAACACGCCTATTGTGACGTGGCAGCATGTGTATGTGTATGTGTGTGTGTATGTATATATATAATACATATATATATATATATATATATATATATATATATATATATATATAATATACACACACATATATACACATATACACGCATGTGTACACACATACATATACATACACACATATATGTGTGTATATATTTATATGTGTAACTATGCATTGAAAGCACTTTTATGTAATAAGGTTGTACCCTTCAAAAAGGAATGCCAATTAAGTTGTCGTAACTGTCATCAAATTATTATAGTACCTGTAGTACCTCAGTGTTCATTCCTGTTATCTACATATCTTCCTAAATGAAGTAGTTAATGCCTTTTTATTTTCCATTGAATGTACACTACAGGAGTAGGAGTTAAGTGTTTACCATGTGAGTCTTGCAGCACTAAAGATATTTTGAATAATGTTATAATGGCAATTTCTGTATGAAAAGAGCCTTAAATGGAACATTGTTTTTGAGAACAAACTTCCCACCCCTACAAAATTGGCCACGTTGCAATAAAACTTGTGGCTTATTACAGAATGTTGCCTTGTTTTCTTTGGAAATATAGTTAAGTATGTTTCTGCTAAGCATATTTTGAAAAAATGTTATGTGGAAAGTATTGTAAAGGTAAACAATTGTTCATTTCAACACAACTAATTTGAGATTTTTCTGTATAGCTGTCAACTTTCATGACTACTGTACAGATTTTGGATGGGAAATCCTGCTTTTAGCATATATAGATACTAAATTAACAAATACCTCTGTTATGCAACAATAATTCTATAGGACTTATTTCAAATTTGAAAATCAGGAATTTTTATACTTTTCCATGAGTTCTTATCTAATTTTTTGTTAAAATACAGGAGCTATATGTGTTGTATTATATATTTGTATTTCAAGACAGTTATATAGTGATGGGACTCTTTGTCTCTGTTGTGAGGGACAGAGCTTGTGAAAACAGTCTTTCTCAGAAGAGTGTAATAATACTCTTTTAGGTACAAGGATTCTTTCATAAGCTGATATTAAATTCTACAAGTCAAATGAAAAAGATTTGATCATCAAGTTTTAACATTAGGAATGGGATTTGGTAGAGTTCCAAAGGCTGCTCCTTATAGAGAATTTGATCTGCCCTGTGTGAGCAGTTCACTGTTAGCCAGAGCTATTTATGGCAAACACATGCTTTTGTATCTTGTCATAGTTATCCACAAATGGCAAAACTGGACATGATTCTACTTCTATGCAAAAAGGCATGCTAATTGTCGGTGGGAACATAGCAGAATACTTCATATGAGGAAGAAGCTGAAAAATACAAATAAACCTTTTTAATTTTTACAAACAATGCATAAGCAAAACTGATGCTTGAGTGTAATTAGATACCTTTTTCCTGTGTTTTGGAATTTTTTCAGAAGAAAACTATAGGTTAATTCTCGAGACAACAAGACATCAATTTTAAATTGTATGAATGGCTTGGGACTTTGTACAAAAATACAAAAGATTTTATTTCAGGCTTCCAGCTGTTCATTTGAATTACTCTGGTCATTTTTAATGCCTTTTTGGCAAGGCCAAACTCTCCTAAGCAGAGCATCTGAATACTGATATGCTTAAATCATATAGCTGTTACTGTTACCATAAAGTTCTTCTTTCAATTATTTCCTCTTTCTGCTTCAAAATAAGAGGCAGTTAAATAAGTTCTTTAACAAAATTTGACTTTGCTTCTTAAAATTGACTGATCTACCACCAGAATTACATATAAGCACTTGATAATTTTAGCTTATTTTTGTGCTTTATGCTGTTATGTGATTGATTTGTTACAAACCGAGAACACTTGACATATTGAAAACATGTTAAACTCGTTTCACTCATGAAGCATCTTTGTACATGGTATGTGAAGCAGTTAAAAAATTGTGCTTATGTAAGATTCAGAGCATTGAAAATAATCTTAAACAGCTAACAGTTCAAAGAGGGAATTAATGTGAAATCTGACTTAGAATGATATTTTCTTTTTGAAAAGGTGTGTTGTAGAAGTTATTTGATAAATTAATAGGATCATAAATCTTGAACTGGAAGAGACCACAGAGGCCATTTGGACCACCACCTCATTTTACATTTGAGAAAACTGAGACCTAGGGAAGCTGTGACTTGCTCAAGGTCACAGGTGGTGTCAGAGGTAGGATTTGAATCTTCATTCTCTTGACTCCAAAGCCAGTACTTATTTCACTGTACCATGCTCTCAGCATTATTAAGCAAATACAGCTTGGCACTTGTCCCAAACTGGCTGTCAGCTGTTGTTTTCTATCTAAAATAGCAGTAATCTTACATTGTGATTTTGTATATTCAGTATAGTGGAAGTCTGTTAACCTTGGGTTTCACTGTTTTTTATCCCCTTATAAACATATTTATATAGCATCTCCTGCTTTGGTAAAGCAAATTGCAATCCTAGTAGAAGTGATTTTTTAAAAAAAGTTTTTCTTGTTAACTTTGATCTTGATAGTTGGATCTAATTTCTCTTTCTCCAATTCAGTAAACCTTTATTGTCCCTATTATGTACATGGCAATATACTAGGCAGTGGTAAAACAGTGACAAAACTAAAACATCCCTGTCCTCCTGGAGCTTAGGTATATGTAAGCTCCTTGAGGAAAGGGATTTTTATATACGATGTACCTTATATATCATATTTGGATTGCCAGTTTTGGGAGAATAATAACTGACCTTCATACAGCATTCCTAGGAGTTTTTATTGTTTTTTAAAATATATTTTACATGAGTCATTTCTTAAACTCTGTCTCATTGCCATTGAACCTTCATTAGTTGCAAAGAATTATGCAAAAAAAATGATATAGTGATTATCTGACAGTGTATGTGACATTGTGTCATTAAGAGGGAGATATGTTTTATTTCCTATCTCAAGAGTTTGACTTTGTGTTATTGATCTTCTCATTTTTGTTGTGACAATAGTGAAACAATGCAGTATATTGGAAAGAACACTGACTGAAGTGAGAGGACCTAGGTTCAATTCCCTCCTCTGAAGCTAACTGTAAGACCTTGAAAGTCCCAAATGGCCTTTGAGGTCCCTGCCAGCTCTAAATCTATGATCCTGTCATTTATCACTATATTTTATTACTTGGTTCTTCTTGTTTCTTTCTTAACCAATTCATAGAAATCATAGGATCGTTGCTTTAGAGCTAAAAAGTACCCTGGAGGTTGAGTGGCAGAGCTAGAAGGTGTGAGGTGGGACTTAAACCCAGGTTTCTGTCTCTACACCTGTAGGTTCTGTCCTCTATGCTGCCTTCTCAGTGACTTTTTATGATAAAATCTTAAAAATAGAAGTTCCCAGAGAATCATTGATAAAACTACAAGCAGTCTTTGGGTACTTCTGTTCCTGTGGCAAAATCTTCACATTTCTATGAATTCCTTTTGTCTTTTCCCACTGCACAATATTATTCCATTACATTAATTTACCATGATTTTTGCAGCTATTCCCCAAGTGATAACCGCTGTTTTCACTGCTGCTATTCTATAGAGTTTGCTATGAATATTTTGGTATATATTACACCTTTATTTCTGTCTTTTGAGTTGGATCTCTGGGTTGGAGGATGTGGCTAACTAGTCACTTTTTCTTTCATAATAATGAATTGATATCAAATTGGTTGGACTGATTCATAGCTCCACCAGTAATGTAGTATGCCTTTCTTTCCATTGTCCCTTCAACCCTGCAGTTTTTGGTTATTTTTACCAACGTGCAGGATGTGGGGTGAAACCTGAGTGTTGTTTTAATTTGTATTTCGTAGTAATTTGGAGCATGTTTAATGTGGTCCTTTATAGTTTGCATTTCTTCTGAATGCTATTCATGTCCACCCTTCTGTCAGGGAATGAAGGGGAAAGGAAGGGAATAGCTATTTCTATAGTGCCTAGTATGGGCCAGACACTGTTAAACACTTTACAAATATCTCATTTAATCCTCACAACAGCCCTATGAGGTAGGTGTGTTATCTCCATTTTACAGTTGAGGAAGCTGAAGCAGGCACACAAGGAAGTGTCGAGGCTGGATTTGAACTGTGGCCTTCCTGACTCCAAACCCAGCACTCTGTCCACTGTGAAATGAGTCTGTTATATATTTATGTCAGTTCCCCCATATGTCTTGTGTGTTAGACTTTTATCATTAATATTTGGTGCAGACATTTTTTTCTGCTGTATCTGGTTGTTTCTTCCTAGTCATCATAGAGCTGGGTCTAATTTTTTTAGCATACAAACTTATATTCAGGTTATGAAGCTATTTTAATGGTATTGCTTAGCCTTAATCTAATTTCCAACAAATTGCTTTTCAGTTTTCTTTGCCATACTCAAAAACAAACAAATAAACAAACAAGTAAATGAAGGTTGGGGAGGAGCCCTTCATTCAGTAATTTACTATATTTTGGGATTTATCAAACACTTGTGGACTCTTGTGATTTTTTATCTAGTTCTCAGGCTTCAGCCTTGGATCACTTCTATCATCTGCTGCCTTTTCTACTACCCACATGCTGCTGAATGAAGGTAGAGAAAATCATGCAATTATTTTGATTGGGTCTGCTACAAATTTATGTTCCAAAAATTCAACTGGGCCCTTACTGCTGCTAGATGATCCTTTTTGAACTCTCTATCCAAAATTTCCACTGTGACTCTAATAAACCTTCATGACTCTCCATTGATCCCATTCATCCGTCATGATTCCCCATTCCCCCACCCTCCCAGCTGAGAATTTTGCCTCATATTTTGCTAAAATTGTGGTCATTTGCCAAAAGTTCTGTCTTCTCTCTCCATCTCGTAGAACTGAGATGACATGCCATCTTCTCCTCCTTTACTACCCTACTCTTTGCTAAGGCAAACTACTGCACAAGTGGTCCTATTCTATCCTGTCTCCTTCAGCAGATTCCTCTCATCTCCTGTCTCACTTACCTTCAATCTGTCTCAGTCTACTGCATCCTTTTCTATTGCCTATAGACATATGCATATCTCATTCTCAAAAAACCCTCACTTGATCTTTTCATCCCAGCTGACTGTCATCCTAAATCTCTTATTCCCCTTGTGGCTAAATTCGCTAATAAGACCGTCTATGATAGGTGCTTCTACTTCCCCCTCTTTGTCTTTTGTACATTAACTGAAATCTGGCTTCTGACTTTACCATTCAAGCAAAATTCCCGATGATCTAAATCACTAAATCTAACGACCTTTTCTTAATCCTCATTCCTGACCTCTGCAGTCTCTGATATTGCTGATTGCCCTCTTTTCCTTGATACTTGGTTTTGGGTCACCAACTCTCCTGGTTGTCCTGCCTGCCTATGTACCTGGCAGTGCACTTCTGTGTCTTTGCTGGCTTCTCGCTCAGGTCGTGTCTGGGGGTGTTCTCCGGGGCTCTGTCCTGGGCCTGCTTCTTCCGCATTATTTCTCTTGGCCATCTCATCAGCTCCCATGGATTTAATTACCGTTTCTGTGTTGATGATTCTCAGATCTACCTGTGAAGTCTTTTTACCTTAGCTTGACTAACCTTCAATCGTACATCTCCAGCTGTCTTTCAGAAATCCTGAATTGGAAGTCCAGCAGACATCTTAAACTCAACATAAAATTGAACTCGTTGTGCTGCCCCCCAAGCCCTCTTTCCTTCTGAACTTCTCTGTTACTATTGAGGGCATCCCTGTCCTTCCAGTCTTACAACCTAGATGTCACCCACTGTTCTTTACTATCTCTCTATTCCCTCACACCCTGCCCCCCATCCTAATCTGTTGCCTGTTGATTTCACCTCTGTAATCACTCAGATACTGCCTTGATACCACTCTAGTACCGGTTTTTATCACTTTGTACCTGAACTGCTGCAGTAGCCTACTGATGAGTCTGCCTGTCTTCAGATTCTCTCCACTGCAATCCATTTTCCATTCTGCTGTCAAAATGATTTCCTGAAGCACAAGTATGACCATGTCCATACTCAATAAAATCCAGTAGCTCCCTGTTGCCTCCAGAATAAAATATAAAATCCTCTGGCATTCAAAGTCCTTTGTATCCTACCTACCTACTCCCATCTTTCCAGTTTTTTTTTTTTATATCTTCTACCTTCCCACACTCCTCTATACTCTTTGATCTAGGGACACTGGCCTCCTTGCTGCTCCTCAAATGGACACAATTTTTTGGCCCCAGGTATTTTCTCTGGCTATCCCTCATGCCTGGCATGCTCTCCTTCCTTTTCTCTGCCTACTGGCTTCCCTAGATTCTTTCTAGTCCCAACTGAAATCCCATTTTCTAAAAGAAACCTTTTCCAACCCCTCTTTAATTCTAGTGTCTTCCTATTTATCCTGTGTTTAACTTGTTTGTATTTATTTGTTTGTTTTATTTTTCCCATTAGGTTATTGCATTTTTCAAAAGCAGGGACTGTCTTTTGCCTTCTTTGTATCCATAGCGCTTAACACATTGCTTTGCATATAGTAGGTGCTTAATAAATATTTATTGACTTGTGTTTTTGTTTCCAAATAATTTTGAGAGTATTGCTTTATAAAGTAGGTCAGATAATGCTGTCCTCTCAATAGTACTTGTTATTATTTCCCTTGAATTCTAGACTTTTTAATTCTTTCAAGTGAATTTTGTTGGTTTTTTTTTTTGTTATATGATATCCCTCTTTATAATTTTATTGGTGTAGTACAAAGTTTTTTTTACTGTTTTGACTTAGCCCAACCATGACAGTAAATACCTCTATACTTATTTAAATCTAACTTTATTTCTGTTGAGTGTTTTGTAGTTGTACTTACATAAATGGGGTGTGTGTGTGTGTGTCAGGGGGTGGGGGTTACCTTCATGATGCTTTATATATTCTGTAAGTTATTTTGAATGGAATTTTTTATTGTGTTTTCCTGATTTTTTTGCTACTGCTTTATAGCACTGCTGATGACTTCTGTGGATTTCTTTTTTCATAAGTTTCTTTCCTTATTATTTGGGGTTTTCTGAATACACTATAATGTCATCTGAGTGAATGAACAAATGAAGCATTTATCCGACACTGGGTAAAGTACTGTACTAAGCTCTGGGTATGCAAAAGAAAAGAGTTTCTGCTTTCAAGGAGCTCACATTCTAAGACAACATATAATAGAAGATTTCAGCTGCAAGTTGGGGATAATTCTGTCTCTTTGTCAGTGTTTATACTTTACTTTTGTTCTTTATTGTTATGGCTAGCAGTTTTTGGAACTATGTCAGATAATAGTGGAGATGGGGCATCAATGCTCTTTGCCTGTTGTGCTGGGGAAACTTAACAGTAATTTTTCCACTGCATAAAATGCTAGTTCTTAGTTTTGAGTATATGAAAATCTGTTTAATATTAGTGAGTGAGGAAAATAACCAGGATTTATAGAAATAAGAAGTTTATTAATAATAAATATACCATGAATTCTAATACATTAGATAATAATACCACTTTTTATTCCCAGAGCCCTTTGATATATTTCTTATTTGGCTCCATAACAATCTATTGATTTGGGATTGGGGTGGGTAGATAAAAATATTTTCTTTTTTATTAATAAGGAAGCATAAAGTTCAGGGAGATTATAATAAACCTAAAGTCTAATGTTAAATGATAGAAACAGTATTTTTGAATCCAGATTTTTTTAGGTACCTAATCTAGTTCTTTTTCCATTGTAACATATACATTTAAACTTCCGTATTCCATGTAGACTTAAAATTGTCAGATATGTTGAATTTGAATTCTTTTTGAGAAATTGACCACTTTTGAAATATGTCTCTGGGAAAAGATTAATCTTTGGTAATATAAAGGAAAACTAATGCTTTTCTCTTTATGTTATTTTAGACTTTAAAAATTAGATCTTTATCTAATTTTTTTTAAGAACAAATGTAGGCTATATGAAGCTCAGTATATTTTCTTGTTTCCTTGTGTAGAATTGTGTATATGCTTCGAAAAGGTTTTATGTCTTGTCAACCTTACAGAGTTCCTTCTAAGAGGGTACCCCCAGGGTGCCTGGGAAATGTCATAACAAGAAGAGAGTGTCATAACAAGATAGTGTCCATAAAACTGAGATAAGAGAAGCATAATTAATCAAGATAGTGTCCATAGTGTCCGATTCAGAAGAATGCTCCCAGTCTGCTTCATATGGTCTTGTGGATGCTTGACACAGCAAGGAGCATTTTGAATTCACTCAGAGAGCATGCAAAAAAGCATTATGGTATGTTAACTCAAAGTGGGCCAAAATGTCTTTTTCTGCTTGGTCAATCCAGGTTTTCAGCCTTTTTCAGGTGAGAGGTGGCTTATGCTGGTTCATAGTCTGTATGTTACTATTTGAATGCTTGGGACACTTTAGAAACTAGCCAGCTCATTTATGCCATTAAGTTCCTCAAAAGATGCACGTTAAAGTTTGAGATTGAAGATTTCATTCAGCAGGTACATGTAGTTTCCATTTGTAAGAAAATAAGTACCTTGAAATTCAAGGAGTAGTTTCAGTGTGGCTGGTAATCTCAAGAATATTTCTAAACCTTTTCCCTCTAGGTAGCTGTTTTAGGATTAACCCTTTCCATTTATTTCTGCCAGCTACCTCATAAAAAGTATTTATCAAAGGATTAGACTCCTGTGTTCTAGATTCCTATGAGCTTCCTCATGACATTCAGTGTTTTAAGGAGAGTGTGACCCCCTCTCATATTTCAAAAGAGAAAAAAGAGCCAATTGACCTTAGGCCTTCTGATTCCAAATTAAATGTTGTATTTTTTAAACTGAACCATGCTGCTCATTAAATGATGATTTTACTTACATTGTGTCATATGAGTTAACGATGATAAATTTTCATTTGTGATAAAGTTGGTTTTCTTTAAGTCATATAAAACATATTTCCATATTAGCCATGTTGCTGAAAATAAGTGAGAAAAATAAAGTGAAAAAATATACTTCAGTCTGCACTCAGAGTTCATCAGATTTATCTCTGCAGGTAGATAATGTTTTTATCATGAGTCCTTTGAAATTATCTTAGATCACTGTATTCATTAGTTACTGAATCTTTCACATTTAATTATTGTTGCAATATTGCTGTCACTGTGTACAATGTTCTCTCAGTTCTGCTTACTTTGTTCATAGAAGCTGGTTTTATTTTCTGAAAAAATGATAAATTCACCATAGATAATTGACTCTTCCATTAAATTGTAGTATTCCCTACTAGCTGATGGACAATTTATATGTCTGTGTCCATATTGTCCAGTTTATATCATAAACCATTTCCTTCATAATGATTTTTGATAGAATCTAAAAATTGGAAAGAAGATCTAAGGCATTCCCCTATAGGGTTATACTTTGTATGTAGGTATTCAGAATTAATTAAAAAATGTCTTTTGACTTTAAAGATGGATTTGCCAATAGACTATTAGTAATCTGAATTAGTAGTAGCTCACATTTTATATCTTTAGGTATGGAAAGCACCTTATATTAGAACTAATTTTGTGTAATTCCTGTCATTTTGCAGATTAGGAAACATTCCCAGAGAGGTTAAGTGACTGTCCTGTGGTCATATAGGTGACCAAGCCAGGATTCCAATCCAGGTTTACTGCTATGCAGTGCTTTACTCTTACAGTGTTTTACACTTTCATGTCCTTTCATTGTAAGTGCTCTCATTTGAGCCTCACAATTTATCTTTTAAAATCTAAAATAATAAGATGGACGAGATTTCCAAGAGCCTATTTACTTCTGAAAAGCTATGATTCTGAGGTAGGTAGGGCATTTTTTTATAAATGGAAAAAACCCCCCAGATATAAAGGTGTTAAAAGTGACTTCCTTCAAATTCAGGAAAAGCTGACACTAGAATGCATTCTTTATATTCTTAATGTGGCCTTGTTTCCAGTACTGGCTTGTGCTTTTTTTGTTTGTTTGTTTCAGGTTTTATCTTACAGCATATTAAATTTTAAACCCAAATCTTGTTTTATTTTTCCTTGGGAAATGTTTGGCTGTAATAAAATAACAGCTGTTTTCTCTTTATAATTTTAAACATACCTTCTAGTAATTTGGCTGCAAAACAAAGTAGCTTTCAAATTTCCCCTCTACATAAGTAATATCTACTCCTACTAAAATATAAAATATTTTAAAAATAAAAAGTTACTGCTTTTTTGTGTTTTAAAGTTATATAATGCCTATCTGGAACACTTTGGAATGTCAGTTAAATGAATAGCTGAGGATTTAAATTTTGTATTTTAACCTTTTTCGATAGAAATTATTTTACCTAAGGGACAGCTAGGTGGCGCAGTGGATAGAGCACCAGCCTTGAAGTCAGGGAGACCTGAGTTCAAATCCGGCCTCAGACCAAACACTTGGCACTTACTAGCTGTGTGACCCTGGGCAAGTGACTTAACCCCAATTGCCTAAAAAAAAAAATTATTTTACCTATGTTGCTAACTTTTTAAAAGCAGAACATATAGAATATAATTCAACCATTTTGGGATCTTATTAGTATAAGTTTTCCTATTGTGTTTAATGGTTTGCCATTATGATGATGGCCCCAGGTTGCTGGTCTTTTTGTCAGTTATAATTTGTCAGTTATGATTTTTTTAAAATTTTGTTTATTTATTTTTAGTTTTCAACATTTACTTCCACAAGATTTTGAGTTCCAAGTTTTCTCCCCATCTCATCCCTCCCGCCACCCCAAGATGGCATGCATTCTGAATACCCCTTCCCCTAATCTGCCCTCCCTTCTCTCTCCCCTTCCCCCTTCTCTTATGCCCTTTCCCTTCAGTTTTCTGAAGATTTCTATACACCATTGCCTATACATTTTATTTCCCAGTTGCATGTGAAAACAAAAACATTTGTTTTTAAAATTTTGGGTTCCAAATTTTCTCCCTTCCTCCCTCCCACCCTCATTGAGGAGGCAAGCAACTTGATACTGGTTATACATGTGTAGTGATACAAAACACTTCCATAGTGGTCATATTGTGAAAAACTAAGTATATTTTCCTTCATGTTATCCCACTCCCTGATTACTATGTTCTCTCTTTTGACCCTGTCCCTCAAGTGTTTGCTTCTGATTACCCTCTCCCCCAGTCTACCTTCCTCTTTATCATGCCTCTGCGCTCTTGTCCCCTTGCCCCCTATTTTCCTGTAAGGTAAGATAGCCAATTGAGTGTGTATGTTATTCCCTCCTTAAGCCAAATCCGATGAGAATAAGATTCACTCACTCCCTCTCACCTTCTTCCGTTTCCCCTCCATTGTAAAAGCCTTTTCTTGTCTGTTTTATGTGAGATAATTTACCCCATTCTACTTCTTCCTTTCTCCTCCCAGTATAATTCTCTCTCACCCTTTAATTTTATTCTCCAGATATTGCCCCTTCATCTTCAGCTCACTGTGTGCCCTCTATTGATCTATCTATTTATATATACGTACATATAATTTTTTTCCCTCCAACAAGCTTAATATTGACAAAGGTCTCATGAGTTACAAATATCATCTTTCCATGCAGGAATGTAAACAGTTCAGCCTTAATAAATCCCTTATGATTTCTCTTTCCTGTTTACCTCTTCATGTTTCTTTTGAGTCTTGTATTTGAAAGTCAAATTTTCTGTTCAGCTCTGGTCTTTTCATCAGGAATGATGAAAGTCCTCTATTTCGCTGAATGTCCATTTATTCCCCTGAAGAGTTATACTCAGTTTTGCTGGGTAGGTGGTTCTTGGTTGTAATCCTATCTCCTTTGAACTCTGGAATATTATATTCCAAGCCCTCTGGTCCCTTAGTGTAGAAGCTGCTAAATCTTCTGTTATCCTGATTGTGTTTGCATAGTACTTGAATTGTTTCTTTCTGGCTGCTTGCAATATTTTGTCCTTGACCTGAGAACTCTGGAATTTGGCTACAATATTCCTAGGAGTTTTCTTTTGAGGATCTCTTTTAGGAGGTGATCGTTGGGTTCTTTCAATTTCTATTTTACCGTCTGGTTCTAGAATCTCAAGGCAGTTTTCTTTGATAATTTCTTGAAAGATGATGTCTAGGCTCTTTTTTTGATCATGGCTTTCAGATAGTCCAATAATTTTTGAATTATCTCTCTTGGATCTATTTTCCAGGTCAGTTGTTTTTCCAATGAGATATTTCACATTGTTTTCAATTTTTTAATTCTTTTGGTTTTGTTTTACAATGTCTTGATTTCTCCTAAAGTCACTAGCTTCCATTTGCTCCATTCTAATTTTTAAGAAAGTATTTTCTAAAGTGAGCTTTTGGACTTCCTCTTCCATTTGTCCAGTTCTGCTTTTTAAGGCATTCTTCTCCTCATTGGCTTTTTGGACCTCTTTTGCCATTTGGATTAGGCTATTTATTATTATTATTGTTGTTGTTATTATTGTTATTATTATTTTTTAAGGCAACTGGGGTTCAGTGACTTACCCAGGGTCACACAGCTAGTAAGTGTCAAGTGTTTGGTCTGCTCAGGTCCTCTTGACTTCAGAGCTGGTGCGCTATCCACTGTGCCACCTAGCTGCCTCATGGGTTAGGCTATTTTTTAAGGTGTTATTTTCTTCAGTATATTTTGGAGTCCCCTTTAGCAAGCTGTTGATTTGTTTTTCATGATTTTCTTGCATCACTCTCATTTCTCTTCCCATTTTTTTTCTCCACTTCTCTTACTTGCTTCTCAAAATCCTTTTTGAGCTCTTCCATGGCCTGGGACCAATTCATATTTTTCTTGGAGGTTTTGGGTGTAGGACCTTTGACTTTGTTGTCTTCTTCTGGTTGTATGTTTTGATCTTTTGTTACCAAAGATTCTGTGGTCTGACTTTTTTTGTTCCTTTGTTTGCTCATGACCCCATGCAATTACTTGAGTTATAAACTCTTTGTTAAGGTAGGGTCTGCTTCCAGTGTAGAGAATGTACTGTCCCAAGCTTCAGGGGTTTTGTGTAGCTGTTATCAGAGTTATTTCTAGGGGCTTGTAAATTTTCAGTTCTTCCAAGGTGAAATGATCAAGGAAGAGGTGTTTACTCCTTTCCTGGCCTGTGCTCTAGTCTATGAGTGACTACAAGCGCCACCACACTAGCATTCCTCTTCACCCCAGGGTTGCCACCCAGAGCTATGACCCAGATCCAAGTACGGGCACAGCAAGAGAATCCTGCCTCAGCACCAGTAAAGAGATCCCTGCATTCCCCTCTGATCAGCCACTGGATTCCCCCTTAGTCTGTGGGCCAGAAGCTCAGGAAGCAGCCACGACCCTGGGCCGATTCAGGGACTGGAGCTGGGACCAAGCTTCTCTCTCATGCAGTCACAGACTTTTCCTACTGACCTTCTAAGTTCTCTTTGCCGTTCGTGGGTTGAGAAGTCTGGAAACTGCCACAGCTGCCTGTGATTCATTCCTCTGAGGTCTGCTCCAGCTTCCCTGAGGCCTGTTTTGCCTACGTGCCCAAGCTGAATTGCGTTCCTCTCCCTGCCTGGAGCGATAGACCTTTCTAATCAACCATCCATGTTGTCTTGGGCTGGAAATTTGTTTTACTCTCTTTTTTTGTGGGTTCTGTTGCTTTAGAATTTGTTTAGAGCCGTTTTTTACAGGTATTTGAAGGGGTTTGGGGGAGAGCTCAAGCAAGTCACTGCTTTTACTCTGCCATCTTGGCTCTGTCGTCAGTTATAATTTTTTCTTCTGTTAGTATATTTGCCAGTAGTTGTTCTTTATAATTTATTATTTCTTATTTACTGTGCTTAGAAACCAGATAAATAAGCTTGTCTGTAATGTATTCCTTCCTCAGCTTCCACCTCTTAGCATACTTCAAAGCAGAACTCAAGTTCTATCTCCTACAAGATGCCTTTCCTAATGCCTCCCAGTTGTCATCAGTCTCTCTTTGGAATTACTTTATAGAATTTTTTATATATATGTTTTATTTATTTAACTGGGTATTGCATATATCTCTGTTTCCCCCTTTTCTAACCCGGAAGACTATAAGCTCCTTGACAGCAGGCATTTTGTTTTCATTTTTGAGTCCTCAGTGGCTTGGAGACATAACAGACATTTAATGTTTCTTGAATTTAATTGTTAGTATTCTTTATAAATGAAAAGTAAATAGACTCTGAGTGAAGTGCATTTGTTTTTAGTATACAGACATCTTTAATGGCTGCTCAAAGATCTTTTTTTTTTGTTCACATCCTGATTCTCTGCTTGGTTCAGATAAGTGAGATTGTTGAATGGCTAAGGTACATATAAGTCAAGTGTTGTTATATACATAGAATCACAAGAACTTTGATGGGCCCTTGCAGGTCATGTAGGCCAGCCTTTTTATTTTACAGTTTAATAAAACAGATCCATTGAAGTTAAGAGAATTGCCCAGGCTCACATAGAGAAGTGGCAAGTGAGATTTGAACCCAGGTCCTCTGATTTTAGAGCCAGTGCCCTTTCTGTTGTACCATGCTGCTTCCATACGTGTGTATACCCTTTCAAGTTGTAAAGAAAATACTTGAAAATAAACGTGTTTTACTCAAGGAGTAATGAGGGAGAAAACATGTAAATAACTGTAGGTACAAGATGTATGAAGAGTCTATGGAAGATCCTTTCAGGGAAGGTGCTAGCCATAGGATGGATTGGGAAAGGCCTCCTGCACAAGATGAGATCTGAGCTGAGTATTAAAGGAAATTAGGAAAAATAAAAGGCCAAGATTACCTAATATGTGTTTTTATCAGCTTTTGTGCTTTTTTTTATTTGGATACCTTATTGCCAGATATTGTAGATAGAAGATCTACTAATTGGGATTATTAGACATAATTTTATAGTAATTTTTGTGGCAAGATTATTTTTTATAGAGAATTCAAGTCAATAAGCATTTATCAATTACCTAATGAATCTTAGAACTTTGCTACTTCATAGAAATAACAGTAGTGCTCTTTAATAGATGTAGACTAAATGAAAGCATTGGGAAGTGTTTGTGTAAGGAGAGTAAAATGAATATTCACTGTCATTTTTGTATTAAATAGCTGAAGATCAAAGATGGGGAATGGTGTAGTGGCAGTCCCTCACTGTCACTCTGCTCCTTCACTGATCTCTAAAAAACAGATGAACAAAAACAAACCTTCTAACTATTGGGCTGCATCTCTGAAAATCCATAAAATCATTAATATTTGTAATATTAAAGAAATCGATGGTTTTGAGCTGTTCCCATGTTCTGCTTCACGTTTATTTCTCGTGTGTGGGGAAAAAAAAGCTAAAAAAAGAAATGTAATCTCTTTCCTTTTAAGTACAGGCAATTTAAAAATTCATCAGAATTCTTAGATTAGTTTTATTGTGTGAGAGAGGGGAGATTAAAATGGTGTTAGCAGTAAAATCACCTGCACAAGTCTTGTAATACCTGGGGATAAGCAAAAACTCTTTTTTGCTTCAGATTACTAGAGATACTGCTTTGTAAGTAATTGCAAAATTAGGATCATGTTTGATTTTAGAAATTTGCATTAGCAAGAGCTCTTCTTCCTTGTTTTTCTTTGTTGGAGAAAATCTTTTCTTTCTACCATGTTACCACAGGTCCTCAGTACTGTATGACTGAATAAGATATGCATCTTGTGGCACAGCTGCAGCAAAAAGGCCTGGGATTAGTTGGAATGGTTATTGAATGTCATTGCCACTGCATCAGAAAAGTTTTTCCTCTGAAGGTTGGATGTTTTAATCCACACAAATAGTCTCATACTTTGAAAGACATAAATTATTAGTGTCACAAATAATAAGTGGGAAAAAAACCCCTGAAAAACTTGCTTTTCATGGGAGGAGTCTCTGAAGTGGGCATAACAGCTTTGTGACTGTAGACACAATTCATCTTTGATGACTTATTTGTTGAATTTAAAAATTACTCCCATGAAACAGAGGATTTTAAATCCTGTTATTACCATAGCCGTCTGGTCTTTTTGAGATTGATGTCATGTCGTTTTGGGGGTTTGTACAGTCATGCCTCATGACAACTCAAGAAAACTCTAGAATTTCAACCTTAATTTAGATTCAACACACAAGGCATTATGGTATGTTGGCATTGGAGCTGGCACAGGTTTTATTCAAATCCTGCCTGTACTGCTCCCCCATGTGACTATGGACAAACCACTTAACTAATGAAGTTATCTCATCTGTAAAATGCAGGTAATGCCTTTAATAGCTATTGTGTCTCAGGATTGTCCTGAAGCTTAAATGAAACATAATCTAAACTAATTTGCAAACTTTAAAAGCACAATATAAATACAATTATCTTAAAACTTTCTTTTTGTGTAAATGTCTCTAAAATTTACTCTTTCATTTTTTCCTTGACATTAAGTTTATAAATTTATGAAGTATTCTTGATCAAGTTGTTGAAAAGATGTTTACTCAATAAATACTTACCAAACACATAGAGTGTGACACTAAGTGTAGAATTATGATACTTCAGGGAGTTGAAGGATTTAAATTTATCATTTAAAATTAATACTAGGAATAATAGTAATATTTGCTGATATTTAATTTATATAGTGCATTATCTCATTTGATTGCTACAGTATTCCTGAGAAGTAGGTATTATATAGTACATGATTAAAAATAAATGTTTGTTGTTCTATAAGAGTTAGAATCCAAGGGAGTGATCAGTGGAGTCAGAGAAAGTTACACAGAGTCAATAAGTCTTGAACTGGGTCTTTAAGGAAATGATGGCTTTGAAAAGGCAGGTGGCAGAAGGATATTGTAGGTCAAGGGAACATCATAGGGGTGCAGCTAGGTGGCGCAGTGGATAGAGCGCTGGCCCTAAAGTCAGGAGGACCTGAGTTCAGATCTGACCACAGACCAAACACTTGACACTAGCTGTGTGACCCTGGACAAGTCACTTAACCTTAATCGCCTAAAAAAAAATTTGAAATTAAAAAAAAGAGAAGAGAACATCATGGGGTTTGTGGGAGGATTTGAGATGCAGAGGGTAGTAAGGTGATAAGCTTGCTCAAGCACATAACTATGTGTGGATGTAATGAGATAGGGATGGACAAGTGCATGGGGGAAGGGAAGGCAATTGATGGAGAGCGTTGGATGCTAGACTGAGTTTAGCATTGATTCAATAGGAAATTAGAAACTGCCATAAATTCTACCAAGCAGGGTAGTGGTATGATGGAAGTAATATTTTTAAAACTTCAAATCTGGCACAAGATGGAGAGAAATAGTGATCGACTCAAGTAGGGAGGTGAGACTCTAGTAATCATTTGAGGACTGGACTAGAATGAAAAAGGAATAAAAAGTTGAATACAGATACTGTGACAGAAAAATACTTACGTCAGAGAGAACTCCAGAATTTTGAGCCCGGTAGATGAGATAGTGATATTATTCTTACACTTTTCTTACTCCTCTTATAGATCATATCCTGTTACAGTGAATTCCAAGTGATTGTACTCTACGTTATTAGAATGATGTCATATCTATTATTGCTTAAAGTAAATAGGCCACTTCCTGGGTAGCTTAAAAAGCTATTGTGGAAAAGTTTTTGGTTGTAAAGTATTTGGAGAACTTTCTTTTTGAGTCAGTTACTATTCTATCCATTCATGGTGTAGCCTAATCTGGACTGTGGCATGCCAGACAAGCTTTAAAAGGCTAGGGCAGGTTTTTGTTTTTGGTGAAAACTTTTCACCATTATTTGACTTTGCCTTGCCTTTTTCTGCTTTAGAGCCTTTGTACATTCAGATCTCTTATAACTGCAGTGTAATCTACACCTGTTGAGATTCTTATCTGACAAATCAGTTTATGTGTCACCTCTTCCATAAAAGCCTTTACCCAAGTTGCATAGTAGTACTTGCTTAATAAATATTTGTTTAATGAATGATTGAATGAATTGATTTGCTCCCAGATTTGTAATATGCATACATCATATACATATATGTATCTGTACTATAAATATTCAAAGCCATGAATCATAAACCTCAGATTATTTTTCCTGTATTCTTCAAAGCAGTGATGAATTACTGGTCCTTTACATTTTAACCATTTGATTATTTGACCATTCCTTTCACAATTCTTCCTGTTCATTAAAAAAATTTCACAAAAGAAATAATTTCAAATAAGGTGTGAGTTAACCTTAACTTTTCTCCTAATATTTGTTTGATAAAGCTAAATATGTACTAGTTATCTTGCCCTGCAAAAATAAGTTATCCTTTGATTTATACTTTTTTGCACTAAGGCAGAGCCAGTTCTTACTCAAAAAGTGAGATTTCTTTAAGAAGTTGATGTCACAAAATTTTCTCAATTTAAAAGCATCAGTGAGAAAAAATATTTTTTGGGTACTGTTCCAAGGGGCAAACCCCATGCTATAGGAAATGTATTTTGTTCTAGCTTCAGAGACAGATAGCTATTGTGATACCCAGAATATTCCAAATATACATTCCAAATATACAGAGCTTTGCATTTTAAAAAGTCTGTGGGTGCTTTTCCCAGCTAAATAAAAGAATACTAATTATGACCCAAGGTCTTAATCGGTTTTTTCTTTTTAATATGTTTTTATTTAGTTAAATATTTCCCAATTATGTGTAAAATTTTTAAAATTCATTTTTGAAATTTTGAGTTCCAAATTCTGTCCTTCCCTTCCCTCTCTACTTCTTGAGAAGGCAAGAATTTTACATATACATGTGAGGTCTTGTAAAACACATTTCCATATTGGCCATATTTCAAAAGAAAATAGACAAAAAACCACAAGAATAATAAAGTTTTTAAAAAGTATGATTCAATCTACATTCAGAGTTCATCAATTCTCTCTCTGGAGTTGGATAGCATTTTTCATTCTGGATCCTTTGGAATTGTCTTGAATCGTCTTGATCAGAGTAGCTAAGTCTTTCACAGCTGATCATGGTTACAGTATTGCTGTTTCTGTGTACAGTGTTCTGGTTTTGCTCACTTCATTTTGCATTGGTTCGTATTAATTCTTACCAGACTTTTCATTTCTTATTGCACAATAGTTTTTCATTACAATTATTGTTCAGCCATTTTCTAGTTGATGGGCTTTACCTTGATTTCCACTTCTTTGCAATAACAAAAAGAGCTGCTATAAATATTTTTTTTTTTTGCATAAATAGGTCCTTTCCACTTGACTTTGATCTCTTTGGGATGGTATGGTATATTGTGTGGGATAGTAGTGGTATTTCTGGTTAGAGAGTATGCAGAATTTTATAGCCCTTTGCACATAGTTCCAAATTGTTCTCCAGAAAGGTTGGATCAGTTCCCTATTTTTCTACATCCCCTCCAGTGTTTGTCATTTTCCTTTTCTGTCATATTGTCCAGTCTGATAGGTGTGAGATGGTATCTCAGAGTTGTTTTAATTTGTATTTCTCTAATATGTAGTGATTTAGAACATTTTTTCATGTGACTATTGATAACTTAATTTTCTTCTGAAAACCCGCTATTCATATCCTTTGACCCTTTATCAATTGAGGAATTGCTCTTATTTTTTATATATTTGGCTCTCTTCCCTATATATTTGAGAAATGAAGCCTTTATCAGAGAAACTTGTTATAAAATTTCACCCTAGTTTCCCGTTTTCCCTTCAATTTTGGCTGCAATAGTTTTGTGTAAAAGCTTTTTAGTTTCATGTAATCAAAATTATCCATTTTGCTTCCCATGATCCTCTTCAATCTCTTCTTTGGGTCATAAACAATTATTTATAGATCTAACAGGTACATTTTCCCGTGTTCCCCTAATTTACTTATGATATCGCCCTTTATATCTAAATCATTTATCTTGGTATACTATATGAGAGGTTGGTCTATACCTAGTTTCTGCCAAACTGCTTTCCAGTTTTCCTAGCAATTTTTGTCATGTTGAGTTCTTACCTCTAAAACTTGGATCTTTGGGTTTGTCAAACACTATCTTACTGTGGTCATTACTACTGTATATTGTGTACTTTGGGCAGCGCAGTAGGTAGAGTACCAGGCTTGGAATCAGGAATCTTATCTTCCTGAGTTCAAATCTGGCCTTACACATTTACTGGCTGTGTGACCCTGAGCAAGTCACTTAACCCTGTTTGTCTGTTTCCTCATCTGTAAAATGTGCTGGAGAAGGAAATGGCCAACTATTCCAGTATCGTTGCCAAGAAAACCCCAAATGGGGTCATGAAGAGTCGGACATGACTGAAACAACTGAGCAACACTAACAACAGTATTGTGTACCTAATCTATTCCACTCATGCACCATTCTACTTCTTAGTCCGTATCAGATAGTTTTGATGATTACTGCTTTATAATATAGTTTGAAATCTGGTGCTTTGAGGTCATCTCCCTTCACATTTTTTCCCCTGTTGGTTTCCTTGATATTCTTGACCTTTCGTTCTTTCAATTGAATTTTGTTATTTTTTTAGCTCTATAACATAATTTGTTCTTTGATCCACTCATTCTTTAGGATTAGATTAGTTCCCAATTAATTTTTAATACATGCTTCAAAGGCCTTTTATTGAATGTAAGATTAATTCCATTGTGACCTGAAATGAGTGCATTTAATATTTCTGCTTTTCTGTATTTAGTTGTGAGATTTTTACATCCTAAAAGATGTGCATTTTGTTGTTGTTGTTGTTAAAATGTTATATATAGCTGAGAAAAAAAAATATACTTCTCTCTATTCTCATTCAGTTTTCTCCAGAGGTCTGTCGTATCTAACTTTTCTAAGATTTTGTTCATGTTCTTAACTTCTTTCTTATTTATTTTATGGTTAGATTTATCTGCTTCGAAGAGGGGAAAGTTGAGGTTCCCACACTAGTATAGTTTTATTCTGTATTTCTTCTTGTAACTCATTTAACTTTTCCTTTAAGAATTTGGGTGCTATGCCATTTGGTGCATATATGTTTAGTATTTATATTACTTCATTTTCTAAGGTGCCTTTTAGCAAGATGCTATTTCCCTACTTACCTATTTTATTAGGTCTGTTTTTGCTTTTTCTGAGATCCATATGCCTTCCCCTTTTGTATCAGCTGAAGCTTAATAGATTCTGCTCCGGCCCCTTATTTTAACTCTGTGTGTATCTCTCTGTTTCAGATGTGTTTCTTATAAACAACATATTGTTGGATTCTGGTTTCTAATTCTTTTCTGCTATCCACTTATGTTTTGTGGGTGAATTTATCCCATTCACAGTCATGATCACCAGCTGTGCATTTTCCTCTATCCTATTTTCTTCTGTTTATCCTTTTCTCTTTCTTTTTCTCTTGTTCCTTCTCTAAATCTGTTTTGCTTCGACCGCTGCCTTCATTTATCTTCCCTTCCTGTTATCACTTCCCTCTTATCCTCTTCCCCTCCTATTTCCCTGATGGATAAGATAGATTTCTATACCCATTTGAGTGTGTAGATATATTTTTCATTCTTTGAACCAGTTTTGTTGTAATTAGGATTCAAGTATTGCCTGCCCCCACCCTTTTCATTTCCACTGTAAAAGCTCTTCTTTGTGTATTTGTTTTACATGAGATAATTTCCCTCACTGTTCCTCTCCGATCTCTTGTCTTCCAGGGTATCTCTCTTTCTTGCTCATCCATTTTTTTTTACATCATATACAGTATATAATCAACTACTTCCATACCATCTGCTTATGTAGAATACATCTACCTTAATACTGATAATATTCTTAGGAATTACATGTATCATTTTTCCATGTAGTTTCCATATATAAGTAGTTTAAGCTTATTGAGTCCCTTATATTTTCTCTTTCATATTTATCTTTTTATGCTTCTCTTGAGTCTTGTGTTTGAAAATCAACTTACTTGAATTTTTTTTTTCTTTGACCTAGGAGCTCTAGAAGATTTCTTAGAATTTTGGGATCTCTTTGGTGGATTCTTTAAATTTCTCTTTTATCCTTTTGTTCTAAGATTTGGGGGCAGTTTTCCTTTATACTTTCTTAAAATGTATGTCTAGGCTTTTTCTTTGATCATGGCTTTCAGGTAGTCCAATAATTCTTAAATTATCTCTCCTTAATCTGCTTTCCAGCTCATTTATTTTTCCAATGAGTATTTCAAATTTTCTTCTATTTTTCATTCTTTATACTTTGTTTTTATTGTTTCTTGATGTCTCATGGAGTTATTAGCTTCCACTTCCCAGTTCTGTGTTTTAAGGAGTTAATTTTTTTATGAGTGTTTGTACCTCTTTTTTTCCATTTGGCTAAATCTGCTTTTGAAGGATTTATTTTCATCAGTGACGTTTTGTACCTTTTTTTCCATTTAGTCAGTTCTGTTTTTTAAGGTGTTATTTTCTTCAGTATTTTTGGTGCCCCTTTTCATAATTTTTTCCTCTACTCTCATTTCTTTACCTAATTTTTCCTCTACCTCTCTTCATTGTCTTCTGAGTTTGTGTTCTGATCTTCCCTATCCCCAAAGTAGATTTTAATGGTCAGTTTCTTTTTTTGTTCTTTACTCATTCTCCCACCCTATTTCTTGATTTTGACCTTTATGTTAAAGTTGTGCTCTATTCCTGGTGTGATTGGAGGAGGAGCTGTGTCCCAAGCTTCAGATTTTTTTTCCTCACTGCTGTTTTCAGAACTAGTTCTTGGAGTTTAGAAGTTTTCAGTGCTTTCAAAGTGATGTGATCTGAGGAGGGATCACTGCTTTTCTAGTCCTTACCCAGAAAGGTTCCATGCTCCCTTTGGATTGCAATCAGTATTCCTCCTCAGGATCCCTTTTCCCTTGGGACCAGAAATCATATTGTTCCACAGGGCCCCTGCATCCTCTGCAAGCAGTGCTCCTTTCTCCCCTTGTGTGCCACAGAAGTGGGTATAGTGCAGCAATGGAGTTGCCAAACAGCATCTTGTTCTATGTCCAGGGCTAGCACAGGGGTCTCCTATAATCTCTTTATGATCAGTTGTCAGATCCCCTTACCATCATCACTGGCTTGAGAGTTCCTGAAGCTGCTGCTGCTTCTGTCATCACAGTGTAGTCTCACTGCTGGTGTTTCATCCGCATGGGCTCTGAGTCATCCTCCACCCTCATGTTACAAACTTCTCTTACCTCCTAAGTTGTTTTGGGTTGGAAGAATGTCTCACCCTGACCTTTTCTTGGCTCTACCATTCTAAAATTGGATTTGAGACATTGTTTTAAAGTTGTTTGGAGGGGAATGTTGGGAGATCTCAGCTGAGTTCTTCCTCTGTTCTGCCATCTTGATTCATCCTGTCCCATCCTCCCTCCCCCCTCCCTAAGTCTTAATCAGTTTTAGGAAAAATGTTTACTTGTTAAATTGTCCAGCATGATTATGCTGGGTTTATTACCACTGAGATGTAGTATTCATGAGCAAGAAAACACCTTTATTTTCAAAATTGTATGTGCAGTGATTTTTAAAACTAACCAGTAGGCCTGATCACTGTGATTAACCAGATATAAAATTGTTTTAGAAATCATCTTTATAATGTAACATACTGCTATTTTCAAATGAACAGACTTGGTTTAGTTTCATAAAACTGTCTACCTACAAATTCAAATGCTACCTACTTCATGAATTGTTAGCTATGTTAAACTTTTGAAAAGCACTTTGTAGGTAATGGTATTTTGCATCCCATAGTCCTAGGGGATTTGACACCTGAAACTTTACTTTTGGTAGTCAATTAGTAAGTATTGATACTTATTGCATCTAGAATACTGTCTTTGTCTAGAATAGCTGACATGTAATACTTTACGTGTGTTTTCTCGTTTTGTTAATACACAAATAGAATCCATCTAGTTTCTTGTGTTGAGATGGGGGAAAGGGTGAAGAGAGAAATTTCTAAGTGGATCACAATTCCAAAAAAAAAAAATTTGGACCAGATCTGTGATTTTATTAGTATAGGAAGCTCTTGTTGAGAAAACTGCCTCTGTTGATACAGATGAGTAATTTATAATCCTAGAGTGTTGTTTGAAGACATGGAGGTTAATGACTTGATCATTGGCCTAGTTTGTGTCAGAGGCCAACTTAAAACCAGGTCTTTGGAGGCTAGCTCTATATTCACTATATTCAGTTGGGATCTGATAATTCTGGTAATTAAATGTAATATTTAAACTAACAATATCTTTTACAGTTTGCAAAACAGTTTACTTATGTTATCTCATTTGGTTCTTTACTACAATCATGTGATATCCCCATTTTCCAGATGAGGAAAATGAGGCTAGGAGAGGTTAACTTGACTTGCATAGGGCCACACAGCTAGTAAATGTCTCAATCTGGATTTGAACTCAGGTCTTCCTGATTCAAAGCCTAGCATTCTATCCACTGGGCTACTTAGATACCACTATATACATGAAGGTACATTCTAAAGCTTTTGTTTTGTTGATACTAATGTTTTTGTATGTTGTTTCCTGATATTTACTCCTTGTAACAACAAGAACAAAAAACAAAACCAATCTATACAATAACTTTGTCTGACAGCTTATGCAACATTCTCTATCTGTAGTCCCCCATTTCTTCTAAGAGGGGAGGGAGGTATATTTTTTCATTTCTTCCAGTGGATATATTGTGGATAGAGCCCTCAGCCTGGAGTCAAGAAGTCCTGAGTTCAGATTTGACCTCTCTGTGATCCTGAGCAAATCATTTGACTTCTTTTGTTTACCTCAGTTTTCTCAACTGTAAAATGAGGATAATAATAACAGCTACCTCACAGGATTATGAGGATCAAATGAAATTATATTTGTAAAATACTTAGCACAGTGCCCGTCACATAGTAGGTGTTTGATAAAATCAACCTTCCTCCCTCCTAACCTTCTTTAGGCTAAATTTATTATAATTATACAGTGTTCAACTTTGTTTTAGTGTTCTTTTTGTTTTTAGTGTTATTTTTGTGTGTATTTTTCCCCCTGCTTTTCTTACTTTACTCTGTGTCAATTCAGACAAATCTTTTCATATTTTTCTAAATGAGTTATATTCATCATTTCTTAAACTTCAATATTCTATTATATTCATATTCCGTAATTTAGTCCTCCATTCTCCAAGTTAATGTGTATGCCCTTAAAATTTCTTATTTCTATTGATATATTTTGTTTTTTTTATATCACATTCATTTTCAAATATATCCCATCTTCCACTGTCCGCCCAGTAAGCCATTCTTTGTAACAAAGGTGACAAAAAACAACATATTAACTGTTGAAAAACATTCCATATCAATAGTGCTCTATCTCTGCAATGAAGTGAGGGAGGTGAAATTCCTTAATTCTTCCCTGAGATCAGGTGAGGTCATAATTAGCATTTAGTTGCAGGTTTGGTTTTTTTTTTTGTTCTTAATGTTTACATTATGGTATATGTATATTGTTTTCCTGGTCCTGGTTATTTGTTATTAGCTCATATAAATTGTCCCATATTTCTCTGAATTTTTCCAGTTGTTTCTTAAGGTGTTGTAACACTCTTCCATTCGTGTACCACAATTTGTTAATCCATTCCTCAACTATTAGGCACCTTTCTAGCTTTTTTGCAACTACAAAAATGGCTGCTATAAATATTTGGCTATCTGTGATAATTTTTTTTTATCTTTGACTCCCTTGGGTCAAAACCTATATGTAGCAGCAGGCTCTCTAGGTCAAAGAGTTATGGACATTTTACTCATCTTTTTGTGTGTGTGGCTAATTCAGCATAATTCCAGATAGGCACTTTGGTAAGCTTTGGGGATACAAAGATGAAAATGAAAATGAAACAGATTCAAGGAGGTTACATTTCCCTTGGGGGATAGGGCAGGTGTTATGTTTGAAAATTAAGGTAAATTGATGCAGTAAAGTTCTGAGCACATTCATTTTATTGGTGAGATGAGTAGTTAAAAACAAAATGGATGTTGGACTCCTTAGCAAGCCAAGAACACAAGGTAGGGCTTACTAGCCCCACCTTGTTTTTGGAAATACAAGAGAGCATAGAACAGGAAGCATCGTAGATGGAAAACAATTTGATTGGTTACAAAGTCTTAAGTATCATAGGTGGCAAAAACAGTATGATTGGCAGGACATTTGGGGCTAACAATAACTCCTCCTTCCATTCTGCTGTCAGGAAAGGTTGATTGATAGGGTCCATCTGCTTGTTAGTTGAACAGAGACAACAGACTTCTTGGCACCCACCTGCATTCTGTAAGGCTTGTTAGTAAGATACAGATCTCCCTTGATTGTACATGGGTATGCAAGGGTACACCCTTGACAGAGATAGCATGTTTCTTTGAGATAAGGAGATTTATAGGACACCTGAATTTTAAATTAGCTCGGGGAAAACTGAACTTCTAGACTCATGAACATCTGAACTTGACTCAGAGAGAAAGAAACATGGCTCAGGTAGTTACAGAATAGAATCAATTACAGAACTGAATCAAATATAAAATAAAAATTCAATATTTGGTTTTCTCAATTTCCCCCTTTGATCAATGGGAGATCTGTCTCCCATGGATCATTTATGTATAAGGTACTTCTATGAGATTTTTAACGTGATCTTAAGCACAAACATAAGCTCTTCTGGTGTAAGTTTAGAACAGGCTTTAACACAGTAACTAAGGTAAAGTCTAAAAAGAGTAATGAGACAGAGGGCAATAAGGGCCCATTTATCAAGGGTGGCTAACAAGCTGTTTCCCTATAGCCAAGTGAATCAATAGGAAGGATTCCAGCAGGGGTCCCCTGAGGAAGGTAGTTGCATTTCTGCTGTAATGTGTTGGTTCTTATGTAGGCTTGTCGCAATCTCTACTAACTGGTTAATTAATGTAAGAACAAGACTGATTAATCATAGCAGAAGGGAGATGTACATGCCACCAAGGTAACCAAGAAAACTCAGCAAACATAGATACCATGAAACAAAAAGCCAAAATAATGCAATAATGATCATCAATATTAACTAACATCAAGTCTTCTTGTTATCTGGTAACCCACTTCCAATGTCTATATAATCAGTACACTTCATCTTAGATCCCAAGTGTCCCATGTAAGTCATCTTGTCTCTGGAAGCATCTTCTCTTGGATATTCTTGAATAGACCCCATTCTTAGGGCAGCTGTGAAGGGGGCTTCTCTTCAGTAAATTTGCTTCTTTGGTTCCAAGTCATTTGCAGAGATTCCTAGGTAATTCTGCCAAAATCTGCAACAAGACTCAATACAATTTAATACAGCCTCTTAAATTCTAGTTTTCCAATAATTAGTTCATGTGGTGAAAACCAGCTCACATCTTAGGGTTCTAATCCTATTAACAACAGATCTATAAGAAGAATATGAAATTAGGAACCCATAGTTCACTTGAAACTTCAGAGAATTTAAGTTTTTACATTCCCTTTGCTGTTTTTATCTTTACCTAAACCCCAAATCTGACATAGCCAACAATAGGCTGAAGAAGCAATCTTAAAAAGAATCTGTGAGGATATGACTTGTAAAATGAGCTCTTCTGGTTAAAGATTTAATATTTTCCAAAGTAGACATATAAGCTAAAATTAAGATTGCTTTTCTTGATTTATATTGAGTCCATTATCAATTAACTTTTTAAAACTGGCATCCATTTATTTCATTATTTTGGATTTATGCCTCATAAAAGCAAAAACTTCAGTTTTGCTACTTATAAGTGTCCTCTGATGTAAGTTAGCAAATTGTTATATTGAAAAGTTTTAAGATACTCAAATAACAACTGAGAAATCAGAAACGAGACTTTTTAAAAGTACTGCAGAAAGCAGGATGCTAAAACTTTTTAAATTAAACTTTAGAAAAAACCCAGAAAATGACTAGTATTTGCAGAGGGTGAACAACATTATTTTATATATAAAGCCCTGAACCCAATTTTTAAAAAACTTATTATTAGAACGTGGTTAAGGCCTGTATATCCCATTAGAATCATTTACATTTGACATAAATAGTTGTCTGATCTTGCTGCTTTCTCAGAATTTTTTACTACAGGTTATTCCCTCCTGAGGAAGATGAGATACTTTAGGGATCTAATCCTAAACATGAATGCATAGCTATCAGCACTCTTTATAAGTAGATGACTTTCATTCCTGGGTTCATTGGCCACACAAATGGACTTGTGTAAAAGATGTTTATTTAACTTCAGCTGTAACAAACAACTAAAGACAGTTGTGTAAATATATGGTGGTGGTATTCAGTCATGTCTGACTTCATGACCATGTGGACCATAGCATGTCAATACTGTCTGTGAAGTTTTCTTTGAAAAGATGCAGGAGTGGTTTGCCATTTCCTTCTCCAGTGGATTAAAGCAAACAGATGTAACTTGCCCAGGGTCACACAGCTAGTAAGTGTCTGAGGCTGGACTTAAACTCAGGTCTTCCTGACTCCAGGTCTAGCACTCTATTCACTGCACCGCCTAGCTGCCTCCTGCATAAATATGCTAAGTACTTAATCTTAGAGATTGTTATAGAGAGAGCAATATATATCTCTTTTAAAATTTTTGTTTATTTACTTTTAGTTTTCAACATTTACTTCCATGAGATTTTGAGTTCCAAATTTTCTCCCCATCTCTCCCCTCCCCCCACCCTAAGGCTGTGTGTAATCTGATATAGGCTTTATATATACATTCATATTGAACCTATTTTCACATTAGTCACGTTATAATGAAGAATTAGAACCAATGGGAGAAACCATCACAAAGAAGAAACAAACAAAAAAAAGAGATTAAATAATGTACTTCAATCTTATGGACAGCATTTTGCATCGTGAGTCCTTTGGAGCTGTCTTGGATGCTCGCATTGCTGAGAGGAGATGAGTTTGTCAAAATAACTTATCGCACATTGTAGTTATTACTGTGTACAATATTCTCCTGCTTCTGCTCACTTTACTCAGCATCAGTTCATCTAAATCTTTCCAGGTTTCTTATACTACAGTAGTGTTTATCATTTCTTATACTACAGTAGTGTTCCAGTAGTATTCAAATACCACAACTTGTTCAGCCATTCCCCAATTGATGGGCATACCCTCAATTTCCAATTCTTTGCCACCACAAAAAGAGCAAGCAATATATATCTCAAATGAGCTGTCTACATGTAAGTTGCTTGCACTTCAGGACATGCTCTACACATAGGTGGATCATCACAATCTAGATGCATAGAGAGGATAGTCCTTAGTGGGCTATACAAAATCAGAGTGGGTAGTTAATAACATGAGGGGAAAAGGGACAGAGATTGGCCAACGTCTTGACAGAAGCCACTGGATGCAGCTTCTTTCGGCAAGTAGGTCTTACAAAAGATAATGGTACAATCTATTTCTTAATCTATTCCTTCTGTCCATTTCATCAGTCCATCATATCATAAAGTTCAGACATCTTATACAGTTGTCTGGTTTTGAAATTCATGCATGCCTGTGGTCTTCTGGAGATCTTTCCTCTTAGACACATGGGAATGAGTGGGGTTTCAGAACAGATTCTGGTGGATTTGCTTCTCTGGTTCAAGTCATTTGCAGAGATCTCCTTTTCAGTTAAAATCTCTGATAATATAGATCTTAATACAATTTAGCACTGTTCCTTCAAGTTTGTTTTGCCAATAATCAGGTCAGGTAGTGAGCTCAGACCTTATAACTCTAATAACAACATCACTAGACTAGAAAATTTACATTTTTAGGTTGGAAAATTCAAATAACAACTAAAGAATTAGAAAATTCTGAACCCAAAATTTGTATTTGGCGTATGTAATTACCTAATCTTGTTATAACTGTTTATTAAAACCAACTGAAAAGTTTTCACTTTATTTTCTTTTCTAGCTTTTTCTGCTTTTTCTTTTAGCTGCTCAGTTCTCCCTTATTTCCTCCCCTTAGGAAGATGAGATTCTTCTATTAATAGAACGCTTTTTACATAAGAGACCTCTGATACAAAAATGAATTCATTTAAAAGTTGACAATTTAACTCCAAGTGTAGCAGAAGGTTCTGGGATAGGATGTGTGAATAACATTGAGTAATCACTTTCAAGACAGTGCGTATTGAACATGTTTGCCTTTCAAGATATACTCAATATCCAGGAGGTAATAATAAACCCAAATAAAATTGGCTTTTCCCATTTAGGTAACACAAGATGTTCTAACATTCTTTTCTTCAAACCAAAACTGAAGATGTTTCTGTTTTAGGCTTAATAATTAAGAGAACAGTTTGGTCCCATAAACTGTTCCATCAATACCCAATTATTCTCACATTAATTTTAGAAAAATTCAAGGTTAAATAGCTCAAATCTTATACCTGTATCTTATTGTAATAGCTCAGATGTGCTCTAGTAGTAACCTATGAAATATGGCTTTAATGTTGTATTTATACTGATAACCTGCTATGATTATAGAAATTTGTCAAAGAAAGAAAAATAGGGACATTATACATTAAAGGAAAAATACTTCCCTAACTTCATGTCAGTTCCAGTCTAGACTCATATAGATAGCCACTTGTATTGAGCCAGGCATAATCATTGGCCTAATAGGATTTCTTGATGATGATACCTGAAAATCAGACTCAAAATAATATATACAGTCTCATGAGGTCTAACAGTAAGTTCCAAGAATCATAGTTTCATAGCTTTAGGTGGATTAAGTTATTAAGGATCACATATCCTTGATATAGATGAAAAAAATTCTTTCAGCCTTCTTTGTAATCGTACATTGTTAGAATAACCACATTTTTACATCAGATCAAAAGGGTCTTTTTCCTTCTAGATCGCAGGTTCTAAGACTTAATACAAACTCAGTATAAAATAGAGCTATAAGAACCATTATATTAAGAACACATAATTCACCTGAAACTTCAGAGAATTGGAAAATGAGTCTGTGTCCCTCTCAATATTATTAGATATTTCAAACAATTTTTACATGTAAAATTCTTAATTAAATTTTGAAAATTGTGTCACATTTTTCACCAAGTGACATCTCTTGCTATTCATGTTAACATAATGAAAGAGTGTTATATTGTGATCTCTTATAAACTAAATAACCCAGCAATTGTAAGGCTTCATGGTCTCTATTATTTGTGATTCAAATGACAATTCAGAATGATCCTTCACTATACTAGCATGTGTTACTTAATCAAAAATCACCAATAGGTTCATCTTCTTTTACACTTGCCCTTATCAATGGAATTTGCTATGTGAGGAGAAAGGCAGGAAAATAGCAGCATTAGTTCTGTCTGATTTCAGGTATGTGTCATAGGCAGGATGTCATGATATCTTGTTTACTAGGTCAAGAGAATCCTACCTTTACCTTTGCAAGGTTGTTATCTCAACTTTTCCAGGGACAGATATTTACCTATGATAGTCCTCAGACTACAAGGTCACATGGCATTTCCCTTGAATGATGAACTAACAGCCTTATGAGGGTTAGACACATATCTGAATTCAAGACTTAGAATAGCAGCCAATTAAAGTCCCAAGGGACTTTCCCTCAAACAGCAAGATTTCACTACTTACAGCTTAGGGCTAGATTATTTTTCATATCTTAAATTTTATCTAGAATCGATTTACAGCTATTATCCACAAATTTCATCTATCAGCAACCATCTTTCCCGCCTCGGTCTACAGATAAAGCCAAAGGGAGAACATCAGGCCATTTCTAGAATACAAAGAGATCCTCCCCCAACCCCATCAGAGTTTATTGTGGCATTTAAAAAGTTTTGAGAGATATACTTTCTTGGTATTTTAATAATTTTATTAATAATGTCAGTATTTTAACAGAAGGAAGGTCATTTGGCCATCTCTCTTAGATAAAAGACAGTCATGGCAGTGTTTATATACCCTTCAAAGACTAGGTGTTCTCCAGGGTGGGAATCAACCCTGATTGGTTAACAATTAATGAGATAATGAATATTACAATGAGAGCCTGAGAGTGACCCCATGTCACCCTTGGAGTGAAAGACTATCTCCAGACCACCCCCAGCCTTGGGCAGTTTAGACAAAAAGGGTCTGTCTCCACCCTAGCTTGACTGAATGGAATTCATCTTATGCTAGAGATTCCTTGTAAGGTTGAGTGGGGTCCGATAGAGAAGGTTAACTCAACCTTCAGAGACTGAGATCTTGAAAATAGAAAAAGGGGGAACACTGAGTAGAAAGACCCTATAACCTAGTGATATTTCTTCAACCATCTTGCTTCTTATTTGTGGAACAAAGCAATATCCTTTATCTTCATTGTATGAGGAATGGGCAGCTCACCGTTTCCTCCTACTTCATTCACTGTGTCGCTGTAAATACATGACACTTAAAACACGTCTTGCTCAGAGCCTGGATTTAAGAATTCTCACTGCCTTGTCTGTTTTGAATTTCTTTCCTGAGTATTAATGATCCAATATTGACCTTGATATAGACATATCTAGGTTTGGGGGTGACTATGAATTTGAGAGGTCCTTGGTCCTTCATCCATTGGAGGTAGCTGACTGGCAGTAAAGGAAGTTCCTTCATCAGAGAAGATGACCACTGACAAAAGGAGGAGCCCCAATCTAGCTGGCTAATAGACATGGATTTTAGTACAGAGGCAAGATAAAATGCAGCAATGCCTATTCAGGCAATTCCAACTGTTTTTATTAACCTCCTGGAAGAGTATGATTGTAGTTATAAGGTAAATTACTGAATTCTCTTTGAAATATTTCTGTTAATGTCTATGTAATGAAGACTGAGACATGTTCAGAGAGTGAGAACATGCTTGGCTGATGCAAATTCCTCGAGTGGAAGAGGCTGGAGAGACTATTTTGTTTGTTTTGGCTAGGCAATGGGGTTAAGTGACTTGGCCAGGCTCACACAGCTAGTAAGTATTATGTGTCTGAGGCCAGATTTGACCTCAGGTCCTTCTGAATCCAGGGCCAGTGCTCTATCCACTGCACCACTCAGCTGCCCCTGGAGAGACGGTTTTTGGAGATTCATGTTGACGTGAAATGGAATTTCTTGGAGAGACCATGGAGTGTGGGTACACTTTCTGTAACTGGTTCTGTTGTGCTAAACCCAGGGGAAGGAGAAGCTTTTTCCAGTGGGTTGCATAGCCAGAACTGAGAGTACCTTCAGAAAGACCTTAGTCGGCTTCAGCCATTTTTTTAAAATCAATCCATTTGACTGCTTGATGTCATTGAATCTTGTTGACTCCTTGACTTGATGGCATCCACTGACTGACAATGCTGTAAGGGGAGAGACCTTGAGAGGGCTCCTCTTTGAGACTGGATTCTTCACCTGTCCTTTTGTTTAATTTTTTATTTTAGATGAAGGGAGAGTGGCATCATGGCATGCTAGCATTTGAGTTTTGCACTTCAGTTTAGCATCCTGCCCAACAGTAGCTGAGACAAGGGCTTACCCAACAACAGTGCCATATTTGTATTGTACTTGGTGGGACCAATACTATGTAGAAGGTGTATTAATGGTGAGACCACTCTCCTCAGAGATTAAGGAAATATTTGTTCTTTTGTTCTTGCTAATATATCTGGAGTACATATCTGTTTGTAAAAGTTAGTTGATGTTAAGTGGCCAAATGGAACTGGAGATAATTTTGGTATCTGGGCGGGGGGGGGAGGGAACACAGGGCTTGACCTGATGGTATACAACATAACTCAAACTCTGAAATATTCAGGGTACTGCTGGAACCATAAAGGGACAAATGTAGCAGCCCGGTTTGGGGGCAGTCAGGACAGATAATACATGTTGCATGTGCTTATGAATATTTTGTGCTTAACATTTATTTTTCTATGAAAGAATACTTGTCCCATACCTGATTTATATTGTTTGTAGTATAATATATTCCTCTCTTTGGGAAGACCCTAGTAATTTTTCCCTACTGCTTCACGATGGTGGTGCAGTGAACTAAAGAGTGGAGAAAAGGGAGCCAAATCCTTCCCATAATAGGTTAGGCTCTGCTAAGACTGAACATAGTCTGGACTATGTGCTAGGGCCAAAGTGGGGTAGAGGAGGTAGACCTTTAGTGAAGAGGGAAGAGGTATAGTTCTCCAGCCCCTTGGGTTCAGCAACAGTTCTAATAGTTAGATAATGACAGCATAACCCTCTACAATTGGTGATATGAAAAACTGATCTATTAAATTATTACTTCATTCTCTATAGCAGCAAGAGATAGTAGAATTGTGAGCAAATGAAATAACTGTAATGACTATAACTATACGTCTTCCTTAATTATTAAATATATGTATATGTACATAACCATTGCCATTTCCCAATGCCTCTCCTCCCCGCAACAGAATCTTCTCTTCTAATACAGAAGTACAGTTAGTAAAATAAACAAAATGTGTGAGAAGTGATGCCTCATTCTGAACCTCTTATCCACCCACTCTTTGTTGAGAGAAGGGATTTTCTCTTGATTCTTTAATGAAATCATAACACTTTATGACTCAGTTTCTACCCAAGTCTGAGGTAGTCTTGCATGTACTGCTGCTGAAGGGACACATGACTCCTGGTGAAAGTCTGCTGAGAGAATGCTGAGCAAACACTGCTTATCTGATGTTGATTCCAGATACTTCTAGGAGAAACACATGGAAAAATGACTTCTTGGGAGGTGGAGGTAGAGAGAAAATCTTTGAATGATGGATGCTGCTCTCTAAGCCATAGACATTTATGGGAACTGGCTCCTATATGACATATTTATGACATCATATTTATGGCATCACAGTTTAATGTCAGAAAGAGAGCCTTTCTCATGACCATTTCTTGAAGACTATGCTTAGAATGACACAAAAGGGGCATTTTTAGATCTTTAGAGTCCATTATTTCTCTTTCAGGAATGCAATTCATTAATATAGAATTCCTTGGTTGAACTTTGGAACATAGTGTTACTTCTCATATTGAAGCAGCATAGTAAGCAATTAAAAGGAGTTATTTTGCCCAATTATATGCCAATAAATTTAACAATTTAAGTGAAACAAAAGGATATTTACGAAAATATAAATTGCCTAGATTAGCAGAAGAGGAAACAGAATATCTAAATAGACCTATTTTAGAAAAATAAATTGAACAGGTCATAAATGAGCTTCCTAAGAGAAAAGCACCAATACCAGATGGATTTACAAGTGAATTCTATCAAACATTTAGAGGTCAACTAATTCCAATATTAAATAAATTATTTAAAATAGGCAAGAAGAGATAGTAAATGATACCCCATTTAAAATAACTCCAGGGGCAGCGAGGTGGTGCAGTGGATAGAGCATCAGCCCTGAAGTCAGGAGGACCTGAGTTAAAATCTGGCCTCAGACTAAACACTTGACACTTACTATCTGTGTGACCCTGGGCAAGTCACTTAACCCCAATTGCCTAAAAGGAAAAAAAACCCCCAACTCCAGACAGTATAAAGTAAATGGGAGCACAGCTGCCAAAATAAATCCAGGAATTAAATAAACAAAATTATGAAAACAGGCAAAGGGGAGATCCTACCAAACTCCTTTTATGAAACAAATATGGTACTGATGCCCAAGTCAGGAACAGTAGAAACAAAGAAAGAAAATTATAGGTTAATTTTATTAATGAGTATAGATGCAAAAATCCTAAATAAAATACTAGCTAAAAATTATGAAAAGATTTTTTTTTAATAATATTTTCCCAATTGTATGTCAAGACAATTTTTGGCATTCTTTTTTTTTTTTTACAAGATTTTGAGTTCCAAGTTTTTCTCTCTCCTTTCCTTCCCCCCCCCCTTCCTAAAGTGGTAATTGCAGGGATGCCCATTAGTTGGGGAATGGCTGAAAAAATTGTGGCATATGATTGTGCTATAAGAAATGATGAGCTCATGGGGCAGTCTGGAGTCAGGAGGACCTGAGTTCAAATTTGGCCTCAGACACTTAATACTTTCTAGCTGTGTGACCCTGGGCAAATCACTTAACCCCATTGCCTACCCTCCCCCCCTCAAAAAAAAATTGATGAACTCGGTGATCTTAGAAAAACATGAAAGACTTGCATGAAATAATGAAGAATGAAATGAGCAGAACCAAGAGAACATGTGTATAGTAACAGCCATGTTATTTTAAGAACGACTGAGTGAATAAGTTATTTTGACTATTATAAATATCCAAATTAACCATAAGGGACATATAAAAAAAGATGCTGTCCTTATCTAGAAAAAAAAAAGAAAAAAGAAATTTACATGATAATTTTGTTGTATATTTGAAAGGAATAGCAAATTATATATAAGAGATGTGCAGTTTCATGTACAATCATCTTTTTTATTGTACTGTTATGGAAATGCTTAATTCCATAAATTAAAAACAAAAAATAAAACAGCAGCACAGTGCCCTGAAAAGGACACTATATTTATTCTGCTCCTTACTACCCAAGTGACCTTGGGTAATTCATGTGGGTCTCTGTTTCTTCATTTGTAAAATAATGGGATTGTATGAAAAGATTTGGAAGGTCCCTTCCAACTTTAAATGCTGTCATGTAACTTAAGCGTAGTAATTCTCCAGAAAGCTCCCATAGCTTGAATTAGATAGCACTAGAGAGAGCTAAATTAAAATGTGTTCATCATTGTGAAGTATGTTGTAAGACATCTATAATGTCACGTGCAAAATTTCTGAAACCTAGTGATGATTTGGAGTTGGTACATGGCTTTGAGAAAATATATTCTTTTCATTTTGGAGTGTTTAAGAAGACTACTGAAAAAGAGTATAGCTTCCTCCTACTGATTCCTATATTCATTTGCATTGCCAATTAAAAAAAAGACTTTTAACTCAGTTTTCAAGAGAAATCCAGGAGTACTGAGGGTTTGGGGAAACAACGAGTTTAAATCACATAGACATCTCCCCAATTCTAATTACAGTGAATTGTGTGCCCAATTTAGACTTGTGACAGTAGAGGGAGCCCTTGTCTTAAGAATGTCAGCAGCAGTAGAAAAAGGAAAAAGCTGCAATCATATCACCCAAATGCAAATGTATTAGAAGGTATTTTGTCAAAAGCCAAAAGAATTAATCTACTTACAAATTTCCTTAGTTGCAAACAAGATTTGGTTATTGTAATATTTTTTTTTTTCTCATGTACTAAGACAGTTTTGCTGTTGTATTGTGAACTTTATCTGTAGTATTAGGAATAGGAACCATATTTGGGACCAGAGGATTGGTAGAGGAAAATGAAGTTAAGAGTATGCAGGAATGGGGATATCAGAAATTCCATTCTCTTCATCAAAATGTGATAATTTTAATTAACTAATATTTAATGATTGGGTATATGGCATTAGACTGAAAATCTCGACTTAGGAATCAAAGTTGATCTCATTATATGGAATAGTTCAAAACACTTTAGATTTTCTTTAAATTAAACGCAAGAATGTTCTGTCAATCATGTTTGTCCAGCAATGAAGCGGACCCCCTTGTGAGGTTCTGTGTTCCCCATCACTGGGAGTATTAAGCAGAGAGGCAAACTATTATAGAAAGGTTCCCTCACAGATGTTAAATTAGGTTGGGCAGTGTGGTGTAGTGGATAAAGTTCTGAACTTAGGGACAGGGAGAACTGGGTTTAAATCTTCCTTCAGGTCCCTACTAGCCATTTGACCACAAGCAAGTTATTTAATCCCTCTGAGCCTTGATTTCTACAGCTATTAAATGGGAATAATAGTAGCACCTATTTCATGGCTTTGCTGTGATGATCAAAGGAGATAATGTATGTAAAGTTTTATGCAAACCTTAAAAATACTTTATAAATAACAGCTATTATTAGCTGTTATTACTGTATTAGCTTGTGAAATGTCATTTTGTGGAGCTCCTCAAAGAGGGCTTAGACTCAGAGCAAAAGGAGAAAAGGGCAATGTTGCCTGTGGGCAGGCAAAGCTCTTTTTCCAGTAGCCTCTAAGCCATAAAAAGGTTTGTGAATTTACCTGAAGGCAAACTACCCAGAACGTTTTTTTTTTTGTTTGACCTTGACTTTTTTGTTGTTCATTCATTTTCAGTTGTATTTGCCTCTTTGTGACCCTATTTGGGGTTTTCTTGACAAAGATACTAGAATGGCTTGTCATTTCCTACTCCAGCTCATTTTTACAGATGAGGAAACCAAGCCAAACAGGATTAAGTGACTTGCCCAGGGTCACACAGCTAGCAAGTGTCTGAGGCCAGATTTGAACTCAGAAAGATGAGTCTTCCTCCTTCCACTCCTGGCACTCTATCCACTGTGCCATCTACTCTGCCCTTGACCTTAAAGGGTAGAAAAAAGACAAAAAGGAGATACAAAGAGGACTGAAAAAGACTGTGACCTAACAGAAGATAAAGAATAGTGAAGTTTAGAGTCAGAGCAATATCCCATCTTGAGTTTACATGTTGAACTCTGCCATCATAGGTTGAATTGAGGATTGACAAGCATTGTTACTTTCCAGTGTTGAGGAATCAACGACAAAATTCCAAGATTATTTAACAAACATCTGAGATTCAAGGAATGGTAAGGCTATCTTTCAAAAAAGGGAGTTTCACCTGCTGCTTTTCCCAGGGAGTGGAGACCCTTTCATCAGTTAGCCACCAATTGGATGGAGGGAAAGCCAGCCACCCTGCTCTTGACTTTCTATCCCTGGTTTTGCATCAGTGCACAAGTGACCACTTTTAAAACTTCCATTTCCATAAAACATATTTGTTTTATATTTTCTTAATATGTGTGCATCTGTGCGTGATATGACCTTAAAAAGAGCAGACTGTTGTACAAAGGGCAAGGCATTCAGGCCCTCACTAAGGGTTTTGGGTTTCAAAGCATGGGAGAATTAATCTCCAATACTTAATAGGCAAGAGATTTTAAAAAGACAGAGTGAAAGAGCTGGGGAGAACCCATTTCGGTGGTCAGGATGCTTGGGATTTTTTTTGGTGTGCATCTGAAGACAAGTGATTGAATCTGTTAGCCCCTGCTTTGCAGAAAACACATTTGCCTTGAAAATTACTGCTTTAAAGATGCTCACAGATTTTTTTCTTCCTGTTCATCTTCTTTCTCCCTCCACCATCATTCCCTCTCCCTACCCTTATCTGCACACTGCTTGGTGTTCAAGTTGAGGTGCATTCTGGCTATGTTTTACTTTATTTTCTTTTTAGAAACTTTATCTCCTTTTCCTCACCAAAAACCAAACAAACCTGTTAGAGCTTAGAATGCTGGGAGTGACTTATTTCTACTTGATTGCAGTGTAGAGGGGTATTGCTGGGAAATGCCAACTGAAATCTACAAAGAATGTAAGATAGGCAGAGCAGCTCATTGGTTAGAGAAATAAAATTTCTTCTCTAGCCTGGGGGCTCTGAGCTTTTTAAATTCCCTGAAATAGTAAGGGAAATGGACAATGTGAATCTAAGGGACTATTGCCCCAGGCAACAACACAGAAGTTTATAATGATATCTCCAGTAATACCTGATAAGCATTAAAATTTATATGGCCATTCAAATCGGTGGCAATTCTGCTTACTTAAATTGTAGCAGTGAAATTTAATATTCTGGAGTTTATCCTTTTAGAACCCAAGTCAATATTGCCAAGGCAAGATTTCTGGCTAGGGGTTAAAGGAGTCAAGTATTTAAAGAGATGATAGTTTATTTGAGGGAGAAATAATGCTCAAGACTGAATACCCTTAGCACAGATGAACCTAATAGAAATGGGAATAAATAAGATGCCGGTGGCCACCATCTCTTTCTTTTGCCCTGAAATCCCATGCTGTATTTGAAAAGAGTATGAAGGAGAGGAGCGTATTCAGCTGGTCCCTAGCTCAGTCCCTAATCGGTCAGATGACTGACCGCTCAGCTGGTCACTCTGGCCATGCTTGTTAGTGCCACCTGCTGTTTATACCAGGAAATTGTGTTGGAGTGATCTGTAATTTTTCCATTTTTTTCCCCTGTTCACTGTGTAAACAAGGTCTTCCCCTTTAGCCCCAGTGTTGTTTCAGTAATATTTTCACACTGAAACTTTTATTTTAAAAAGTTTATTTTTAGATGCTTTTGGCTATTGAAACTACCTCACTATTTCTTACAAATTTTGTTTTTTTGATGGGCGGGAAGAATTGCTTTTTGGATTTTAAATTTTGATACTGGATTTCTTAAATAAACAAACAAACAACAACAACAACAAAAACCCAAACCCACAAACCTTCAGTTTTGTACCTTTTTAACTGAAGTTTTGTGGCCTGATTTCAAACTTACTATTTACTTTTTCCTTTAATTTTAATTTTTTAAAATTCGTATATTTTTTCAGCTTCCCATGGGTATTCTTTGTTGCACAAAGTTTGTTACATTCAGTGAATATAAACATGAAAGTATATTATTGAATGTTACCAATAATACCATATATATATGTGGTTTTTGAATCTATACTTCTATGACAGAGATTCTTATTTTAGTGATATACTTTCAATTCTTGGTATAAGAACATGATCTTATGTAATTACAAACCTACTTTATTGGTTATGTGTTAAGTATGCATTGCTCTGCCCGTTAGTGTATATGACTAATACTTGACTATCTAATACATACTTAGATCTGATTTATTGGGTACTTAAATATTGTCATTATAGAACAATCTTTTTAAAACATGGAAGGCATATGCAATGTAATGTAATGGACATTAAAGTTCATAGGAGAATACTGATATTTTTGAGCACATTCCAGCTGTGAAGCTAAGCATATGGTAAAAGACTTGGGGAAGTGTAGACTCATTTATAGAGGGACAAGCCCTGGAGGATCCACTAAGGACATGTTGTGTGAAATACCACTCAAAATTCTTGATCAATCCCAGTAGGGCAGAGTACTTGGGAATCGGGTCTCAAACCTTTATTTGAATAGGAGGAAGAATGAGTGATTCAAGAAATTTATGGTCTTAATGAGAAAAGGGGGTATCTTATAAAAAAAAATTGAGGGCCAAAGTTAGGTCTGAATTAAAAGCCTCATATGTGAAGGAAGCTGAGACAAGACTCATTCTGTCAGAAAATAGGCCCTATATGTGAGTGAGACTGAATTTATCTTTATTTCTCACCTATTGGTAAAGGGAAGGCTAGTTCTCTTAAGTCACACTGAGGGCTAAATTCCCTGCGTTATACAGAGAAGCCTGGCTTGTGGATAGGACCAAGATTAGATATCTCACTGCAAACAGATTTAATGGGTCCAAGATAGGACATTTTTCCTGCCCAAGATAATATACGAGGTTGGCAGGAGAAGTCGGTGACACTGGGGTATAAGCCATTCCAGAATACCAGCATTGGGACTTAGAGGCAGCTACAACAGCAGCAGTAGAAGCTCAGGACTTTCTCTGCAAAGAGATGGTGAGGAATTTGGACAACTGGTCAGAAAGACATTACAAGGGATCCTGAGCTAGCTCTGGGCAAAGGACCAGGTGTTGTTTAGCAACTTCATTGCGCATATATAGATCAAAGTTGCAGTTCCAGGGCAGAGAGGAGTGCTTGTGGTGAGTCACAAGGGAGCAGGGGTCCTGGTCACAGTTCAAGGGCAGAGAGGGGGATTAGCACTTGTGGCATGGGTCTGTTCTAGGTAAAGAATAGAACACATACCAGCGGAGAACTGACCACACCTCTCCTTGGATCACACCACCTTGGAACCAAGGTGAGAATATTACATTTTCTAAGAATTTTTTCCCATTATTTATAAATTATTTCTTTTAAAATTTCATGTCCCAAATTCCCTCTTTCTCTTCCATCTCTCCCCAACCTGTTGAGAAGACAAGCAAAATTATATCAATCATGCATGTGAAACCATACAGAACATATTTCTATATTAACCATATTGCAGAAAAAGCAAAAAAAAAAGCAAGAAAATTACACTTCACTTTGCATTGAGTTCATCAGTTCTCTCTTTGGAGGTGGATAGTATTTTTAAAAAAATTATGAGTCCTTTGGAATTGTCTTGGATTATTGTATTGATCAGAGTAGCTACGTCTTTCACAGTTGATCATCATTACAATATTGCTATTACTGTGCACAATGATTTCCTGGTCTTTCTCATTTTACTTTGCATCAGTCCATATAGGTCTTGCCATTTTTCTTCTGAAACCACCCCACCTCATTATTTCTTACACCACAATAGCACTCCATAACAATCATATGCCTTTATCAGAGAAACATGCTATAATTTTTAAAATATTATTTCATTGTCTATGGTATCTTTTAGCAAAATGTAGATTCCCTGATTATCTCATTTGATTAGCTTTATTTTTGCTTTTGTTTTGTCTGAGATTATGATTGCTACCCTTGCCTTTTTTTTACTTCTGCTAAAGCATAATAGATTGTGCTTCAGCCCTTTATTTTAACTCTTTGTGTGTCTTTCTGTTTTAAGTGTATCTCTTGTAAATGACATATTGTTGGGTTCTGGTTTCTAATCTATTTTGCTATCCACTTCCGTTTTATGAGTGAGTTTCTTTCATTCACATTCACAGTTATGATTTCTCTGTATTTCCTTCCATCCTATTTCCTTTTGTTTATCCTTCTCTGTCTTTTTATCCTGCTTCTTCTCAAAAATCTGTTTTGCTTTTGACCACTACCTCCCTTAATCTGCTCACCTTTTTGTTATCCTATCTCCTATATCTATTATCTTCTTCTATTTCCATATTGGGTAAGATAGATTACTGTACTCAACTGAGAGTATGTATGTATTCTTCCGTCTTTGAACCAATTACAATGATAGTAAGGTTCAAGCTGCCAACTCTCCTCCCCCGTTTCCCCCTCCACTATAAAAAACTCTACCGTGTGCATCTCTTTTATATGTGAGGAAATTTCTCTATTCTACCTCTCCCTTCCCTTTGTGCATCCCTTTTTCTCATTTCTTTCTTTCTTTTTCTCTTTCTTTCTTTCTTTCTCTCTTCCTTCCTTCCTTCCTTCCTTCCTTCCTTCCTTCTTTCCTTCCTTCCTTCCTTCCTTCCTTCCTTCCTTCCTTCCTTCCTTCCTTCCTTCCTTCCTTCCTTCCTTCTTTCTTCTTTCTTTCTTTCTTTCTTTCTTTCTTTCTTTCTTTCTTTCTTTCTTTCTTTCTTTCTTTCTTTCTTTCTTTCTTTCTTTCTTCTTCTTTCTTTCTTTCTTTCTTTCTTTCTTTTCTTCCTTCCTTCCTTCCTTCCCTTCCTTCCTTCCTTCCTTCCTTCCTTCCTTCCTTCCTTCCTTCCTTCCTTCCTTCCTTCCTTCCTTTCTTTCTTTCTTTCTTTCTTTCTTTCTTTCTTTCTTTCTTTCTTTCTTTCTTTCTTTCTTTCTTTCTTATCAACTCACACTTGTATCCTCTCTCTCTATAGACTTCTTTTATCTGCCCTAATAACGATAATTCTTGGGAGTTATATGTATCATCTATAAATAAACTTTAATGAGTCCTTTATGATTACTCCTTTATATTTACCTTTTTATGCTCTTTTGAGTCTTGTGTTTAAATGTCTAATTTTCCATTCAGCTCTGGCCCTTTATCAGAATGCTTGAAAGTCCTCTATTTCATTAAGTGTCATTTTTCACCTGAAGGATTATACTCAGTTTTCCTGGGAATGTTATTCTGAGTTGTAATCCTAGCTTCTTTGCCTTTCAGAATATTATATTCTAAGCCCTCTGATCCTTGAATGTGGAAACTGCTAAATCTTGTGTGATCTTAACTGTGGCTCCATGATATTTGAATGGTTTCTTTCTGGCTGCTTGGAATATTTTCTTCTTGACCTGAGAACTCTGGAATTTAGCTATAATATTCCTGGGATTTTGGGATCTCTTTCAGGAGGCAATCAGTGGATTTTTCAATTTTTATTTTATCTTCTGGATCTAAGCTATCAGGGCAATTTTCCTTGTTAATTTTTTGAAATACGATGTCTGGGTTCTTTTTTTGATCATGGCTTTTTCAGATAGTCCAGTAATTCTTAAATTAACTCTCTTTGATCTATTTTCCAGGTCAGTTGTTTTTCTGATGAGATATTTCACATTTTCTTTTTTTTTTTCATTCTTTTGGTTTTGTTCTATTGTTTCTTGAGTTCTCACAGAGTCATTAACTTTCACTCACCTAAATCTAACTTAAAAAAATTTTTTTTCCCTAACTCTAATTTTTAAGGAATTATTTTCTTCAGTGAGCTTTTGCCCCTCTTTTTCTGTTTGGCCAATTCTGTTTTGTAAGAAATTCTTTTCTTCAGTATTTTTTTTTTGGTGCCTCTTTACTAATCTGTTAATTTTCTCTTCATAATTTTCTTGTATCACTCATTTATTTTCCCAGATTTTCCTCTACCACTCTTATCTCTTTCTTTAACTCTTCCAGGAATTCTTGTTGGGCTTGGGTCCAATTAGTATTCTTCTTTGAAACTTTGCTTGTAGCTGTTTTCACATTGCTGTCTTCTAAGATTGCTTTGGTTTTCCCTGCCACCATAGTAGCTTTTTATAGTCAAGTTCTTTTTTGTTGTTGTTTGCTCATTTTTCTAGCCTATTTCTTTTTTTTAAAATCTTTTAAAATTTTAGCCAAATACTAAAACTTAAATACATAATAAAAAAAGAAAAAGAAACATCATAAGCTTAAATATAAAATAAGAAAAGAAAAAAAATCATGTGCACAGTAGAATGTAGGGGATGATTCAGAATATATAGCAATAACTTTCCATTTCAAGAAAGCCTATACATTAAATACTGTGCATTATGTTGAAAGCTGTCCATCTTTTCTTTGCTGCCTTGTAGGTTTTCTTTTGTTCTCTGCTGTACACTTTTTACTTAGTTCTTTTTTCCCCCTTCCTCACCCTTCCACCCCAGGCTACAATTAAGAATGTATATATTTACATATAGATATTGACATATACATACATGTATATACACGTACATACATGTATTCATACATACATACATACATAAACATAAATTTTCCCTAAGAGATTCTACTCCTAATCCTTGTTTTTATGTTTGTGCACATCTCTTTTTTCCTATCTCTCCTAATTCCTCTACTTTACTTCTACCCACTGCCTTGCGCTCCTATTAACCTGCCCCCTTACAACAGTCCCTCCCTTATTCTCCCTTTCCCATAAATCAAAACACCCTTTTGTATACCCCTTTAACCTATTCCTTCACCCTCCCTTGTAAAGATCCCTCCCTTATCATTCCAAGAATCCCTCCCTTATCCAGTCTATTTCTTGACTTCAAACTTTATATTAAAGTTGAGCTCTACTCACCTTGGGTTGAGGAGGCACCATCACAAGCTTCTGGCCTTTTTGTGTTGCCGTTTTCAGAACTAGTTCTAAGGGTCTGCAAGATTTCATGCTTCCAAGGTGTTGTGATTTGGGAAACATTTGGGTCCCTACTCTACTGATTTGTGCTTTGGTATCTACCCAGAAAGGGCCCTATTCCCCTGTAGTCACAAGTGTTAACACTCCTCTTGACCCTGGAACTGTAATCAGTTCCCCTGCCTGCTCTCCTACAGCTGCAAATGCTAGAGCTCCTCTTGGTCCTGGAACTATGACCAGGACCCCTGCTCCCTTGTGACCAGCCACGTCCTGGAACTGTGACTACTCAATGAAGTTGCTAATCGGTGCCAGCCGCACCTAGTGTCCAAAACCTAAGTTGTCTTAGGCTGGAAAAATGCCTCACTCTGACCTTTTTTTGGCTCTGCTGCTGCAAAATTTGATTTGAGGAAATATTTTTACATTGTTTAGAGAGAAATTTTGGGATAATTCAGCTGAGTTGCTGCCTGAACACTATTTTGGTGGAGGGTGCTCCAGAATGTTACTTCTGAAGAGATTCTTTCCATACAAAGCTGAGTTTATATATAAACACTACTAAAAAACAAAGCAACACATGCAACTGAAGTTTTAAGCACATTTATCATTTAAAATAGTTTGTCATTAGCCAGAGAAAAGAACATATTTTATGTCATAATTAGCTATTCATTTTTATTGATTGGTTAGATGTGTGTGTATGAAAGTTTTGTAGAAATATTTTATTTTACTTTTTAAATTATAGCAGTCCCAATGAATTATTGGATAAAGACTGGAAATAAAAGAAAAAAAGCATGCTTAAAATATATTAATGAGGAATCTCAAAATATTCATTCAGACTCAGAATCCTGTAATCAAGAATTTAGTAAAAATCATTTGATAGGTCACAATTCTGAAATAAATTAATAAATGTTAAATTAATAATAAATAAATTTTGAGATCCTACATTAGATAACACATGAAAGACGAAATATAATAAAAACATTACATTTAATTATTATTTCATTTGGAGATAATGGATACTCACACCTGTAGTGCTTAATCGGTGGTGTTCTTGCAAATAGCAGCTTAAAACTTTCTCTTTTGTTTCAATATTTACAATCTAAGCATGAAAGCTATGTTGATAAGCCTGTTTTTTTTTTTGGATGGTGGAAAAAACGAGATATTAAAACATACATTATTGATTCATTTATGTTTGTGAATAAATAAGAAAGTAGAAAAGTGATTGAAATTAAATTTTTAAACCAAATTATAAAAACTGAGGAAGCTTATATTAGAAATGAATTTTGCTATGTGCTAAAGCTATTGTCAAGCTGTCATTTGAGGATGGCTCCATTAAAAAGTTAGATTTTTGTCTGTTTCTAGCAACATTGTTGGATACATGATATTTCCAATGATGTTGAATCAGTTATTGTAGAGAGAGCTCAACAAAGTAACATTTACACTTTACAATTAGATAGAACATCTGATATTTGTAACCTAGCAATTTTGATTGTCTTTGTAAGTTATTTGCATTATGGTAAAGTGGAAGAGAATGCGTTGTTTTATCTGACTTGGGAAGAAATTTTCAATCAAATTAATTCATACTTTGAAGGACAATAAATTAGTGCTCTTGTGGATTTTCACAGGTGGATCAAAGTCAATGTCTGGGAAATTTGGGGGGGTTGTTTCATATGTGAAAAATGTTAATAAATATAATATGAATATACTATAGCACACAGTAAGTTTTGGCATCAAAAAGAATGACACAACTCAAAAGCATGTTATATTATGCTTTCAAAATCAATTTTATAACATTTATGACCCACTAATTCTTGGTTATTTATCATTTTGGTCAGAGTGATGGGCAGTGAGCATGTGATACTTCTAACACAGAGATGGCTTTCCTGTGGCAGGTTTTTATTTACCCATTCGAATAGAGAAAGGAATTAGTTGTCTTCTTCACTGACCATCCTTTTCCCCTGAGTAACTGTACAAGAGATATGATATGGCTACAAAAATTAACATATTTAGCGCACATTTTTCCCCAAAAATTTATGAACTCAACCTGTCATTACAGGGTACGAATACAAACATCCAATGTTCAAGACAGCATACAAAAGTATGATTAAGAAACTAAAATTTTGGAGCCACAGAATTAAAAATAGTTGTGAGCCCTTTTTACATAATTTCTTATTAGAAAATTAACTCTGGATCAAGCTACCAAGAAAGATATCAATGCTCATCTTTTTTTAGAAGCAACTTTATTTTTGGTTTTTTTTTTAATTTATTTTTTATTTTCAGTTTTCAACATTCACTTTCATGAGATTTTAAGTCCCAAATTTTCTCCCTATCTCCCCCCACCCCAAGATGGCATGCATTCTGATTATCCCTTCCTCCAATCTGCCCTCCCTTCTATCACCTTCCCCACTTCTCTTATCACCTTCTCCTTCTATTTCCTGTAGGGTAACATAGATTTCTATATCCCATTGCCTGTGTATCTTATTTCCCAGTTGCATGTAAAAACAAATTTTAAGAATTGTTTTTGAAACTATGAGTTCCAAATTCTCTCCCTTCCTCCCTCCCCCCTCCCCAGTGAATAGGCAAATAATTCAATGTAGGTTCTACATGTGTAGTCATGCAAAACACTAGAAGGAACTTTCAATGAATAGTTCCTGAAATTTCTAATTAATTAAATTAGATTTGCAACCCCTTTGATATGTCTCTGACTGAAGAATTGACAGTGGCTAAAAAAAGAAAATTTGATTGACATATCAGTGAATTTTATATTACGTACAATTATTAAAAAATGATGACCTTACAAATTTTTAGCTAAAAATTAAAAATGAATTTCTGTTTTTCAGCAGGAGAGATATAAAATGCTGGTAGAATTCTCCTACCATTATCCATCACATATTTGTGTGAGCAAGCATTTTCACTTCATTCTTGTCTTAAATGAAAATACAGAAATAAACTCAATATGAAACCAAAATTGAATGTTTGTGTGATAATAAGCTAAATATTGCAAATTTTGTTAAAATAAAAAAAGTCATGAAATTATGTTTAATAGATGATTATTATCTTATGCCAGACATCTTCCAAGTTGTAAACAGTTCATTAAAAATATTGTTTTTATATTCAATAACATTTATAAAATGTAGAAATGTAATATGAAGTCTTGAAGATAAGTGTAAGCGTATGAGTTCTTTATGAATTATTTCTTTTTATTTTAATAGCATGCCCTACATTACACATTCATAATTTTTATGAATAACACAATATATTTCTATCAAAATATAAAATTTATATAAATCATAAATTTATAGAATATAACAATACAGTTGGATCTTTATAATTCTATATTTTCAATTTTCATAATTGTAGGTAGAATAAAATGTATGTTTTTATAATAATAATTATATAATTTAAATCTTAATTTGGAACTTTTAAAGGCAAAAGTTATTATAAGTACTTAATAAATCTAAAAGAATACTATGTGTAGCATATTAAATTATCCTGGGGGTTCACAGCACCTTTTTTGGTTGTTGTTGAAAAAGGTTCTTGCTACAAAAAAAGTTGGGAATCAGTGCCCTAGCACAAGGCACAAGGTTGTCTTAAGATTTGAGCCATTCTCACTGTAAGGTGGTAGGGGACTAGAATCAAATGCCTGTCATAGTGGCCTGGAAAGAGGGGACAGTACCAACTATATAAGGGACTACTTGAGCTTCAGCCAGGGGTTCCCCAGTGGGTCCATCAAGGCACCCTGATTTCCATCATGGGTTTCATGTCCAGCCACCAAGGATAGGAGTATCCTTGTTAAATAGAAGTGGGTTGAGGAGCCCTGTCTGGGTCACAGTTGTTGTGGTTAATCAGGGATCGTCAGTTCATGGTTTCCTGGATTTCACCTTTGAGAAGATTTGCCTGACAAGGACTAGCTGCTTTTAGATATTTTCTTAGTTGATTCTCTCAGGCCTTTCTTCAGTCAGTCCCCTAATTGACTAAGGTTCAGGGCCTTGAGGTCCTGGCCCTCTCAGAAGGCTCCATACACCCTTGGGAAATAGCTCAGGTCCCTGACTTGGCTGGTCTTCTTTCCTCTGAGATGATTCAGACAACTTCTTCCCAAACAGAACTTGGAGGACCAAGGTATGGAGTTATTGGGAAGGACCTCTTTTTTAATATTACGATATGGAGGAGGTGAAATTATTTACCTGAAGAAAAAAGATCTTTTAGCTGATCTGGTGTCAATTTTGAGTCACTGGATGAAGGGTAAGAAAAATCCTAACCCAGTCCCCTTGGGAGATAGGGTTAATCCAGGGATGGGGGACCTGCAGCATCAAGGCCACATGTGGCCCTCTAAGTCCTCAAGTGTGGCCCTGAATCCCATAGCAGAGGTCTGTAGAGAAGCAAAGATTTGATATCACCCCCTAGAAAAGGCTCCAAGAAAAGAGGAGATTTTGGCTGGTGGGACAGGGGACACAGAATAGGGGTGGTACAGGGCAAATCAGTAATTTATTCTAGATACTGTGCAAGTAAATGTCCAGGTCCCAGGACAGTTTGCGTGTAAGAGCATTATAACCTCTTAGCTATCTCATAGACTAATAGAATCATAGATTTAGAGCTAGAAGGGACCTCAGAGGCCATCAAGTTCCATCTCCTCATTTTACAGGTGAGGAGAGTGAGAATTTGCCCAGGTTCACACAGCTAGTATCTAAGGTGGCATTTGAACGCAGGTCTTCCTGATTCGAAGTTGAGCACTCTATCTGCTATGCCACTTAGCTTCCTACCTTACTATAGATGATCCTAATCTATGATTAGCATATGCATGTGTAAATATATGTATGTGTATACATATACACACACACACATATATACATATATACACACATATACATATATACATATTACATATATATATATATATGTTAGTATAGTATAGCATTGGAAAGTTATCATCTTCACTGTGGTTTTGATGCTTCTGATACTTCTATTGATTGTCAAAGCCTTATATGGGGAGATTTACTTTGAACTACCTCTGATATCCCTCACATGGATCAGATCATTAAGATCTGAGATATGCTCTTTCTGATGTAGAAAGGCTGAATCTGAGGGCCATTCTGTTGTGTTTTTTTTTTTATATTCTGTACCAGTGCTACCTTCACCAGGTTTCTTCAGCCCTCAAAGTTGACTGTCCAGTACTTGCAATTAATGGCCCTAAAACCCATTTAAGTGATGGTAGGTCTTTTAGGAGTTCTTTAGGAATTTGCCACTAAGGGGTAGTAGCAACATCAAATAAGACTGGAAGGTCTCTGCCACATAGACTAATTATTCACTAGAAAGGTAATGAAAGCATTCTTGAGACTTAATTGGTCCAGAGGACTAAAGCTTTAATTTTTGATGTTTCTACTTATCACCTAAGCCCAGAATACAAGTAATTGGTGTTCCTTAGTTTTGACAGACATCCCATTACCATGTAAGTCAACATACCCTTCTGACTACCTAGGTTCACCTCTTTCTAGAGGCAAAGGAAGCTGTATGCCACTGAATGAACACTATTATCTTTGTTGAATAGATTTTCCATGCTATTGCTGATTATACTACTTTTGTTAAATGTTAACATTTAACTAGAAATAACTTGTTTTATTTGATCCTGAGCCTAAATCATTGGGCTGGCCTGAGTCTTGCCTGGTCCAGGACATCCTGGATTTTGTAACTTAGGGCCATTTTCCATTATTTTGACCTCAGATGAGAAAAACAATTCTCACAGTAGGGCCTAGGTAACAATGTATTATAAATGAGGGAAAGGTCTGGCGCTAGGGAAATTGAAGAGATTTAAAAGGGGCTCAATCAGGGAAGAATGGATGAAGTCAGGTTTTTAGTTTTGTTTTGATGTGGGAGATATGGGTGTGTTTGTAGGTAGTAGGGAAGTAGCCAGTAGTTATGGATAAATTAAAGATTAGTGAAGATGTGGAGATTAGTGAAGAGTGGAGATGATAGAAGGAGAAATCTTCTAGAGAACATGGAGTAGAATCTGATCATTTGTGCATGTAGGACAATTTGAGTTGGCAAGGCAAAGGGCTATCTCTTCATATTAGACCGGGGTGAAGGAGCAGATAGTGAAGTAATGTTAGATGAAGCAGAGGAAAGAAGAAGGAATTCTCAGTAAATATCCTCAATTTTTTTTTTCATTTAAATTTAAGACAAGGTTCTCATCTAAGACAGTTGGGCTTGGGGAGCCATGGATGGTTTGAGGAGAGGTGAAAATGCTTGAAAATGCCAATAAGGTGAGAGAGAGCAAAAATCAGCTTATTGTTGTTCAATAATTTCAGTCATGTCCAGCTCTTTGTGACCTCATTTAGAGTTTTCTTGGTGAAGATACTGGAGTGGTCTGCCATTTCTTTCTTCATCTCATTTTACACATGAAGGCAAGATCAAGGCAAATAGGGTTAAGTGACTTTCCCAGGGTCACACAGCTAATAAGTATCTGAGCCAGATTTGAACTCATGAAGAATAAGAGTCTGTGTAGTAAAGGCCCAGTTAAGATTATGTAGCATAAATTTGTAATAGATTTAATCAGCACATTTTTTGTGATTTCCTCCATCTTTGTTCAGCAGCATGTGTATAGGAATGAAGGCACTGGATAGTGGGAGTAATCCAAGGCTGAGCAAAGGACTTCAAAGTATTGGATAACATATAGTTGAATAGTGTCTTTTTTCCACATCTGCCCTGAACATAGCTGCCAAAACAAACCTTTCTAAAATATGGTTTTATCATATGTCTCTTCTGCTCAGAAATTTTCTGTATGAAGTCCAAATTCACTTTGGCATCAAAGGTTCACTACAACCTGTTCCCAACCTCTTCACCATTATTTCTCAGTGCTATGCTATGCCTATAATACATTGCAGCTAAATTAGTGACTTCATGCTTTCTTACTGTGATTATCTTCTCAATTCATGAAATCAGTGTCAAGGCATGATTAGGTTTCCAAAATATATAAATAATATTGATTACACCCTGTGATTCCTTTATCAAGTGAGAACTCTTTGATCCAAAGATCAAGAAGGGAACTGTGTGATTGGTCTACCAACAAGACAACCAGCCCTCCCTGAGGCTTTAAGAAGTGGGGGGAATTTCAACAGTTGTTCAGTCAAATGGTGGGAAAGTCCCTTGGTAAAGGATTTTAGTTATTAGGGTCCAGTTGCAGACTTGTAAAGGAGGAGTTTTTTTCTCTTTCTTCTTCTCTCTTCTCTAACACTTTTCTTCCCTACCTCTTCACCCCCCCCCCCACTGATTATTTCATCAAAGACGATAGGAAACATCCAGTCAGGAGGAGAGTGTCACTGAAGACAAACTGATGCAGAAAGATAGTCACCGAAGGAGGTGGCAGATGCAAGGATCATGCCACAAGGATGATGGTTATACATTTTAATAAAAGACTTCTAGCCCACAAAGTATCAGGAATTGTGACTTACCCCTTTACCACATGTGTATCCTACATGTATGCCTCACTACCATTGGACTTTAAATTTAAGTCCACTCACCCATGGGACCTTGATTTGAGACTAATTAAATCTGATTGCCCAGTCATCAATGGGAAACACACCAGGGGGGGCTCTTAAGTGATGATACTTGGGTGATGGAAACCCAAGCCCTTCATGGTTACTTCTAGAATCCTGAAGGGAGAAATAGTTAGGGGCACTTTCCGTGGACTCTACACCTTGAGCTGATGTAAGGGGGAGTGGTCCTAGAGAAGATAGTACCCTGCTTTTGCCATTTGCTTATATTTATATTCCTTATTCCTGGAATATTACTTTGATGGTATCCTTTATGTCTAAATCATGTACCCATTTGGAGCTTGTTTTGGTATATGCTATGAGATATTGGACAATACCTAGTTCCTCCCAGATTTTTTTCCGATTTTCCCAACAGTTTTTTTGTTGAATAGTGAATTCTTGCCCTAATAGTTGGGTTATTTGGCTTTATCAAACATTAGGCTCATCGGCTTCTATATATTATGCATCTAATCTGTTCCACTGATCAAACTCTTTATTTCTTAAACAGCACCAAATTGTTTTGATGATTATAGCTTTGTAGTATGGTTTGAGATCTGGTACTGCTATGATCCCTTCCCTTCCCCACCTTTTAAAAATTGATTTCCTCGATATTCTTGACCTTTTGTTCCTCCAGATGAATTTTGTTATTCTTTTGTCTAGCTCTGTAAAGTATTTCTTTGGTAGTTTGATTGGTGTGGGACTGAATAAGTAAATCAAGTTAGGTAGTATTGTCATTTTTATTATATTGGTTTGGTCTATCCATGAGCAATTAATATTTTTCTGATTGTTTAGTTCTATCTTTATTTGTGTGAAGTGTTATGTAATTGTGTTCATGTAGTCCTTGTGCGTACATGTCTTGTCAGGTAGACTCCTAAGGGTATTCTGATCAACTCCCTCCCACTACACAACAAATTATAATATAAGATATAATTTGAAAGTTCAGTAAGAGATGGACAAGACACTATTTTTGATCAAAGAAATGAGAAATCACTTTGGTCAGGGAAAATTGGGTAACATTGTGGTGGTTCTTAAGGATGACTAAGAATCATTGGGAATCTGGGATATTTTGTATATGTGCTACTTTGTAATTGGGTCTAACCTCCACATATGACTATTCAGATTAAAATTTAAACGTATGCTTTGCATCTGATGTCATTATAAATCATAAAAATTTGGTTGTGACATTTTGCGCCAAAATTGAATGCTTGTTCAATCCCAGGGTACTGTACAATTGGTACTAAATAATAGTAGTGGCAAAGGAAGCTTCATTTTACTCTATCACTTTCAATTTTTAAGTTATAGTTATGTAAGCCTGTTTTTGTGTATTCAATATCACAAACTATTATGTTTAACAATGTCCTTTCCCTTAAAATATTGGGGTTCTAATTGAGAAGTTTGGCTTTTTGAAAGACAAGGATAGAGACTTTCATAAAGAAGAATAAGAGTGTGCAAATTCCTTGAAATTCAATGTGAATGTAAAATAAAATATGACAGAGGAAAACAAGCAAGTAGAGAAAGCCCATTGACAGCCTAACCATACAAAAGAGTAAAAAGCAACTTTAGAGCTGTCAGCACTTGTAGGCAAGGATGCATGCCAAGAAGCCAGATGCTGCATAAAGACTATTTTCCACAGTTCAAGGTCTGGGCTCTGTGATGTTAATCTTGGCCCCATGTGTGGGGGTGGGGATAGGGGACTTCTGGATAAATTAACAAAGCCTGTGGAGGGAGGAATTGCACGCATTCTTGGGGCTGCCATAAAGTAAAAACAGATAAAAAGTAGAAAGTCATTTTATAATATTTATACAGAAACTAAACCAACAACTCTAAAACTATAAAGAGTTGTAGATCTTTGTGCTTTTGTAGATATGTACAGAACCTTTGGAACCCTTTTTCACAAAAAGGCTGCCTAGAATAGCTACTACATGTTCAAGTTTCTCTGTAGGCCCACCTTTATTCAAATGACAGCTTACAAGCTGCTGTTGATTTACCTACTTTTTCTCTAGTCAGAGGGCCTAAGAAGATTTGTAATAGAACATTTCCATAGATACAGGGTGTATTCTCCTACGTATAGGCATACCATCAATGAACAGAGTGAGCATGCATAGGAAATCATACTTGAGGAAAAACGTGGGGTTCACATTTGGGGAATATATGAGGAATGGGCAGTTCATACCTCTGAAACGACATGATATCTGCTGGGTGAATTCTTTTGCTGGGCTTGTTCTTTTGATGTGGTGGTATTTCTGCTAAGCCAGCTCCTTGTTGGGCCCAGGATTTATACCTTGAGGGGGTATTCAGTCTGCTGGAGTATGGTGGGCAGAACCTGCCTGATGAAGCCAGGTTGACAGTCATAGACACTTCATCCCAATAACAAAAGCCAGCAGAGTGCCCCTAGACTGAGATTAGTTCTGTCCTTTCTGACCTTTATTTCTGAGTCAGAGATTAAAGCTTTCTGTTATTGATGACTAGATTACATATAGTTAATATCCTCCCGTTTACCTGCAGATGAATTTGAGCCAGGATAAAAGTAACCCAAGGAGATGAAACCAGTGCCTTTCATCCACCTAGCCCAAATTCTAGTCTTTTTATTACGCATATTTGTCAACAGCGAAGCCTAATTGCTTAGATTCTATATTTTAGCAATTGGAAGACCTCTTTCTTTCTGCATATGCTATCCATGATATAACAATAGCTAATAATAATCAATATTTCTAGAAAGCTTACTATGTGCCAGGAACTGTGATTTACAATTTTTATAGCATTTCATCCTCACAAGAATCCTGTGAGGTAAGTGCTATTATTATCTCCATTTTATAGATGAGGAAGCCAAAGTAAACAGAGGTTAAGTGAGTTGCCCAGGGTCACACAGCTCTTCCTGATTCCGTGTCCAGAACCCTTTCCGTTGTACCACTCACCTGTCTAGATTAATCTTATAGGTAGCATATTTCAATGTTTCTTTCCCTGCTGCTTTCAAATATTCCCATACCTTCAAAAGATATTCACTTGTCCCTACCCCCCCCCCATCCTATATCTCTCCTCCTTTCACTGCCAAGCTTTCAGACAAAGTTGTCTATATTTGGAATTAGATCCCCAAAGACACTGAGCTTATATTTTGATCTAGCCCGCTTTTCCAGGCTGATTATCATCTCTATATAGACTCTGTCCTTTGACTGTGTAATAAGTTTAAGTACCTGTAGCACTTATAAAGGTTTTAAGGTTTGCAAAGCATGTTGTCTTATTTGATCCTCACAACAAAATGATGAGATCAGATATTACTAATATACTCATTTTGCAAATGAAGAAACTGAGAGGGGTTAAATGACTTGCCCAGAGTAACAGTTATTGAGTGTCTGGGACAGGATCTGAAGTCAGGTCTTCTTGACTTGGTCAACTCCCTAACCACTGCATCACCTAGCTGCCTATAAGTATAATTCCACCTGGATGTTCCTCTGGGATTTTAAATTCATCTTGTCCCAGACCCAGATTGCTATCCTTTTCCCTGTTGCTTCTTCTGACTTCAATGTTTCTCTCAGTAGCACTAGCTATATATTCCTGGGCAAATCCCTTAAGTTTGTTTGCCTCAGTTTCTCACTGTAAAACAAGATAGAGAAGGAAATGTTTTTATTTTGGCTAGGCAATGAGATTAAGTGACTTGCCCAGGGTCACACAGCTAGTGTCAAGTGTCTGAGGCTGGATTTGAACTAGGGTCCTTCTGACTCCAAGGCTGGAGCTCTATCCACTGTGCCACCTAGCTGCCCCTGGAGAAGGAAATGGTAAACCACTCTAGTATCTTTGTCAAGAAAACCCTAAATGGAGTCCTGAACAGTTAGACATGACTGAAACAACTGAACAATAACAACAAATACCTAATATTAGGGCTGATGGTACACGGATACTTATACAATTATATTCATCATTTTATTGACTATTCAATGATACAAACATCAGATTCTCTAGGAACAAACCACCAACATGATTCCAAAAGGTCCTGATATTTCGTAATGGTGCTCATGACAAAGTACCTTATTTGCTCAGCCAGAGACCATGTGTCTCTAGGGTGGTATTGTGGTAAGTCTGTCAATCATCATTGTTCTCAAGAAAATACAGGATGTTCATGTTTTCAATTGCAGGAGAAACAGGAGTTTGTCTTAGAAATGAACCAGGAGCATGCTACTGGCTGGTGTTTCAAGTGGATTTTTATGGTTCTGGCTAAGGGTCATAATACAAGGGTTATATACAAGTTATATCTAAGTTCTGATTGGTTATTGATTGCCAAGCTTATGATGAAAGGCTAACTTACAATGAAAGCTAACATGATGAAAGGAAATAATCAAAGCTAATGTCATTAGCAAGTGTTTATCATTTTGTTTTTACCAGATTTGGGGAATGCACACACACACGCACAAGCAACTTATCTAGTCACAAAATGGGAACTTAAAACAAAATGGAGTTGTTCATGCTAAGTTAACAAGTCCAGTGTCACCCTACCTTCCCAGCTTTGTCTCACATTACTTTATAGCATGTACATTATATTCTGGCCAAAAGAGATTTCTCTGCTCTGCAAGCCGACTAACCCTCCTATTTCTCCAAAGCTGTGGCAAAAGTTAAAACACTATTGTTTGATGAAACAAACTGCTACCTGAACTGTTACCTAAACACTCAAAACTTGTTCACTTTATTCTTTATTTAAAACTTTATTTAAACTTTATTTAAAATTTTGACTTCAAAATTACTTTTTTTGAGAGATGTCCAAGGGCACGCACATATCCTGTAAGTTTTGACATTTCTCTAAGAAGCAAAGACAAGAAAAGAAAAAGCTTAGGTTTAGAATAATCTGAAATTAATAAAAATGTTTCTGGCAGCCTTGTGCTTAAAAACAAGAGTATGTTTTTTTTTCCCTTCACTATCTTCCCTCTCACCCCCAAAATGCTATGCCTTTATTCATGATGCTATAATTTAGGGGTTGGCAAACTATATAGCTTATCCCTTTTTATGTATGGCCCATTACCTAAGATATAAAAGCTATTAACTTTTAGGCCATGCAAAAATCAGCAGTGGACTAGATTTGGCGTGTGTGCCATGCGTTGCTGACTCCTGCTCTAAATGCTTGTAATGTCCTCCCTCCTCCACTTCAATTGTTCATTTCTACTCATCCTTTATTTTCAAGTTCAAATGAGATCTCTGTCTTACAATCTTTTATGATGTTAGTCGGCTGATAACCCCTTTTCACTTTGGACTTTATGTAGTACTCTATTTTGCATCTCTCTAATGTGTTGTTTATGATTTTACATTATAATTATTTTGCATGCATCATAATTTGTATTGAATTCCATTAAAATAAATATGTTTTTCCTAAACTTTTGTATCGCCCTTAATGTTTAGTAAAACATTTTGAATACAGTGGATGCTAAAGGTTTTTAAATTTATGTAGATATTTACAATTTATAAAACACTTTATAATATTCTTTTGAGTTAGGTGACATGTATATTATTACTCCATTTAGGAAGTGGAAAAACTGAGTATTAGGGAGATGAAATGACTTGTCTATGGCCATGTGGCTAGTACATGTCAGCATAGCTTAGAGCCCTAATTTCTTCCCCACCACCCCTTAGGCTGCCCAAGTTTATTCTGCGTAGATTTTGAATATTGTCAAAGACGTGAATTAATCTCCTGATGCTCTTTGTTTCTGTTAAGTGCTATTTGTTCTCATTTTGCAGATAATGGATGGCAAAAACTGGGACAGAAAGTTAACACTGTAAGCCAGGATCAAGATTAAAATAGATGCTGATGGGTTCAAATTTAATAGAGATGTGATGAAGGTGTGGATTGAAGTCCTGCTTCATGGACTGAGTCATAGACTGAAGACAGATGCTCAATGCGTGACTTTGGCAAGCACTTAACCTCTGGGCACGCCAATCAACTCTAAATAGCAGAGCAGGTATCAATTTGTATTGGCAAAGCGAGTTGCCTCATTGGGAGCAATGAAGTCACAGGATCTAGCAAAAAAAAAAAGTCTTATACTTGAGTTACAAAATGCCCAAATATAATACGGAGTTATGTTCAGATAGCAGTCTGTGTCCAAGTCTTCACTGTGATACAGCAGACAAGAAATTAATGCAAACCTAGGCCAGTGAGTGAGGAATAGGGCTCAAAACTAGGAGGGTGACAGTTTCACTGTTAGATCTCATCTGTAATACTGTGTTCTTGTTCTCCATTTTTTCAAATTCATTGCTAAGCTGGAGAGTGTTCATGGTGATTGCCCTTCATGCTGAATGCTCTCAATTCCAAGATGAAGGACCTAGGGATATTTACCTAGAAAACACTTAGGGGGAACATATTAGATGTCTTAAAGTACCTGGTAGGATTGTCACCTTGGAAGGGAGATTAGATTTATTTTGCCTGACCTCAGAGGACAGAATCTGGAGTAATGAATAGAAATTGGAAAGAGGCGAATCCGAGCTTGATAGAAGGAAAAACTTTCTAATGAGTTTGGATAATGAGTTATCCAAAAGTATAATAGGCTATATCAGGAGGTAGAGGGTTCCCCTACATTGGAGAACAATGCTATATTAATACTTCTTGGGTACAGTGTAGAAAAGATTCTTGTTCATGTATGGGTTGAGTTAGGAGATAAATTCCTTACGTCTGGTGAAAAAGGCATATGGACCTGGTAATTGTAATGCATTTTTAGGAACTAAAAAGTTGCTATGCTAATTGTTGTGCCATTTTTGAGCTTGTCAACATGGTGAATGAGGTAGACCAGAACGTGGGCAAGTGGTATGTAGTTATTGATCTAGCTCGTGTCTCGTTCTCTTTTCTTGCGATTGAATCTAGTCAGGTTCAGTTTGCTTTTGCCTGGGAAGGAGTTCAATATGCCTTTACCATCTTTGTTCAGGATTTTTGAATTTTCCTTCATTGCCACAGATTGGTGGACAGAAAACTAAAAGAGGCTTCACTTCCTGAAGGTATTTATGTCTACTGATGTATTGACAAGATGTTGTTGACTGGGCTGGATGAGCCCATGGTTATGAAGGCCCATATGAGAGAAAAGGAGGGAGATCAGTCTTAAGAACATTCAGAGTTTAGATGTTTTTGTGAATTCACTGCCTGGAGGGAATCCAAATGATTCTGGATTAGGTCCATAAGAAGCTACTGACCCTTGGCCCCCACAGTCTAAAAATGAAGCCTAAAATCCGATTGGAGTCTTTGAATTCTGGAGAACCTCCATTTCCCAACCTGACATTTGATGGCTCTCATTTACCAAGTTACTTATAAGTCTGCCTCTTCCTAACGGGGACTGACTAGAACAGGTTATAGCTTTTGAAGATCTAAAGCAGTGCCTGGCCCTGGATCTTTATGATCATGCAGGGCCAATTTTCTTGGAGGTAGAAACCAGTCTGCATGGAAGCTTTTGCAGATACTAAGGGTGGCCACTTTAACAACTATTAAGCTTCTAGGGCCGCACATTCTCAGAAGCAGCCACTTGATATATGCCCTTTTTGAAAAATGATTTGCTGGCTGGACCTTGCTGCTACAGAGAAGACAATATAAGGTTATACCATTATTCTTCATTCAGAGTTGCCTGTTATGAATTTGGTGATGCAAGAAAGTTTGTCTAACAGGACATGTAAAGCACAGAAGGCTTTCATTGTTAAATAGAAATGGTAAATTCAAGCTTGTGCCCTTCTAGGCCTCTCAGGGATTGGTGACCTTGATTGTGATGCTGTGGACTCAGTTCCAAGACTTTGCCTATTCTTTTATGCTAATGAGCCCTGGCCTATAAGGACCTAGCAATCGAAGGACATTGCTTTCACTAATGGCTCTGCTTGTTATGAGGTAGCTATTTGTAACTGGACCTTGGTGGCCATTAATCCATTAGCAGGGGACACCCTGAGGGATGAATGGGCTGATAAGTCCTTTTAATGGGTCAAGCTTTGATGTGCATGGCTGTCATGTAAGAGAGCTTTGAAGGATGGGGAAGACAAGATTTTTATTTATACTGATTCTTAGGCAGTGGCTGTGGATCTGGCTGAGTGGTCTGGTGTCAGTAAGAGAACAGAATTGGACATGCTTTTTTGTTGGGGCTTAGAGTCTGCTACTGGCTTTCACTGGGCCTGACTGCTGGCTTGTGCTGGAGGGTTGGTAAGGGGTGCCTCTGTTGGCCTCCCCTGGGTATGTGGTTTCCACTGCTGGCTTGCTGCAGGGGCAGGACCTTGCTGCTGGGTTGCTATGGAAACAAGGCCTTTCTTCTGGTTAGCCCAGGGGGAGGGATCTTGTTACTTGTCTGTCATAGGGGTGGGTCCTTGCTGCTGGGTTGCTATAAAAACAGGGCCTCTCTTCTGGCCAGCACCAGGGGGTGGGACCTTACTACAGGTAAGTAATGCGTCAAGGCCAAGTTGGTGGCCTGTGCTTGGGAGTGGGCCCCTGGGGCAGGGCATTGCTGTGCTGCACAGATAACTGGGTTGTCTCAGGGGCTGCTACCTGGTGGACTTCCCTGGGCTTAGCTGCAGGGCCCCTCCTGTGAGGTGGCTGCTGCCACTCTGGGACCTCACTACCCTCCCACCCCAGTGAGGCAGACCTTTCCTGCTGACTGGTAAGCTGCTTCCCTGCTCCCAGATCAGTTCTGAGGTGGTTTTCAAGTTTTTTGGAGGGGAATTTGAGAGGGCTCTAGGGCATTCCTTCCTCACTCTGCTATCTTGGTACAGAAGTAGGAGATATAATCTTAACTAAACAAGAGATTGAGACAACTACAAAAGATATAATGATTAACTGATTTCTTGAAACTGAAAAGCTTCTGCTTTTCAAAATGTATCTAGGATAAGAAGGGACTAAGTAGGTGAATGGGAAAAATTTTTTTAATCAAATTTCTCTAATAAAGGTTTGATATCCAAGATACAGAAACAATATATACATGTATAATATAATATATAAATACATATAAATTATTAGATGTATGTAACACCCACACCCTTAATAAATGGTCAAAGTGTATGAACAGTTCTCAAAAGAACTGCAAAGGATTCAAAACCACACAAAAAATGTTCCAAATTGCTAATATTATGAAAAATAAAAATCAAAACAACACTTAGATTTTACCCCACACCCTCCAAGTTGTTAAAAATGACAAAAAATGTAAACAGTCAATGGGGTCAAGGGTCAAGGGGTTGTGGAAGGATAGCACACTAATATATTGTTAGTGGAGCTATATAATCATATAAACATTTTGGAAAGTAGTTTGGAATTATGTAAATAAACTGACTAAAATGTCACCCTTTCAACCAGAGACCTCAAGGAAGTCATCAATAAGAAGAAATTCCCCACATTCTGCAAAATATTCGTAGTAGCACTTTTTGTGATAGTTAAGAAGTGGAAACAAAGTAAATGTTCATCAGTTGGTAAATGGCTAAACAAATTGTGGTACATTAATGTAATGGAATATTACTGCAGCTAGGTGGTGTGGTAGATAGAGCATTGGGCCTGGAATCATAAAGACCTGAGTTCAAATGTGGCCTCAGACACTTACTAGTTGTGTGACCCTGGACAAGGCACTTAAATTTCTGTTTGCCTCAGTTTCCTCATCTGTAAAATGGATATACCAATAGTGCCTTCCTCCTAGAGTTGTGAGGATCAAATGAGGTAAGTGTAAAGTATTTGTCACGTACTGGCATGACACATAGCAAGTGCTATATAAAGGTTAGCTACTATTATTATTGTTATTATTATTATTATTACTTGGTTGTAAGGAATTTTGTGTTTGATGAATATGGAAAGATTATATAAACTGATGCACAGTGAAGCGAGTAGAGCCAAGAAAACAATATACACAGTAACTATAACAATGTAAAGGGAAGGAACAACTATATGCCAGAAAAATCTAAAATAAATATGACAAAATTATAAAGATCAAATATGACTCAAATAGAGATGAGAAGACACTCTCAATTTGCTTCTCCATAGAGGTGGGAGGTCTTCAAGTTTTACACATTGTGAATGATTTTGGATTTTTTCAATGCATTGTTCATTTGTGCTGATTTTTTTTCCTCTCTAAAAAATGCTATTTATCATATGGGATGGCTCTCTGGGAGGGGTGGGAGACTTAGATAACTGTGGTAATGTAAGAAAAAGAAAATATTAATAAAAACTTATTTTTAAAAAAGATGCCACAACAACCTTGAGATATCATTTTGCCCTACCAGACTGGCTAAAATGATAGAAGGGGAAAGTGACAAATGTTGGAGGGGATGTGGAAAAATTGGGAGACTAATTCATTGTTGGTGGAATTGCGAACTGATCCAACCATTTTGGAGAGAAATATGGAATTATGCCAAAGAGTTATTAAACTACCTATACCCTTTGACCCAGAAATACCACTACTTGGTCTGTTTCTGAAAATAATGAGGTAAAAAGGAAAGGAACCTATATGTTCTGAAATGTTTATAGTAGCTCTGTCTGTGGTGGCAAAGAACTGGAAATTGTAGGGATGCCCATCAATTAGGGAATGGCTGAACAAGTTGTGGTGTAAGATTGTGATGGAATCTTACTGTCTATAAGAAATGATGAGCTCAATAATTTTAGAAAAACATGGAAAGACTTACATGAAATAATGAAGAATGAAATGAGTGAAACCAAGAGAACATTGTATACAGTAACAGCAATATTGTTTTAAAAATGGCTTTGAGTGAATAAGTTATTTTGATTATTAAAAATTCCAGAATTAACTATAAAGGACATATAAAGAAATATGCTATCTGCATCTAGAAAAAGAACTGATGAATAGAAGTATGTATAGAATAATTATACATATATGTACATATATGTATATATGTATGTATGTGTGTGTGTATATATATACACCTATTTGTGCCTAAGAGTAGCCATCTCTAGGTGAGAGGAGGAAAAAGAAAAAAAATTTACATAATAATTTTGTTGTGTATTTGGAAGGTATAACAAATTGTGCATAGCAGATTTACAGTTTCATATGAAATCATCTTTTTTATTGCACTATGTTATGGAAATGCTTGTTTTATTCCATAAAATAAAGTAAAATTTAAAAAAAAGATGTCTATAGTACATCCAGTTCAAGATATCTGAAAGACAGTTGGAGACATGAGACTGGAGGTCGGCAGAGAGGTTTGGGGCAGGATAGGTAGATTTTAGAATCATTAGCATAGAGATGATAATTAAATCTGTGGGAGCTGATGAGATCACCAGGTGAAGTAGTACGGAGGGAGAATAGAAGTGGGCCAAAGACAAGGACTTGTGGAACACCTACCATTATAGGGCATGACCTGGATGAGGATCTAGCAAAAGAGACTGAGAAGAATCAGTGTAATAGGAGAAGAACAGGGAAAGATTAGTATCTTGAAAATCTAGAGAGATGTTCTTATCAAGAGGATACTAATTGGTGTCAAAGGTTGCAGAGAGGTCAAGAACAATGAAGATTGAGAAATGGCCATTGGATTTTGCAGCTAAGAGATCATTGGTAATTATGGAAAGAACAGTTTTAGTTGAATGTTGACTTCTGAAACCAGACTGCAGAGTTATGAAAGAAAATAAGAGGAAAGAAATGGAGGTATGAATTTTGGAGGTCCTTCTCTAGTTTAACCACAAAGGGGAGAAAGATATAGGTTAATTACAGAGAATAAAGGATAAATTGAGTTTTTTTTTTTTGAGGATGGAGGAGACCATGGGTGTGTTTACTGGCAGTAGAGGAGCAATCAGGGGACAGGAAGAGAGTAAAGTTAAGTGAGTGAGTAGGTATGACAAAAAGAACAACCTGTTGGAGGAGACAGGATAGAATGGGATTCTTTGTGCAGTAGAAGAATTTGTCTTGGTATGGAGTAGGACCACTTCTTTTTCAGGAACGAAAGAGGAGATAGTGGCCAAAGGTATCTGAGTACATATAAGATGATGAAGAAGAGAGAAGAGGGAACTCACAGTGAATGGACTTAATATTTCCTATGAAATATGAGGCAAGTTTCTCAGCTGAGAGAGTGGCCACGAAAGATTTGAGGAAGGATGAAAAGGGCTGGGAGAATGGGATAGTGAATTGATAAAGGATATATAATAGGATTGCCTACCAGCTGTGAGGGTCTAGTTGAAGTTGTATACTACAAATTTGTGGTTTCCCAGTGAGAATGTGTGACTTTCCCTACCTTTGTTCAGCAGCAAATGTTGAAAGGTACAGATTCAGAGAAACCTGAGAAGACTTGTATGACTTTAAGTAGAGTGAAATGAGCAAAACCGGAAAAATGTATATAGTGATTACAATATTTTAAAGAAAAACAGCTTTGAAGTATTCAAGGACTCTGATCAGTGTAAAGAAGAACCAGTATCTCAGAAAGAAGTCCACTGATGAAGCATGCTTCCCCACCTCTTGAAAGAGACGTGTTATAGGAGTCACACTTTTTTGCATGTGACCCATATGTATATTTGTTTTACTTGATTATACTTACTGGCTACAGAAGGGAATGTTTAAAAATTGGGGGGAAGGGGGGAGAATTAGAGAGAAGAGGGACAATGCATGATAATAGTAATTCCCCCTCCCCCAAAAAAAGGATCAATGAAGCATATGTATAAATGCACGGAAAATAACAGGAAATTCAAAGGGAGGCAAATAAGTTGGGCAGCTTTGAAACTAAGATGTTGAATTGATTATGCATTTAAAAAGTCTAAGCTCTGTGCAAAAGAAATTCATCATTTAAAAAAATAGTCTTTTACCACTCTTTGTATATGAGAATGTTCATGTTTGTTGGTATATATCAAGTTCAGAATAACAAAAAAATAAACTTTTAAAAAGAGAGGGGAAAACCCCCTAATCCAAGTAGTTTTTCAAAGATCTCTCCTCTCTCTACCTTTCTGTCTCTCTGTCTCTCTCTCTCTCTCTCTCTCTCTCTCTGTAAGGCTTCCCTTTAAGTCAGTTTTTACTACTCTTATGATAATAAACGTTATCTTCTAACAAAGGACCCTGAGGGACTTTAGTGTTTCATTTTTTTTCTTCTTTTGGGGGGAAGAAAATAGTTTCTTAGAGATCTCATTGGAATATATTTAGGCAATATTGATTAAAAGGAACTTATAGAGAGTTTTAAAATTAAATGGAAAGTAATTTCAAAAAAAGAATCTATGATGCAATTCTCATCTTCAAAAAGCTTACATTCTTGCTGTGGGTAGGAGCCTAACAAAGAACACACATGATACAATTAGAGAACAACAGAAACTAGACCAACTTGGATAGAAATAGTTGTCTAAATGTGGAGCCCAGAGAATATACCTAAAGAGATCAGTGTTAATCAGGACCACCTTCAAGAAGGAGGTGGAAAATTGAGATAGGCCTTGAAGGACCTTTGAGAGAGTCCCTATTAACCCCTAAATCCCTTTGTTACATGTCACTTTTTGTGTGTAGCTGTGCTGGGCCTTTTGGGAGGTGAAGTACAGTGAAAAGACCATTGGATTTGGAGACTGAGTACCTGGGTTTAGACCTATCATTCTATGATTCATTTTTGATAATGTGTTCAACATTTCATACCCATAGTTCCTTACTTCTTCCATGAAAGGAAGGAGATATATTTCCTCTCTTTGGGGCCAAAACTGATCATTGTAATTATAATTTCATTTAATTATTGTTTCTATTTCTATTCTATATCATTTTCCAGGTTCTGCTTAAGATACCCTGCATAAATTTATGTCTTACCATATTTCTCTAAATTTCTCAAATTCAATGTTTCTTATAGTGCAATAGTATTCCATTATATTTTTAACCTGGCTTCCAATCAAGCCTGAGGCACTTTGTGCACAACTATATATTCAGAAGATGACCTCTAATGCTGTGACATAATACCAGGCAGCTAGATGGCATAGTGCATATAGTGCTGGACTTGTACTCAGGAAGACTTAAGTTCAAACCCAATCTCAAATATTTAGTAGCTATATTACCCTTATAAGCTATGAATCTCAGTCTTACTTTCCTCGTGTGTAAAGTGGGCATATATTAATTTAGTTCCCAATATTGTTCTGAGGAACAAATGACATAGCATATGTGAAATACTCTGCAAACCTTAAAGCACTATATAAATGCTAGTTTAAAAAAATCGATTGAGAGAATACTGAGATGATGCTGCATACCCGAATAGAGGAGAGAATTGCTCCAGATCTTCTTGGGAGCCAGAGATGTGTGGTTCCAGAGAGTCTTCAGGAGAGACACATGGACAGAGACATTTCGAGAGGTGAAAAGGAAAGCCTTTGGAGGTTATAGACATTCAGGGGAACCTGATTTTTCAATATGTCCCTGATTTTCAGCTTGTCTGCCTAGAGACTTCAGAGGATAAGAACTTTCCCTTGAGTGAGACTGGACTCTCCCTCTCTCTCTTGATTTAAGTTGAGATCTCATCTTTGTTCTTATATCTTCTTTAGTAAATTCTAAACCATGTTTGTCAAAAATGTGGCCCTCAACACTCCTGAGTATAACCAGAACTCAATTAAAATGTAATTGGAAAATATTTAACAAAATAAACAAAAATGAAATAAAACATAATGTTAATATGTAGTTTTCCAAGTCAATATGTGCCCACAAGGATCCTTATGTATGGTTCAGTACCTCCTGTTTCTTTGTGAGTTTTACGTCACTGCTCTACACGTCTCTGTTTTTTGCTTGCTGTTTGCTTATGTAAATACATGGGTTACCTCACTATTCTCTATGTGTGATGCTATTTTAGAGCAACTGGTGGATGGAACAGTAGATCCGGAGTCAGAAAATTCTGAGTTCAAATCCAGCCTTAGACAGTAGCTATGTGACACTGGACATTAATCTTTTGTTTGCCTCAATTTCCTTAACTGTAAAATATGGATATTAATAGCGCCTTCCTCTCAGGGTTGTTGTGAGGATCAAATGATAATATTTGTAAAAAAGACTTAGCACATTGCTTGGTACAAAGTAAATGCTATGTAAACATTTATTTCCTTTACTTTTTCTTTCTCTTGTATAATCAGTATTTGGTGGGAAAGAGCTAAGCTGGTGAGTGTAAGGCCTACCTTTGTTCTTAGGAGCAACCAGGGAAGAGGTTTTTGTTCTGAATCTATTGTATCCTTAGATCGTCAATATTTAAGCAGGTCAGACAGATGTAATTGTAGACTAATATACCTCTCTTGGAGATAGGCGAGGAAAGAAACAAATGTTTACCCATAACCCTTTTCCTGCTCTCCTCAAGGAAGAATTAAAGAATCCCTTAGAGAGGGGTGGGCCAGATTCCAGACATATTTGTTCATTCATGCCACCCTCATCCATTTAATGTGACATCATACCCTATACTAATGGTTGCTAATTTCTAAGTCATTTCTATTTGGCTATATTGTGTGTTCTATTTAAATTTGAATATGATTTTCAAAATCATAAAATAAAAAATAAAAATTTCACATTCAGTTTGAGCAAAGTCAATGAAGTTTTGATTCAAAAGCTCTGATTTAGTAGGAGCTTAAACACCTTCACCCTGATTCAAGGTTTAATCTAAACCTTTTCTAGGAAAGAAGTAATTAAATATTTGGGTTTTAGAGGGCATTTCTGAATGAAATGTTAAATACAAAAAGCTAAGATGTCAACAAAAAAGACACATAGTATAAATAGCATAGGATTTGGAAAAGAAAGGAAAAAGAACACTTATTAGGGAGTTACTATGTGTTAAGTATTATGCTAAGTGCTGAAGATTCACATAGAAAAGGAAAACTTAAGAGTTCTTCATCTCAAGAAGGTCATGTTCTAACTAGGAGGAGATAACACATAAAAGAATGTTCACCTGCAGGGCAGATGGAAAGACCCAGTTGTCCCTTTTGTACTATGTCAGGGTGAATGACAAAGCCCAGGATCCCTTTGGGTACAACAATAGGTCAAATGGTAATTCCCTGTACCTCTAAAGTGCATAAGAGTAGGGCAGATAGTAAGTTCTCATGGACCATAGAAGGCAATGGTAGAGCAGAGAGTAAGAGCCGCTATCTTATTGGAAAGAGTTCAGTTGCTGACTCCCTGTTCATCCAAGCTGTGTGAATGGCCATGTCTCCACATCCCTGTTGGGAAGGAGGGAGTGGGCTAGAGGGTTGGATTAGAGTGGTGAGCATTGAGATGTCAGCTTCCAGCCAAGAGAGGCATCCTGCTCTCAGTGGGTGGTGGGTTTGGGGGAAGGAGAAGGGTGACTCAGGACTTGTTCCTGCTGGAACTTTTGGGACATAGCAGTAGTGAGTGGGGAAACAGGGAGACGGAGTTAAAGGTACAGACAGCATTGGGAACTTAGGGCTTGAACATTTTAGAAACTTTAGGGGTATAGTTCCAAATTGGTTTCCAGAGGGGTTAAATGAATTCACAGCTCCATGGAGACTTTAAAAGTCCCCCAAATATTCATACCCTATAGTCATATCAATACTACAGCAATACCACAAATAAACATATACCTAAAGAGGTAAAAGACATAGAGAAAAGGATGCATATGGACAATACTTTGTTGTAGCAAAGAACTGGAAACAAAATGGGTGCCCATCAGTCTCAGAATGACTAAAAACGTGTACATGAAGTAGTGGGAAATTATTGTGCTATAAGAAATGATAAAAAGGAGAGTTCAGAGAAACTTGGGAGAACTTGAATAAATTAATATGGAGTGAAGTAGGTGGAATAGGAGAACAATGTATACATTTGACAACATTATATAAGAAAACAAGAATGAAAGAATTAAGAACTTTCATCAATACAATGACTAATCATAACTTGAGAAAAAATGATTCACATTTTCTACCACTTGGTAGATATGTTGGTGAGCATAGAGGTGCAGAATTACGGAATGTATTGAATTGTTTTGCTTCTTTGTTATAAGGAAAGGTTTCTATTTGTGGGGTAGGGAAACTAATACTTCCCCCTACCAAAAAAAAAGAAGAAAAGAAAGAAAAGAGCATGTGTGAAATAATTAAAAAGAAAACAAAAGAAAACAAAAAAAACCTCTCACACACAAGGCAGTAGAAGAAAGTCCAGAAAGAGGATACAGTGTCTGGTCACATAGTAGGTACTTTAAAAAATCTTTTCTGACTATTTAATTACACAGACAAGTAGGGCAATTTTGTTTTATGACTCCACACAATTGCTCCCTATTGCATCCAAGGTCAAATATAAACTATTTAACTTTCAAAGTCATTCACAGCCTGACCCCAACTTATCTTTCCAGCCTTTTTGGACATTATTTTCCCTCTCACATTTTTTGATCCACCCAAACTCGTCTTCTCTCTGTTCCATGCCTTTTCAATTAAAATCTTACATGCTAGAATGCACTGTTTCCTTATTTCTGCCTCATAAAGTCTCTGTCTTCCTTTAAGAAATAGCTCAAGCACCATTTTCTACATGAAGCCTTTCCAGATCACCTCAACTGCTGTCTCCTCATCCCCCCAAAACTTTGTGTTTAAATACTTTGTGTCTATTTGTATTTATTCATTTTATAGTTATGCTGTATATATTTACATATGTGCTTCCTATTTCCCCTATTAAAATGTTTGTACTTGTATCTTCAGTGCCTAGAACATAGTAGGCTCTTAACAAATGCTTTTTGGTTATTACTACCATATGAAATTTAATGTGCACTTAAAAACCATATGTAATAAGTTCTATTTCATATATAATCCTATTTTCTGTTCCTTGCCGTATATTGAAATATTCTCCTTGTTAATGTTTAATCTAAAAGAAAATAAAATTTTATACATACTTTCATATGTATATATAAGAGTATTTACCTGGTTTTGCTGTGTGTTGTATGCCCAGCAATAATAAGAAAAAAGATGACTACTAAGGTCATAAATTATTACAGAAGACACATCTTTCTAAGGGCAGCTAGGTGGCGCAGTGGATAGAGCTCTGGCCTTGGAGTCAGGAGGACCTGAGTTCAGATCTGACCTTAGACACTTGACACTTACTAGCTATGTGACCCTGGGCAAGTCACTTAACCACAATTGCCTCACCAAAAAGAAAAAAACTCACATATTTCTAAACCTGTTTCACAACTTTTTCATGATGTGCCATGTGATCTTTATAACAATTATCCTCTTAAAGTCATTTAGACCTATGATTTCATTAGTATATGGAGCTTCTGATGATATAGGTCAACAACTGCTCTACAACTTACATTCTTATAGAGCTGCCTGGTACATGGAGAGGTTAAGTGATGAGCAGATGGCAGGAAGTCTTTGTCAGAAGTTGGACTTGTGTCTAAAGTCTTTCTGTCTCCTAGGCTGGTTCCCCAGACACTATTTGATGCTGCCTCCCACAAATTCTAATGCTGTGACCATTACTCAAAGACTTCTGTCATCAGGAGATTCTGGTCCAATGTTTCCTGGTTGAAGTAGGAATGCCATTAGCTAGAAGTAGGAGTGAATAGCAAGAGAGCAGATGCAGGAAAGGGAAGAGAACTGGAAAATTCATCGAAACACAATTACGAATTATTCCACAAAATAAATATTTTGAAGGGTTTTTTTTTCCAGAAGAATGTTGTGTTAGATGATGAATGGGATGCCCCAGTAAAGACTCCTCAGTGTAATTAAGGTTTGGGATAAGGCTGAGTGGGATGAGGGGTCCTGTGAAAAACTTCTTAGAAGAATAAATAGAAATTGTATTAGACTCAAGGCAGGCATAGCAGCCCGACAGGCCTAAGTTTAGGTTTACTAGAAATCACCTGATTTAGGGGAATCCACCCCCAATTTCCCCCCACCCCGGCCATTCTTAAACCCTTGAAACCCCCTCTGTACTTTGTTGATAACCTGTTGCTATATTTTGGTCATGGTGACCTGGCTATACAGTACAGTGTCTAGCTTGACTGCACATTTTTAATTGCTTCTTTGGTATTACTTCAGCAAACTAAGAAATATAGATATGTGTATTGTGTTCATTGTTTTGTTTTCAGTTTCCATGGTACATTGAGGCTGTGAGCCAAATAGTGGACAGTTGGTGGGAGGGGGGAATTTGCCCATTAGGGCTATTTAATCAGGTCCTTTGCTTCTGTCTGTGTCTCCCCTCATCAGATCATCCTGGTGGAGGGACACCCAAATCTCGAGATTTGAAATAATAATTAATTAACTTTCTGTTTCTCCTTGGATACCTCTGTGTGTTCTTTAATTTGAGTGGCATCCCACACAATGAGTAGTGTGGATGAAATTTCTTATGTCAGAAACCTGGGAGAAAAATCCTCCACTGATATGAATTAATGTAGAGTACCTTTGGAATATTACCCTACATCAGAGTAACCATGGAGAGACATATGTTTTGCCAGGATTTCACATCTATCAAACAAACTTAAGAAATTCCTAAGTTCATTGAAGAACAGAAGATTCTCTGTAACTTATCCTTTGTATGAATATGCCCCATGAAATACTTAGAATGTTGCGGTCATTGTTTATTTTAGGTGAAAAGAAAAGGCCCAATTAAATTGAAGTGCTCCTCCATTCCTAAGGGGTGTTGGTAAATTGCACACACAATTTGCTGATAAAAACCCATCTATTAAAATAAAATACATTGGAGAGGATTCTGGAGAGATGGTGGAGTAGGCCAGAAAACCTTAGGGTCTCCAAATTTCCTCCACAAAAAAAAAGACAGAACATCACCTCAAAGTGAACACAGAGCAGAAGAAATAAACAAAAAACAGGATCAAGCAGTAGTCCTCCTAAAACAACTTGAGAAGATTCCTGGAAAGATATGGTCTCCAGGGGTGGAGGTTTGTCCTGAGTGAGCTGCAAATACCTCTGCAGAATTAACAAACAGCAAGCCCTGGGGGCAGCTGGTTTGGCAAGCAGCCTCCACCTCAGGAACTTTCACCTCACGGACTTTGTGGGAGTCAGAAGGCTGAGTAGGAGGAGGATTGAAGGCCCTTTCACTGTCAAGGGACATCAAACATAGGTGTACTGACCGGAAGTGGTCCTGGGCTACGGCTATAGGTGGTGGTGAGGAAGGATCTAGTACACACCTGGTGAGAGTGGTGGCAGAGGGTGGGGACTGAGTCCCTGGTTTCAGTTCCAGGGCAGAGAGGACATTTGAGGTTTGCAGCCACCAGAGGGACCATAGGGAACAAGAGTGTTTATGGCACAGGATGGCTGGAAGCCCTAGGGGTGGAGAGGAGTGCCCAAGTTTGGGCCTTGGGACAGAGCTCAGAAAATAACAGTAAGAAGGACAGGAAGCTTGGGGCATCATTCCCCACACCTAGGGGGACTAGAACTTGATTATGATAATAAGCTGCTAAAAACAAAATAAAAATAAAAATGAGTAAGCAAAGGAGAAAGAACCTAACCAGAGATAGCTACTATGGAGATAGAGAAGATCTGGGTTCATACTCAGAGGAAGATAGGGGAGCTAAAAAAAAGCCACTCTTTCTTCAATGAGAAACGTCAGATGGTCACAAGCCCAAAAAGAGCTCTTGGAAGAACTTAAAAAGGTCAAATAAGAGAAATCAAGGAAAAATTAGGAAAAAAATAAGAACAATCCAAGAAAATCAAGAAAATTATGAAAAGAAAGTCAATCAACTGGAAATAGAGAAGCAAAAACTTAAGAAAGAAAATAATTCCTTGAAAACTAGAATTGGACAAGGGAAAGCTAATAACATTATAAGACACCAAGAAAGAGTAAAACAAAATCAAAAGAATGAAAAAAAAATAGATAAGAATGTGAAACATCTAATCAGAAAAACAACTGGTCTGGACATCAAGGAGAGACTATATAAGTCTCTCTCTATAAGTCCATAAGACTGGTCAGACTACCCGAAAGTTTAGATCGAAAAAAGAATCTCGAAACAATATATCAAGAAATTATCTTTACAAGGAAAATTGCCCTGAAGTTCTAGAACAAGAAGGTAAAGCAGAAATAGAAAAAATCTGCTGATCACTTACAGTAATGTCATGGCCAAGTTTCAAAGCTCCCAGGTTAAGGAGAAAATATTTTGCAAGCAATAAGAAAAAAAAAGAATTTAAATATCACAGAACTACAATCAGGATTACACAAGACCTAGCAGCTACTATGTTGAAGGACTGTAGGTCTTAGAACATTATATTTCATAGAACAAAAGAGCTGGGGTTATGAAAAAAAGTGAACATTTAACAAATTGAAAGATTTTTCAGTTATTTATGACAAAAACAGCAGAACTAAGGGAAAATTCAACATATTACATCCAGGAGAAATATAAAGTAAACATTAAAGACCAATTGTAAGGGACCCAATAAAGGTTTAAACTCTTTACTTCTTATATGTGAAAATGTTTTCAGTACTCTTATGACTGTCATCATTATTTGAGCAGTTTGAAAGAAAGGGTGGGCTGAGCTGTGTGTGATGCGGTGATTCTAAAAAAATAAAACTGCATAGGGAAAGATAAAAAGGAATACTATTTTATGCCAATGAGGCATGAAGGGAAGAAATGAGACAGAAGAATCAAGTGGGGTGGGGGAGGGCTGGTAGTGCTGGAACCTTATTGTTATCAGAAGTGGGTTAAAGAGGAAACAACACATATGTCTAGAAGGGTTTAAAAGTCTTAAAAGTTCTAGGAAGAAATAAGAAGGCAAGGAAATAGGATAAAGGAAGGACTTTTATAAGGATGTGTAGATTAAGAATTAGGAGGGGGGATGGGATAAGGGAGAAACTCTCTTTCTGAGAGTTTGATTAAAGTGGAGGGTAGAGAGAGAGGATATGCGAGGGACTCTTAGAGGAGCAGGTAGATTAAGGAATTAGAGGGCAAGGTAACAGGTAGAAGTAAATCAGATGAGTGAGGAGGGTTGGGGTAAATAGTGTGAGAAGGATAGTGAGGAAAATTAGGATGGAGTGAAATACATAACAAGTAATTATAACTTTAGAATGTGAACGGGATGAATTTACCCATAAAATGGAAATGGATAGCAGAATGGATTAAAAATCTGACTTCAACAAAATGTTGCTCTCAGGAAACACAATAAAAATAAAAGATACACACAGAGATAAAGGGTCAGAGTAGAATTTGTTATGTAAAAAAAAAAGGGGTAGTAACCATGGTGTCAAAGTTAAAGCTAAAATAGATTTAATTAAAAGAGAAAAATAGGAAAACTACACTATGTGCCACCAATATTATTCAATATTGTTTCAGACCATTTAAAATAACTACACAGTATAAAATACCTGAGAGTATACTTGCCAAAACAGACACAGAAACTACGTGAACATGAACACAAAACACCCTTCATATAAAGTCAGATTTAAATAACTGGAAAAATATTCATTGTTCATGAGTAGATGAAGCCAATATAATAAAAAATGACAATTTTTACCTAAATAATCTATTTATTCAATGCCATCCTAATTAAATTACTAAAAAATTATTTTACTGAGTTAGACAAAAATAACAGAATTCATTTAGAAGAACAAAAAGGTCAAGAATTTAAAAGAAACTAAGAAAAAATAATGTAAAGGAAAGAGATTCAGCAGTACCAGACCTTAAACTATATTATAAGATGAGAACATTGTTGAAGTGTAGAATGAATAATTTCGATCATTTTAACTTTAAAATGTCTTGTATAAATAAAACCAATATAGCCAAGATTATAAGGAAAGTGGAAAATTAGGGGAAAAAAACTTTTGTAGACAATCTCTGACATAGGATATGATTGTGATGGAAAACTGCTGTGATGTAAGAAATGATGAACTGGCTGATTTAGAAAAAATATGGAAACATTTGGACCTATGAAGAAAGTTGTTATCCACCTCCAGAGAGAGAACTGACACATAGTACAATTTTACATGTGTGCGTATATATATGTGTATGTTTATAGATATGTACATATATGTATACATTTATATTTAATTGTAGCCTTCTTGGGGAATGGTGAGGGGGAAAAAAAGTACACAGCAGAGAACAAAAGAAAACCTAGAAGGAAGCACAGAAAAGCTGGGTTACTTTGAAAACAATGTGTAGGACTTATTACATAGGTTTCTATGAAATAGAAATTTATTGTTTTTTACTGAATCCTCTCATTTTCTGTGGCGTACAGGGAAATGTTATTTTTTCTTTTCCTTTTTTATATATAAGTTTAAAATGAACAAAAAGTTAAAAATAAAACAAAATACATTGAGTCTGGTAACAAATTTCAGCCAGAAACCATAAAAAGTTATTTTTGCTTTTTTTTTTGGCTTTTTATTGAATGCAGAAAACTATTTGAAAATGAAAAAGATAAAAATATTTACCTCTAAGTTAACATTAATGTTTTTGTTTGGAGGGAGAAAAAATCTTTCTGCACTACTTTTCTGGAAAATAGTATTATGTGATAAATTGTTGTAAGAACAAATGCTTAGGGAAAGCTTTGCTTTACAAATAACATATGTAGAAAAATAGCAGATGCCTGATGGAATAAAGAACCAACTTATTGCCAAGACCTTGAAAAACTAAATAAATTTCCTTTAGTCTTTGATAATGATGATGTAATATAACCAATAGGAAGAGTCTTGCCACAAGGGAGAAATGTTAATAATGCAGCAGTTACAGTTCTTGGTGAAATTGCTAGTTCTTTAACATAGCAATCATTAGCTAAGGTGAATAATAAAATGGGGATTTTTTGAGGTGTTTCTATTATAAATATGCAAGACTACATTTTGTAAGTTGCTTCTTACAGTAGTTTCAAAAAACAAAACAAAACCAAAAAGCTGGAATGGCTGGGATTTAAAGATGGATTTCACATATTACAAAGCTTTGAATGTATTTGTGTATATTCTTCTTTTTCTTCCCTCTTAGTGAGGCAATCAGGGTTAAGTGACTTGCCCAGGATCACACAGCTACAAAGTACCAAGTGTTTGAGGCTGTTGAATATATTTGTTAATGAAAAATAAACTCTGAGAAGTTAAATAAATTGCCTGTATTTTACAGCATAATTAAGCATCTTTTGGGACGTGGGCTTTAGTGTAAATGGGGCAAATGAGGTAGCTTCTATTTTTGTTTAGGGATTGAGACTGGGTTTACGCTTTTTTTTGGTACAGTGAACTATCCGGTGAAGAAGCTCTTATCAATGCAGGTTGGCACCTTCTCTTCACTTTAAGGTCTTAGAGAGTTGTTTAGAACACTTAGTGTTTAGGTGACTTGCCCACTATCACACAGCCAGTATAATTCAGAACTGGGACTTGCACCCAAGTTTTTCTGACTTGGAGGATAGCTCTCTATCCATTATGCCATTCTGCCTCTTTGTTTAACTTGGTTGAATTCTTTTGCATATGCCAAGAAAAGACTTACCTAAAGCAGACCTTTAAATTGCATCAATAATTCAGAGGACAGTGCAACTATATTATTTTTCTTATCCTTCATCCCCAACTAAACCTTACCTCCACCCCTCCTCCTCGCCCACCGCCACCAGGTCAACATTAACATTTCTTGAGAAATTTTCAACCTCCGCAGGCACCCTTGGGTCTCAGGATTTGGAAAGTCACTTTTTTTTCCCCTGCTAGGAACATGGCTTAAACCAAGCAAAATAACAATCTTAAGTCTCACACCAGTTATCAGAATTGGTTCCAGTACATTGTACATCTGAATTTGTTTTGCCTGGTATGTCCTTTCCAAATAATCTTTCTGTGTAGTTAAGTGAGAATCTGGGAAAGTCACTCTTTGAAGAAGTGTCTGTCTGACACCTGATGACCAGAGACTCACACTTGACTTAGTCAAATGCCTAATTTTGCAGGATTGACAAAGTTAGAGAAACTGCTGTTACTCTCTTAAGAGGTTCTAAAATTAATGTTTTCCTGAATCTGATAATCTTTCAATATTTACATAGCTTAAACATGTGCACCCAAGGGTCATTATCTCATTGAACAAATCATGATCAAGGATTGGCTGACCACATTTTATTCTGTACTCAGATTGGCAACTCAAAGTTTGGTCTTGTCTTTTTTTTTTCTTTTTTTCCAACAATTTATTTATCAATTTTTAGTTTTCAACATTCACTTCCACAAGATTTTGAGTTTTAAATTTTCTCCCCTTCTCTCTTCTTCACCCTCCCCAAGATGGTGTGCAATCTGATATAGACTCTATTTATTCTTGTCTTTTTCTTGACAATTTCAGTTAATTGTTTGTCTTTTCTCTGGAAACTACCCTGACTTATTAATGGAATTGGATGAGCAAATGGACTTTCTATTTTTTAATCTCCATAATGATAATTAAGTCTTGTCCAATTCTTTGTGACTCCATTTGGGGTTTTCTTGGGAAAGATACTAGGGTGGTTTGTCATTTCCTTCTCTAGCTTATTTTACAGATAAGGAAACTGAGGCAAACAGGGTTAAGTGACTTGCCCAAGGTCACACAGCTAGTAAGTGCTTGAGACCAAATTTGAACTCAGGAGATGAGTCTTCTTGACTCCAATCCCAGCACTCTATCCACTGTACCACCAAGCTGCTCTCTATAATCATAGATGGCTTATAAAAGATATGTTTTATTGAGATCTTTTTATGCTGCTTTCCATTTTCAATCTCTTCTTCCTTTTTTTCTTTTTTTCTTTCATCACTTCTCCCCTTGTATCTCCTCTGTCTTCTCCCTCCCTCCCCACCCCTTGCAGGGTAGGACTGCCTCAGAGAGACATCAGAGTAACCACTACTTTTTGTCTTATTAGGGAAGTATTTACAATTAATTCGAATGTAAGCTCCTTGGTTTTCATTTTTATATCCTAAGCACATGGCATAATGTCTTACACAAAATAAGTTCTTAGTAAATATTTGTTGAATTAAAGTAGCAGTGCCCTGTTAACTCTAGAAACAGCACAGTGGAAACCGTGAGTTTAGCTAGTCTGCTTTGCAGAAGTTTTCCATCATTGTTCACTTCTCTCCCTTCCGTTTCCTGTTTTTGTGACATTTCTTTCATAGAAGGCAAGAAATAAGAAAGTCGCTATACTACAAAGTACACTTGGTGCTACTATAGTAAAGGAAAACAAAATGAATGAAAATGTACATTGCTCAGATTATGATGACCTGTCTTCCCCACCCCATCGTACCTAATAGTATTTTATTTTTTCCAATTACATGTAAAGATAGTTTTCAGCATTCACTTTTATAAGACTTTTTTTTTTGGTGAGGTAATTGGGGTTAAGTGACTTGCCCAGAGTCACACAGCTAGTAAGTGTTATGTGTCTAAGGCCAGATTTAAACTCAGGTCCTTCTGACTCCAGGGCCACTATCCACTGTGCCACCTAGCTGCCCCTAAACTTTTATAAGACTTTGAGTTCCAAATTTTTTTCTTCCTCTCCACCCTACCCCCTCCTCCCTCCCAAAGATGGCATCCAATCTGATATAGGCTTTACCTGTATAATCATATTAAACATATTTCCACATTAGTCATGTTGTGAAAGAAGAATCAGAATGATGACCTGTTTCATGCATACCTTTTATATCATGGATAGGTGCTGCAGATGGACCAGGGTCCAGAATTAAGAGAGAGGAGATTAAATTGAACAACATTTGGTAAACTGTTCAGAGCTTTCAGTGATCTGAAATTGCCTACTGTTGCAAAATCCCATCACTTTAACACCAGTGCTTTCCTGGTGATGCTTTATGGCTATAAATTATGAAATAGTGCAATACTGGATAAATCATACTTACAAATAATTATTAGGAAATAGGTGCTTTATATATGAAAAGTCGCATAAGACATTATCAAAGACATGTATGGACAGAGAAGGAGATAGGCTGGCCCTTAGTGAGAAAGAGAGACAGTAACAGGTCAGCTTAAGTGATATAGAGACAGCATGGTACAATAGACATAGTGCTCTAGACATAGATACTAAAATCAGATGATCTGGAAACAAATCTTACCTCTGATGTTTATTTCCTTTTTGACATTGGGCAAGTCACTCAAAATCGGTCCCTGTTTCCTCATCTGTAAAATGTGGGGATTGAAATAGGTGGTACCTTCTAGCATCAGGTATGAACCTCTTGGATTGACTTTACTTGAGAATTTTAGGCCATGGGAGCCTCTGTGATATTAAAAGAATGAGGAGGCCACTAGTTCATTTAGATGGGTACTTTATGAAGGATTTATAAAAACATGAGCAAGAATTGCACAAGATGAGAAGACACAGAAAAAATTTAGCCTGACTTGGTAGAGAGAATTCTGTTCCAAATAACAAGCACTTATTAAGTACCAAACACTGGAAGATTTCTAGATAAGATGGCAATGTGGAAAGCTTAGGAGTACAACTCTCTCACATACACTCCAGCAAACATCTAAGAGGGCAACAGAAAGATCAAGAATAAGGAAGACCAAAGAAAAATTAGAATCAGCTGCACTCAAAAAGAAACCAAAAGCCTATAGGTGCTGTTAAAAGGATTATGCCTTATGAGATGGAAACCTGTGAACTTTACGAGTGGGGAGATTGATGAGACAGGGATAGGGAAAAGAAGAGCCCAACACATCCCGACCTCACTAGGCATAAAGCCAGAAGTTTTAAGAGGCATTACAATTCTGCTCAATGCCATGACTAGAAGACTAATGAATAGACATTCTAGAAGATTAGTGATGCATGCTTTCTACATTTCCCCCCCTGAAAAGTCCATATTCTGTACATGCAAAATGATACATAAATTTTCAGACATGACCAATGCGCTATACGTGTGTGTGTGTGTGTGTGTGTGTGTGTGTGTGTGTGTGTGTGTGTTTTAACAAGGGAAAGAAAGTTGCTAGGAAAGATTTGGGGGCAGAAGTAATAGAGATGCCAAAAAAAGAAAAGGTGACAATGAAATATTTAAAAAAGAATACCCAGAAGAGAGCAGAAATTTAGAAGAGGACACATACAAGCAAGGAAGTGTTGGTACTACTGTTTTCAATTTAACACATTCTTCTAAAAAAATGATCTATACATGATAGATTCTTTGTTTCACATACAATCCTATCTCTCTTTTCTTTGTACACAGAAATGTTTATGTTTTTTTGATGATTATAAATTTTGTAATAAAAAAATAAAATTTGGGGAAAAATGCCCACCATGTGTAAGACACTGTGGTAGGTGCTGGGGAGCCTGGGGAAGAGGAGTTAGGGAAAAACAAATCAAATACAGTCTCTACGTTCAATGAATTTACAATGTGTCTACAGATAAATAAGTACAAAGTAATTAGGGGTCCTTTAGGGTGATCAGGAAATACCTAGTATAGGATATGGCATTTAAGCTAAGACCTGAAAAAAAAATCTAGGCATTCTAAAATGTGAAGGTGATGGAGAATCATCCTGTACTTGGGGTATTTAGTATTGCAAAAGGCCTGGAAACAAGAAATGCAATGTAGTTTATGTAGAAAAGCTAAAACAATACCTATAGCAATGAAGCCTTTTTCAATATCCCTAGCTGCTAGAGCCTTTCCTTCCCTCCAAGTTATCCTTTTACTCTATTGTATATAATTTGTATGTCTGTATGTATATACATATGTATGTGCATATCTTCATAAGTATGTATTTAAGCATCATGGGATCATATACAGAGAGCTGCCAGGGACCTCAGAGATCATCTGGTCCATTCTTTTTATTTGATAGATGAGGAAACTGAGGCATGGAGAGGTTAAATGTGTTAAAAGAAGTCTTTTTTTCAGGCTTTCCCCCTGATTAAGCAGGCAAACTCAGAAAGTTAAAAGAATTTTATTCATCAAGCCAAGGCAATAAACATTGGATAGGTCAGCTTTAATTACATTTTGAGGAGAATTATCTAGTCAGACATATGCTTTAGAAATACCAGTTTCTCTCTTTAAAATATTAGCTGCTCTGCCTGGTTTCAACTCCACAGAAAAGATTTAGCCCCTCCCAGGTTAAACCTGTCACCTCTAATATCACCATGCCTAACCCAAACTTTGATTTACACCACCTCCGTCAGCTTCTGCTCCCCTCTAATTGGAGAGCTGGAGAGTGGAGTACCAAACTCTTCTCAGTGCTTTTGTTTATAGACGGCAGAAACTGGACTTTTGGTCTCCACTCTACAGCTACTGCTTTGTGTGATTTCCACTCCATGGAACAACGGAACATGGAAGAGAGGAATAGTGCAACAAGATGCCCTCGCATGGAGTACCCCGGTGTCTGGTCCCCCCCTCCCACATCCCCTGCTTTCTTGCCTCCTTTTGTGTGTTGTTCTCCACCCCTCCCCTTTAGATCGTAAACTCCTTTAGGATATGGATTATATTTCTTTTTATTAATGGTATTCCCAGTGCTCAGTATAGTGCCTGACACATATTGTTGTCAGGTGCCAAAACTGATGTTTAGAACTCACTGATCATTAGTTCAGTAATGTCAGTAATGCTTATGCTCTGAGAATAATAAATTGTGTTTTTTCTCTATCTCTGCATTATTTATTATATAATTGGTAGCAGTACCTATCAATGAATCTTTGGATAATTTTTGTCATAATATGCATAGATAATTAATTATGTAATATGTATTTAAAAACTTGGCTCTTTTTCATATATATGTATATGTGTATATATATATGAAACCATACATATATGTATGTATAAGGAAAACATTGACGTTTTTGCTCTAAAATGTTACCTCTGTGATGTTATTGGAATTAAACAAATCAGGAGTTTCATTTTCATGACATTCTAAATCCCAGATGTAAGTTCAATTCAGACTCATACTTAAGTTCTTATGGCCACGTGATGCCATGCATTGCAGAGGAGAAGGAAAAAGAGGCAAAAATGGCCAAATCTGTCAGAAGGATGGGGAGGGAGGCTGAGAGTAGGACACTGAATGATGTTCTGGGTGATAAGTAAGAGCTCATAAACCCATATATATCATCAGAATTTCTATATATTATTAATAAAGCCCAACAGCAAGGGATAAAAAGAGAAATTCCATTTAAAGTTACTGTAGACGTTATAAAATATTTGGGAGTCTACCTGCCAAGACAAACCCAACGCAATTATAATTTTCACACAAATGAAGTCAGATCTAAATAATTGGAAAAACGTCAGTTGCTTGGGGGTAGGCTGAGCTAAAATGCTTTTTTAAATGACAATAAAAATGACAATTCTACCTAAATTAATTTATTTATTCAGTGCCATACTAATCAAACTACCAAACAATTATTTTATAGAACTAAAAAAATAATGACAAAATTCATTTGGAAGAGCAAAATGTCCAGAATATCAAGGAAATTGATTAAAAGAAATACAAGGGCAGGTGGCTTGGCATTACCAGGTCTTAAACTATATTATAAAGGAGCAATCATCGAAACTACTTGATACTAAGAAATAGAGTGGTGTATCAGTAGAATAGATTAGCTACACAAGGCACAGTAGTAAATGTATAGTAATCTGCTGTTTGATAAACCCAAAGACCCCAGCTTCCAGGATAAGAACTCCCTATTTAACAAAAACTGTTTGGAGAACTGGAAAATAGTATGGCAGAAACTAGGCATAGAGAAACTAGTCACCATCTTATATGGATTACCAAGATAAGATCAAAATGGGTATACAATTTAGATATAAAGGCTGATACTATAAGCAAACTAAGAGAGCAAGGAATAGCTTACCTGTCAGATTTATGGAGAAGGGAAGAATTTATGACCAAACAAGAGATAGAGAACATTACGAAATGCAAAATGGATGATTTTAATTACATTAAATTGAAAAGTTTTTGCACAAACAAAGCCAACACAATTAAAATTAGAAGGGAAGCAGAAAGCTGGGAAAAAATTTTTACAACCAATGTTTCTGAGAAAGGCTTCCTTTCTAAAATATATAGAGAAATGAATCAAATTTAGAAGAATACAAGTCATTCCCTAATTAATAAATGGTCAAAAGATATGAACAGGCAGTTTTCAGATGAAATTAAAGCTATTTATAGTCATATGAAAAAGTGCTCTAAATCACTATTGATCAGAGAAATGCAAATCAAAACAACTCTGAGGTACCACATCACGTCTATCAGATTGGCTAGCATGACAAAAAATGATAAATGTTGGAGAGTATGTGGGAAAATTGGAACACTAATGCATTGTTGGTGGAGTGGTGAACTGATCCAATGATTCTGGAAAGCAATTTGAAACTATGTCCAAAGGGCTATAAAACTGTGCATACTGTTTGATCTTGCAATACCACTTCTAGGTCTGTATCCCAAAGAAATCATAAAAGTGGGGAAAGGACCTACATGTACAAAAATATTTATAGCAGCTCTTTTTGGGGTGGCAAAGAATTGGAAATTGAGGGGATACCCATCAATTGGGGAATGGCTGAACAAGTTGTGGTATATGAATGTAATGGAATACTATTGTTCTGTAAGAAATGATGAGCAGGCAGACTTCAGAAAAACCTGGAAAGACTTACATGAACTGATGCTGAGTGAAGTGAGCAGAACCAGGAGAACATTGTACACAGTAATAGCAACATGGTCTGATGCTCAACTATGATAGAATTAGCTCTTCTCAGCAATGCAAGGATCTAGGACAACTCCAAAAGACTCATGATGAAAATGCTATCTACAGCCAGAAAAAGAACTATGGAATCTGAAATCAAAACATACTATTCTCTCTCTCTTTTTGTTTCTTCTTTCTTGTGGTTCCTCTTATTGATTCTAATTCTTCTTTGCAGCATGACTAATGTGAAAATATGTTTAATATGAATGTATATGTAGAGCTTATATCAGATTGCATGCCATCTTAGGGTGGGGGACCCAGAGGGAGAGGGAGAAAATTTGGAACTCAAAATCTTATGGAAATAAATGTTGAAAAGTAAAAATAAATAAATTTAAAAAAAAAAGTAAGAGCTCATATTTGGTCACTTGGGGATTACAAAGGAGTTGGGTGGCTGCATGCTATAATAATTGCCAGGCATCACGAGGGAACTGTACCATAAGGGTATATCCTAGGACTAAAGACTGGACTTTCTTTACCAGGCTATAACAGAAGCCACTACCCAGAGACAAAGAGTGCTTGGGTTACAGTCAAGATGAAGACTGTAGGCTGAAATCTATCCTCATGGATCTGAGTTAGGACACCTGAGGCAAACCCTTGTTTTTCTTTTTTCTATTTTTTTCCTAGGCAAAGGGGTTAAATGACTTGCCCAGGGTCACACAGCTAGTAAGTGTTACGTGTCTGAGGGCAGATTAGAACTCAGGTCCTCCTGAATCCAGGTTCAGTGCTCTATCCACTGTGCCGCCTACCTGCCCCACCCCCTTCTTTTCTTTTCGGCAAAGTGGGAAGGGTTTTTTGTAACTAGGGATCCTTGTATACAAGCAGCAAGCAAGGACTTCCCTAGGCAGGTGAGTACCTCCTGAATCTGTGAGGGCTGTGAAAGTGGGTAATCTGGCATGCCCTCAGTACTAAGTCTCTCCAAGGCCCATACAATGGTGTAATAATCAGGAATCCATAGGCAGCAGTAACCAGCATTCCCAAAAGGCCCCAAATTCTTTCTTAGTCTAGGGCTGCTGTAAACTGGCTATGCTTTGGACTCAGTCTGGTGAGAGGTATTACTGAGTATCCAAAAAAATAAAGCCCAAGGAATGCATTGAAGGAAGGGCTGCTCGAAGCTTCTTGTGGCTCATGTTATATTCTAAGTCATGTAAACAAATTAACAGGACTATGGCACCTTTCTGACACAAGGTCAGGTTGGGGGAGCAAAGCAGGCCATCTACCTACTTACTCTATCAAAGTGAATCCCTGGGGAGGGTGGAAGGATTGGAGATCTATCTGCAAGAGGGGGAAAAAAATGAAAGGGTAGGGACAGCTAGGTGGCGCAATGGATAGAGCACTGGTCCTGAAGTCAGGAGGACCTGAGTTCAAATCTGGCCTCAGACCAAACACTTGTCACATACTAGCTGTGTGACCCTGGGCAAGTCACTTAACCCCAATTGCCTAAAAAAAGGAAAAAAAAGAAAGAAAAATGGAAAGGGAATCTTGAAAACCCTGAGAAAGATGAGTCCAGGTATATTGTTTCCCCTATTATTTGATACTCTTCTAGAAATGCTTGCTGTAGCAATCAGACAAGAAAAAACAATTGAGGAAATAAGTATGGGCAAAGGAGAAAAATCCCTCTTTGTGTTTGAAATGATAGTCTTTTAGAAAATCCCAAAATATAACTAAAATTAATTGAGGCAATAACTTCATAAAATTAAGAAGACATAAAATAACTCATAATAAATAATCAGCCTTTCCATATATTTCTATCAAAAACCAGCAGGAAGAGAAATTCCATTCAAAGTAAGTATAAAATATATAAGATATTTTGACTCCATCTACCATGTCACACACAGTAACTATATGAATACAGCTGTGGAATTTTCTTTACCGAAATATACCTATGTAATTGGAGAGTATTAATTGTACATATTTGGGCCATAACAACATAATACAAATGACAATGCTACACAAAATAATTTATTAAGTGCCATATCAACTACACTAACAAAAGTTTCCTTTAGAAGTAGAAAAAATAACAAAATTCTTCTGCAGGAGCAAAAGGCTCAAGGGAAATAATGAAAAAAATTGTTAAGGAAAGGGACCTTATAAGGAATTGATTCTGATATATAACAATGACTAGCCATTCTCCAAAAAGAGATCACAGAAAGAGGGAGATTGCCTATATGTACGAAAAAGTTTATAGCAGCTTTAACAACAACAATAATGACATTATATACAATATAGCTATATAAATGCTTTAAGGTTTGCAAAGAATTTTATATATGTTATCTTATTTGGTATTCATTTGTTGCATTTGAAATTTGTTGTAGCAAGGAAATTGAAAGTAAAGGAGTGACAACTAGGGGGATGGTTAAACAAATCATGATATGTGATATATGAATGTAATGGAATATTACTGAACTGTAGGAAATTACAAAAGAGATAGTTTAAGAAAAGTCTAGAAAGACTTGTATGAGCTAATATAGTATGAAGTGAGAAGAACAAAAAACCCCCAAACAAACCAAAAACAAGTTATTCAACAATAATAGCAATACTATAAAGAAAAAACATTTGAAATGCTGAAGAATTCTGATCAATGAAACGACCAAATATAAATTCAGAGGACCCGTGATGAAGTAAGCTATTCACCTTTTGATAGAGAGGTGATATACTCAAAATTCAGAATGAAATATATATTAGACATCACCAATGTGTGAATTAGTTTGGCTTAATGTGCTTATTTGCCAAAAAAACCACCTGTTTTTCTTTTTCCTTTTGCATTTTAGGGACCAGGATTTGCCAGACAGTATTGCTATACAAAAATGAAAGAAAAACAAAATAAAGAAAAAAGTCATTGAAGTTTTAAAAATAAAATATCCATTTTGGTCTTAATTTTCTTTCTCTTGTTATTGCTGTTTCTTTTTATGCAATATTTTATTTTCCCCCCAACTACATGTAAAAACAATTTTAACATTCTTCCTCCCACCAATTTTGAGTTCCAAATTCTTTCCTCTTCTCTCTCCTCCCTTCCCCTGCTGCATTGAGAAGGCAGCAATTTGACCTAGGTTATACATGTCATTCCTATTTCTAAATACATTCTCTAAGCATTCCTAAAACAATATCAAATAATAGCTGGGAAAGGGAATCATCCAATCTTTGGGGAGAAAATGTCTAGTGTTTACTCACTGAAAATAATTCCAGGTTTTGGTTTTAGGTATATGTAATTTTTTTTTTTTACATATTAAAATTGTCTTTCTATCCTTATGCAAAAGTGGGTGTTGTATTTTGGCAAAGGCCTTTTCTTCTACCTATTTATGTAATCATGAGGTCTAGGTTACTTTTGATAGGATTCATTTTGTTAATTATTTTCCTAATGTTGAACATATTTTATCCCTAGTAGAAGTCTAACTTATGGTAAAAAGAAAAAAATAAACACATGCCTACTATCACAATTGAAATTAAGGTGAACTGAGGTACAAAGCTCCAAGCATGATCAATTTATTAGTCAAGTGCGAATTTACCAATAAATAGGATCTTAGCTTCCTCAGAAAAGTTAAGACTATGAAGTGAAGCAAGTTAGCCTTTTTATAGTTTTTTCTTCCCCTGGGAAACACAGAACAAAGAATAGGATTGCATAGGTGGAACGTCATAGTCAGGAAATGAGTTATGATTGGTTACAAAGCCTAAAGAAAACAATATGATTAGTGGGGGACAACCTGAGTGGTTGGAAATAGGGAATGTGGGGCTAGTAAGAATCCCTCCTTGTCATTAAGGAATGCTGATTGATTTATGGAGCTCATCTGCATCCTACAGGACTTATTAGTGGAATGGAGAAAATAGACTTCCTGGAATCCAACTGCATTTTACAAAGCTTGTCAGTGAGATAATAAATCTCCCGCAATTGAACACGGGTTACAAGGCTCATTAGTAAAGTAACAGATCTCCCTTAATTGTGCATTGGCAGTGAAATGTGTAGAGCTAACATATTTCTTTGAATTAAGGTGATTTATGAGACACTTTAGCCCAGAGAGGAAGGCTGAACTTCTGAAAATATGAACTTCTTAATTCAGAGACAAAGAAAGGGACTTAGTAGTTAAATACAGAATAAAATCAAATACAAATAGAATTACAAAAATAGGATCAATTACGAAATGGGACCAATTCAATTTTCTCAGTTCCTCCCTTTGATCAATGATATACATGTCTGCCTTGGATCACTTATCTATAAGCTAATTCTATGAGATTTTTAACCATAATCAGTAGCATATATTAACATTAGCTTTTCTATTGCGAATTTAGAGAAGGGTTTAACACAGCAACTAAGGCAAAGTCTAAAGAGAATAATGAGACAGAAGGTAATAAAAGCCCATCCCTGCAGTCAAATGAATAAAAAAAGAAGCATTCCACTAGGGGGTCACCTACTATGGGTAGTTCTGTCTTTGCTATAACTTGTTGAATTTTGTGAAGGCTGGTAATAATTTCTCCTGATTGGTTAATGTAAGAACAACAAGATTGATTAATCACATCACAAGCCATAGTAAGAATATCTAAAACAAGGAACTAAATTTAGAGATGATATTTACAAATCACCAAGATAACTAAGAAATTCAGTAGACATAAATACTGTAAAACAAAAATCCAAAGTAACATAATAATGATCATCAATATTAACTAACATCAAAGATCATTGTAGTTTAGTAACCCCCTCCCAATGTTCATTTAATCAACACATTTCATCTTGGATTCCAATGCTATGTAGTCTAGTCTCTGTAAACATCTTCTCTTAGACATTATGGAATAGGTCTCATTCTCAGGGCAGCTCTGAAGGGGGTTCCTCCTTGAAGGTCTGTTTCTCTGGCTCCAAGTCCCTGGCAGAGATTTCTAAGTAATTCCACTAAAAATGCCAGTAACAAGACTCCATAAGATTTAGTACAGCCTCCTAAATTTGCTTTTCCAATAACTAGCTCATATGGTGAAAAACAGCTCAAATCTTATGGTTCTGATCTTATTAACAACAAAACTATAAGAAGGACATCAAATGAGGGACCCATAATTTTTGCCTGAAACTTCAGAATATTTCAGTTTTTACATACCACTTGCAGTTTCTATCTTTACCTAAACCCTGCCAACACGAGTACGAAGGAAGAATCTTAAAAAGAATATATAAGGCCCGACTTGTAAGATGGATCCTTCTTTCTCTTAAAATTATCAGATACTTCAAACAGGAAAAGAATTTCACCCTCTTCACAATTATCAATGCAATTTTATATGTGAAATTCTTAATTCAATGTTGAAAACTCATTACTAAAACGTCTTTAGAGCCTGAATTTCTCATTAGAAACATTTGGAAGCCAATCACATACATACATTTCCTACTTCCTTTAATTAGAAAACTTTTACAACTTTGTCTTAAATTTTTTTTTTTGCATCTTTGTCTTACTTCCCCTTTTAGGAGAACATTATTCCCATATTATTTTGAAGGAATAAGATATTTCAAGAACCTAGTCTTATACACAAATTTTATAATTATCAGCAAGCCTCAAAACTCATTTACTTAGTTGCTTAGGATATGAAATTGAAAACAGTAAGATCTTTCATACTTGCAGCCTATTATAGTAGTGCAGAGGTGCTGGCATATTGAAGCAACAATATTTGTTATATTAAAAAAAAGTATAACTTTATTTGCCATGGTTAGAAAAAATTGCTATGGAAGGAAGAAGCAGGGACATAGTTATAACAACATTGAGACTGATCTTCCAGGCCTAAGCCTAAGGACACGGAATAACTTATCCTAAGTATCATCATCATTATCATCATTATCATCATCATCCTTATGTCTGTGTGATTTCATATAAGAGTCATAATTACTATTTGGAACAACAAATCTTATAACAAAATTCCATCTTATTTGCAGGGTATCATGACCAAGCTTATGATCAATCAGGTGGGAAATAGTCCTTCAGCAGGACTTTTGAGCTAAAGGAAATAACAAAATGGGGAAATTGAGTCAATAGGATACTATCTTTGGTTATGCAAAGGTCCTCCCCTCAACTTTTCCCAGACACAGGCATTCACCTCTAGCAGTTTTCAGATCCCTCTCTCTTTGAGCTGCTTACATTTCCATATTTCCCTTGAATGATGGATTATTGAACTTAATGATACATTAGCCATTTATATCTGAATTCAAAACTGAAAACAAAATCAAATTACAGTCCCAAGAGAATATACCCCAAATATCAAGTTTCATTAACTAAATCTTAGGGCTAGATTCAGTTTTATTATTCACTCACATTGTTGCAGTTAGCAAAAAAAAAAATTACCAGGATTTAGATAAGAAAAAATTCACTGAACAACAACTTTTTCTTCTTCTTCTTCTTGTTCATGTTCTTCTTCTTGTTCTTGTTGTTATTCTTCTTCTTCAGTTTTGAGCTCATCCTGGTACAAAAATCAATAATTCAAAATCAAGAAAATAATTACATTCTGGAATTACATATAGCGAATATATTTTTGTTCACTCAAAAACCCCAGAAAAACACTGGCTAATTATCGTAAATCTCCAGACTAACAGATATCTATCTCTTAAAGTTTTGTATATTAATTCCTAAAGCAAAAATAAATCTTTAAGACTGTAGTCTTAATTTCAACATATACTATTCCTGGTATAACTTCATAATTTTCATTATCACTAATCATCACATAAAGCACTTCTATATTATAAACAAACTTGTAAATCCTCCTCTCTTTTGTCAAGGAGCGTTTGTAATGGAAGAGGGGATCCCATTTTCTCAGTAAACCAATTCACAAATTATTTCACAGGGCTAATGAGTTTTTATAACCTTGCCCAAGCTGATTGTTCCAAGAAACCAGGCAAGTTTAGAAGGTTTTCTCCTCTCTGTCCATCTGTCTGTCTCTCTCCTTTTCCATAAAGTAATTCTTCTTTTCTTTTTAAATATACTCAGTTAAATACTTTGTAGACTTTAACATTATAACAAATAATAACAATAATTTCATAGTATCCATATTAAAATAAGTTAAATTTTCCAGTGATACAATCTCATTAACTTCTTAAAAATATTTCTTAGATAATAGTCTCCAAAAATGAACAATGTAAGAAAATTTAGAAACATCTTAATAACATACACATCATTATTTTAAAAATGAAACAAAACCTATTAACATCCAGATGACATCAATTCAGTTGAATGCATTTCCAAATTACCTTATATAGAAAATTATTCATTTTATCACCTTTTAGCATTTTATACTTTTTTGCTTTGTCATTTTCAGTAATGTTCAACTCTTCATGACTCCATTTGGGGTTTTCTTAGCAGAGATACTGGAATGGTTTTCTATTTCCTTCTCCAGCTCATTTTATAGATGACAAAACCAAGGTAAGCAGGGTTGAGTGGCTTGCTCGGAGTCACACAAGTGTCTGAGGCCAAATTTGAACTGGGGAAGATGAGTCTTCCTAACTTCAGGCCTGGTGCTCTATCCACTGTGCCACCTAGCTGCCTTAGCATTTTATATTAATACCCCCAGAATTTTATTTAAAATCCAATATAGAGTTAGCCAGTATGAAATAATTATATTCAATTAAAGAAATAATAATAGTAACAACAATAGTTAACATTTATATAGTGCTTACCATATGCCAAGAACTGTGTTAAGCATTTCACAACATTATATCATTTTGATACTTAGAACAACCCTGGGAGGTGGGTGCTATAATTTATCTCCTTTACAGATTAAGAAACTGAGGTAAACAGAGGTAAGGTAACTTGCTTAAGTTCACACAGGTAACAAATTTCTGAGACTGGATTTTGACTTTGATTTTTCAGAGCCATGATCATCTTAATGCCAAATAGCAAATGTAGTTTATATTAATTTCTAATTTATCACAATTATCCTATTTAGTTTCATAACAAAATTTTGCCCAAATCAAATCTGGATTTTTAATCACTATTTTTTAATCACACTTAAAACCTCAAAAAACATTTTCCCCTCAAGGGCCATCAGTACTTCAAAATTTAGAACCCCTTGTTATCAATTAGCTCAATCTCAACAATTCGATTCATGGTGACACACAACTCCCCACAAGTTTTTATTTTCTTTTAAATCACCATCCCTCCCACACCAAACCAATTCCTTTTGTGTTCACAATCTAACCCCCACTCTCTCACTGGTTCCTGTTCAGTTTCAACCCTGGGCAAGAGATAGGGAGGGGCTCTATGTGACAGCCTTGCATTCCCATCTCCCTGTTCTGGAGCTCGAAAATTTTATTCTGCAATTTTATCACTATGGTTTCCATATCATAAAAAATAACCATATAATGTTTCTCATATCCTTCTTATCTCAAGAGGCCAAAAACCTCCCTCAAACTTCTTTTTGTAGACTAATGATGAAGCATACTATCTAGAAAAAGAGCTGATATTGTTTGAATACAGACTGAAGCATGCTTTTTTTCACTTTCGTTCTTTTTCTTTTATTTGAGTCTTCTTATACAAAATGAGTAATATGGAAATGTTTTATATGATTGTGTATGTATAACCTATATTTGATTGCTTACTGTCTCAAGGAGGGGGTAGGGAAGGGAATGAGGGAGGGATAGAATTTGGAACTCAAAACTTAAAAAAAAAACCCCGAATGTTAAAAATTGTTTTAACATGTAACTGGGGGAAACTTAAAATATATTAAATTAAAAATTAAAAAAAAAACCTCTCTGTGTAAAACTCCAACCCCCTTTCACTTTCAAACCCTACCTCCTTAAAATTTCTCTCTCAATCTCCCTCCCTCCCTCCCTCTCCCTCTCTCTCCCCACCTCCCTTCTTGCCTGTCTCCCTCCCTCTAATGGACTTTGATTAAAGCCCTTTAAAACAGGACTTTCTTATTTTTCTTTCATATTCTGATCTACTTTTTCTCTTTAATATCATAAGATGGTGAACTTCTCATGTTGGACAAGAGAGCATGATCTGGAGGTACAAAAATAAGTTGGAAGAACTTTCCAAAGCATCAAGACATCCCACCCATGCTGGGTTTGGACATGGAATTTGAGTAAAACAGGATAGCGTTATCTTTGTCAGCACTATTGCGGTTGCACAAGTGAGCCTTGTAACTTGGTAAAGTAGTGAACATTACATTAAAGTTTGAGGCCCATTGTAAGAACCTATCTATCCCCATATGATTTATGAAGAATATCAAACTGATTAATACTGATTGGAATAGAGTAGGGGTCCAAATGAATTATTTCCAACAGAGAATTACCTCAAAACTCACTAAAACATTTCAGTATTTATAAAAAAAATTTCAAACCACATTTTAGAAATCCACAGCAGAGAAATTACATTTAAGTCTTAAATTTAGTCTCTAATTAGTTTACAATGCCATACATTTCTGAAAACTTGGAATGAAGATTCTCTTATCTGTGTGCCTGTCTATCTTCTAACTTGGCCAGAGTTAAAAGACAGAGAAAAACTTTCTGAAGAAAAAAATTTTTGGCTGACCAGGCCCCAGGAAAAAAATTAATTTGACTTACAAAACCTATTATGACAAGACAGACAGACAGACAGACACACAGACACACACACAGACACACACAAAACATTTAAAAATTGGCGTGTACAAGTAGAGGTCCCTTTTCAGATCAAATTTAGGACTCCTCACATATCCTGAACTAACTTTTTTTCTGTTTTAGTTACCTTCTCTCATGACTGCAAAGAATCCCTGTTTCCAGGCTTCCCCAACCCCTTCCTGAATGGGAAGTTGCTCTTATTATCCTTGGCTTGGACTAGGAGCCCCCCTTGAAGACAAAAATTCCTCAAGGGTTCAGTATCCCTTCTGGCTTTAACTGAAATCCGCACCCCACCCAAGAGAAAAAATTCTCCAGGGATTGGCCTGGGAGCCCCCCTTGAAGAAAAAAAAATTCTCCAAGAGTTCAGTATGTCAGGAGGATTTCTTCAGTTTTCTATGACCAATTATTGATAGACACTCACACTTAAAACACCAAAAGGACACCAAGACAAACAAAGTTGCAACTTCTTTGACAGTGGGGCTTACCTTGTCTTAGAAGTGTTGAGATCAAGGATAGAGTAAGGTCTCCATTGCAATCCTCTGTGGAGAAATCCATCCCCCCACCCCTGTGAAAATTCCACCTGAGTGTGCCAAAGTGGTTCTCCTAACAGGTTGCTTCAAGAATTACCCTCCCTCCCCCAATCCCTTCATGGTTGCCAATGGTCCTGATTGAAGTTAAGATAAACCGAGGCACAAAGCTCCAAGCACCATCAATTTATTAGTAAAGCATGACTTCACCAATAAATAGGATCTTAGCCTCCTCAGAAAAGCTAAGACCAGGAAGTGAGGCAAGCTAGCCTTTTTATAGTTTTTCTGGGAAGCACAGAACAAACAACAGAACTTCATACGTAGGGCTTCATAGATAGGAAATGAGTTATGATTGATTACAAAGCCTAAAGAAAATAATATGATTAGTAGCATTGTAAATGTGGGGGACAACACGATTGGCTGGAAATAAGGAATGTGGGGCTGGTAACAACACCTCCTTGTCATTAAGGAATGCTGATTGATTTATGGAGCCCATCTGTATTCTGCTGGGTTTATTAGTACAATAGAGATAACAGATTTCCTGGCATCCACCTGCAGGCATGTCAGCAAAATAACAAATCTTCCTTAATTGTATATGGGTATGCAAGGCTTCTTAGTAAGATAACAGGTCTCCCTTAATTGTACATTGACAGTGACATGTGTAGAGATAATATATTTCTTTAAATTAAGGTGATTCATGAGACAACTTAGGTCAGAGAGGACAGTTAAATTTCTGAACCTACAAACTTCTTAATTCAGAGAGAAAGAAAGAGACTTAGGTAGCTTTACAAAATACAGAGTAAAATCAATTACAAATACAATTAATTACAAAAATAGAATTGATTAAAAATAGAATGAATTTGTTTTTCTCGATACATAAACACACACATACATAATTTCCATATGTTCCCTATGGTAAGTAACTAAAAAAAAAGGTTTTATTGCTATTTTCTCTCTTTTAAATCATCATAACATCACATATATTCCCTCCCTCCTCCTCTTCTAGAAAGCCATCTCATATTACCAATAATATTTTTTCAGAGAGGGGAAAAATATCAGCACAATGAATTGATACATTGAAAAAGTCCAAAAACATGTAAAATTTGTGTATGTCCCACATCCATGAAGAAGTTGGTTGGGGATATCCTCTCTTATCTCTTCATTCAAGTCCCTCTTGAACTTTATAATTTCATCACATTTATTTGTACTTTTTTAATGCACCATTCTTTCCTTTTACATTGTTTTAGTTACTGTGTATAATGTTTTCTTAGCTCTGCAGTTTATATAGTTCTTTCATTGCTGCTTCGTATTCATCACACACATAATTTCTTATAGCACAGTGACATACCATTATATTAATGTATCCCAATTTTCTTAGTCTTTCCCTAACTGCCATCTACTTTGTTTCCAATTTTTAGCTATCGCAGAAAGTGCAGCTACAAGTATTTTGGAGTAAATGAGGACTTTTTTCTTTCAATGGTTTTCTTGGCGTATAAGGCCAGTAATGAAATTTCGAATTAAACATGTATAGGCATTTTAGCCAATTTACTAAATTGTTTTCCAAAATGTTTGTACCAGTTAATAGCTCCAGCAACAATGCATTATTAGTATGTCAAACATTAACTTGCCATTTTTTTGGGTCGTTTTTGCTAATTTTCAAGGTATGAGATAAGACTTCAGAATTTTTTTGGTTTTCATTCCTTTTATTATTTGGAACATTTTGGAACAATTTTTTCGCGTGTGGTTGTGACTACTTAGCTGTTCTTTTATGAGCTGTTTGTTACTATCCTTTGACCATTTATCTATTGGGGAAGGGCTTCGTGTATGTGTGTGTGTGTGTGTGTGTGTGTGTGTGTGTGTGTGTGTGTGTGTGTGTGTAACCAATCCTTTACCAAAGAAATTTGAAACAAAGATTTTTTCCCCCTATTATACTACTTCCTTTCTTATCCTAGATACATTAATATTGTCTATGCAAGAGCTTTTCAGTCTCAAGTAATTGAAATTATCTACTTTATCTTTTGTAAATGCCCTTATGTCTTGTTTGGTTAAAAATGGTTAAGCCATCTTCTAGGACCCACATGTACAAAAATATTTACAGCAGCTTTTTTGTGGTGGAATTGGAATTGGAAATCAAGGCGATGCCCATCAATTGGGGAATGGCTGAATTGTTCCATAAGAAATGATGAGCAGGCAGACTTCAAAAAAACCCAGAAAGACTTATAGAAGCTGTTGCTGAGTGAAGTGAGCAGAACCAGGCAAATGTTGTACACAGTAGCAGTAACATTGTGTGATAACTAACTTTGTTAGACTTAGCTCTCCTCAGCAAAGCAAGAATCTAAGACAACTCCAAACAACTCATGATGGAAAATACTATCCACATCCAGAAAAAGAACTATGGAATCTGATGCAGATACTATTTGCTTTCTCTCTCTCCTTTTTATTTATTTATTTTTGTTTCTTCTTTCTAGTGGGTCCTTCAATTGGTTCTAATTCTTCTTTACAGCATGACTATATCAGATTACACACCATCTTGGGGAGGGAGGGGGAGAAAATTTAGAACTCATAATCTTATGGAAGTGGATGTTGAAAACTAAAAATAAATAAATTAATAAAAAAGGATACATCTTCTATCCATTGTTGGGAGAGGTTTCTTTTCTAATTTTTAAAAAAAATTTTATTAATTTATTTTGATTTATCAGCAATCACTTCCATATGCTTTTGAGTTAAAAATCTTTCTCCCCCTTCCTCCCCACCACCCTCCCCAAGATGGCACACAATCTGATATAGGCAATATATATACATTCCTATTAACCATATTTTCACATTAGTGATGTTGTAAGGAAAAATTAGGACCAATAGGAGGAACCACCAGACAGAGGAAACAACAAATTTTTTAATAGTATGATCTTTAGTATCAAGTTTGTGTATTCATTTAGGATGTATTGTGGAGTGTGGCATAATTGATCTAAGCCTAAAACCTGCCAGGTTGCTTAAGTTTTTCCAGCAGTTTTTATCAAATAGATTTTGTTTTCTACTTTATAAAAAACCGGATTATTGAGATCTATTGTTTCTGAATCCCCTTGTCTAGTCTGTTGCATTGATCTATCTCTCTATTTAACCAATACCAGATGGTTTTGATCACTGCTACATTATAACATAGGATGAGGTCTGGAAGTACTATTCTCTCTTTGTTCCTATCTCTTTTCATCATTTATTTCACTTGATATTTTAGCTCTTATGTTTTTCTAAATGAATTTTAATATTATTTTATCAAGTTTTTTAAAAAAAATCCCCTTTCCTTTGGTAATTTGATTGATGTAGCATTAAAGGTGCATATAAACTTTGGTAATATTGTCATTTTAAAAAATATTGGCACAGCTTAGCCACAAACACTAAATATTCCTCCAGCTATTCAAGTTTTTGTTTAGGAATCTTTTAGGAATGCTTTGTAATTTAATCTATATTAGTCTTTTTTGTGCATTGGTAGATTGATCCCCAAACACCACTATGAGTCTGTAACAATTTAGAACAGGATGTCCCTTTCTATTGTTGCTTCTTGCGTTTTGTTACTATCATATAGAAATGTTATCATTTTTAAGGGTTTATTTTGTAGCCTCTGACTTTGCTAAAGCTCTTAATTGTCTCAAAGTGTTTTCTGATTCCCTAAGATTTTCCAAGAATTCTATCATACCATCAGCAAATAGGAATTGTTGTATGTTCTTTTTAAAAATCTTATCTTTAAGTCTTTAAATTCTTTCTCTGGTCTCATTGCTCTTGTTAGCAATTATAGAACTAAATAAAATGATAGTGAGGAGAGTGGGCATTCTGGCTTCACTTTTACATTTATTGGAATGGAATATTTATTATATGCAATGAAGATTGAACATAATGCTTACTTTTAGTTTTAGATGGATGCTTTTTATTTAAAAAAAAGTCCCTCCATGCTTAGGCTTTGTATAGTATAAAAAAGTGTTGTATTTTGATAAAGTCTTTTTATGCAGCTATTGAGATGATCATGTGGCTTTGAAAGTTTTGACTTTTAATATAATTAATTGTGTTGATTGTTTTCCTAATGTTGGACTATCTTTGCATCCTTTGCCACTTGGTCAAATTTAATGATTTTTTTTTGATAAACCACTTTAGTCTGTTTGATGGGACTTATTTTTTAAGAATGTGTCAGTACTCATTAATGATATTGGCCTATGGTTCTATTTTTTTATCTTTTCCTGGTTTAGATATTAGGATTATATTTATCTCATAAAGTATTTCTGGCAGGATTCTTTCTTTTTCAATTTTTGAGAATAATTTGCATAGTATGGATTCTTATAAAATTTTGATAGAACTGTCGTGTGAGAATCAGGACCAGGAGTATTTTTCCACTCTTGAAACCACAAGATTCATATTACCCTCATTGCTAGCTTTACCAAAGGTCTTACTTTACAGCTAGATCTATTTCATTTTCTGAGGTCATGTTATTTAAGATCTCTATCTGATCTTTGGATAGGGTATTTTGTTTATTAGTTCCTTTTTTCCCTCTTGCTTTTATTTGGTCATATAATTCTCTCTTCTCTCTTTTTCTTCTCAGATAAATTCCTTTCAACTCTACTTCATTAGTTTTTAACTTTTCTTTTTTTGCATCCCTTTCCAAAATGGACTTTTCTCACTCATCATCTTCTATTTCTGTCTGCTCCAGATGCTCATTCTATGATCAATGACACCCATAATTATTTGATCTTTCTCTTTTCTCTGTATTCCTCATGCAATCAAGGTTTCCAAGGTGCCCAGTTTAGGCTTTCTTTCTAGGTGGCTTGTTTTCTTTCTTTTAAAAAATATTTATTTATTATTAATATTCTTTTCTTTTTAAATTTTGAGTTCCAAATTCTCTCCCTCCCTCTCATGCCTCCCCCACCCACTGAGAAATTAAACAAAATTATATCAATTATACATGTGAAATCATGTAAATCTTATTGCTGTATTAATTTTATCACTAAAAGACCAAAAATAGTGAAAAAAGAATTTTCAACTTGCACTCAGAGTTCATCAGTTCTCTCTCTAGAGGTAGAAAGCATTTTTTCATTATTAAGTCATTTAGAATTATCTTGGATAGTTGTCTTGCTCAGAGCAGCCGAGTCTTTCACAGTTGATCATCATAACAATACTGCTATTACTATGCAAAATGATCTGGTTTTTCTCACTTCACTTGCCATCATTTCATATAGATCTTGCCATACTTTTTTTTTCTTTCTGAAACCACTCCTCTCATTATTTCTTTTTTTTTCTTTTTAGGCAGTTGGGGCTAAGTGACTTGCCCAGGGCCACACAGCTAGTAAGTGTCAAGTGTTTAGTCTGAGGTTAGATTTGAACTCAGGTCCCCCTGACTTCAGGGCCGTTGCTCTATCCACTGTGCCACCTAGCTGCCCCTTCATCATTTCTTATAGCACAATAATACTCCATCAAAATCATATGCATGTTATCATGTTCAGTCATTCCCCAATTGTTGAGCTTCCCTTCAATTTCTAATTCTTTGCCACTGCAAAAAAAAAAGCTGCTATAAATATTTTTGCACATATAGGTCTTTTTCCTTTGTCTTTGATCTCTTTGGGATCCAAACTCTGTAGTTGTATTGCTGAGTCAAAAAGTATGGAAAGTTTTATTGCCCTTTGTACAAAGTTCCAAATTGTTCTCCACAATGATTGCATCAGATCCCAGCTTTACCAACAGCTTGTTAGTGTACCTTTTTTTCTTTTCCACCTCCAGCATTTGTCATTTCTGAGAGGTGTGAGATGGTACTCCAGAGTTTTAAAATTTGCATTTCTCTAATCAATAGTTTTTTCCATATGACTATGGATAGCTTTGATTTCTTCTTCTAAAAACTGTCTGTTCATATCCTTTGACCATTTATCAATTGAGGAATGGCTTTTTTAAAAAAAAATTGATTCTGTTCCCTATATATTTGAGAAATGAGGCCTTTATCAGAGGAAATTTTTGATATTACTTCATTGTCTATGGTACCTTTTAATAAAATGTAGTTTCGCAGACTATTTCTTCTAATTAGGTCTATTTTTGCTTTTGCTTTGTCTGAGACTGTGATTGTTTGGTACTTCTGCTTTTCCCCCCTCAAACTTCAGCTAAAGCATTAATAGATTCTACTTCACCTTTTATTTTAATTCTCTGTGTGTGTTTTTGCTTCAGGTGTGTCTGTTATGGGAAACATCTTGTTGAATTCTGATTTTTTAAAAATTTTATTAATTGATTTTGATTTATCAACAATCACTTCCATATGCTTTTGAGTTTAAAATTTTTCTCCCCCTTCCTCCCCACCACCATCCCCAAGACAGCGCACAATCTCATATAGGCTATACATTTACATTCCTATTAAACATATTTTCACATCAGTGAAGTTTTAAGTAAAAATTAAAACCAATAGGAGGAACCATTAGAAAGAGGAAACAAAATTCAACAGAAGAGAAAAAAAAATGATAGCGATTCCACTTCCATAGTTCTTTCTTTGGATGTGGACAGCACCCTCCATCACAAGGCCTCTGGGGATGTCCCAGATCCTTGCATTGCTGAGAAGGGTTAAGTTTATCAATATTAGTCACTGCACAACATGGCCATTACTGTGCACAACGTTCTCTTGGTTCTGCTCACTTCACCCAGCAACAGACCGTACAAGTCCCTCAAGGTCTTTCCGAAGTCAGCTTGTTCATCATTTCCTATAGCATAATAGCATTCCATTACATTCATATACCACAACTTGCTCAGCCATCCCCCAATTAATGGGCATTCTCTCAATTTCCAACTCCCTGCCACCACAAAAAGAGCTGCCATGCACACTTTTGTACATGTGGGTCCCCCTCCCACCCATACAATCTCTTTGGAATACAGTCCCAGAAGTGCCATTGCTGGGTCGAATGGTATGCACATTTTGATAGCCCTTTGGGCATAGCTCCAAACCGTTCTCCAAAATGGCTGGATCACCTCACAACTCCACCAACAATGCACCAGTGCCCCAACTTTCCCACATCTTCTCCAACATCCATCATCTTCCTATTCTGTCACGTTGGCCAGTCTGATAGGTGTGATGTGAATTCTGATTTCTAATTCATTTTCCTATCTACTTCCATTTTATGTGTGAGCTTATCCCATTCACAGTCACAGTTATGATTTCTAAATGTGTATTTCCTTCTATCCTATTTTCTTCTGTTTATCCTTTTCTCTTTCTTTTTATCCTGTCCTTCCTCAAAAGTGTGTTTTGCTTTTAACTACTGTCTTCTTTAATCTGCCCTCCCTTTTATCATCCTCCCACCATATCTATTATCACCTTCCCCTCCTACTTCCTATTGGGTAAATTACATTTATATACACAACTGAGTGTGTATATATATTCTTCTCCCTTTGAAACATTCTGATGAAAATGAGATTCAAACCACCACCCTCTCATTTCCCCCTACACTATAAAAACTATTTCTTGCATGTCTCTTTTATATGAGAAAATTTTCCTTTGTATTCCCCTGTGCCCTTCCCTCCTTTCATATATACTCCCAAGTCATAATGTAGTCCCACAAACAAACAAAAAAACAACAACATTGATTTCTCTGTAGGCAAGGTATTGCTGGATTTATCCACAATTCCCTAGTCCCACCTCTTCCCTCCCCCACCAGATTTTTGCCTTTACCTTGATCTCCTTGTATATTTAGAAAAGAAATCTCTTATTTGTCTCTCTGCTGTTACTTTCTTGCTGTTGCTATCTTTGCTACATTCATTCATTCCTGAATTTCTGTTGTTTAGAGTACTTAAAAAAGTGAACAATTTCTTCAGGTCTGGCTTTTCTTTTTCTAAGAATGTTACAAATTCCTCTTTATCCTTGAATGTCCCTATTTTTCATTTATGGTTAATCTCAAATTCATAGGTTAGGTCAGCTTGGGTTGCATCCCAAGTTTCTTTGCTCTTCAGAACACATTATTATATTCCCTCCTGCGCTTTCTAGTGAATGTAAAATAATGTTGTATTGTTCAAATTCCCTTTCTTTTGTATTTAAAGGCTGTTCTCCTGATCACATTATTCCATTTCTTTTTGTATTTTCTGGCAAATTTTCTTTCCTTTGTTTTTGAATGTTGTCTTTCTGATCCTTTGCAGGACTTGTTTCTGAATTGAATTGTAAATTTAACCACTATGTGTCTTGGAGTTTGCAGGCTTGGATTTCTTTCTGGAGATGATCTATGGATTCTTTCAATTAGCATTTTATTTCTGTATTCAGAAGTTCTGGGCAGTTCTCTTGTATTATTTTTTTCATTATGATATTTAGGTTTTTCATTTTGCCCTTTTCTTCTGGGAGATCTATGATCCTTAGGTTATCTCTACATATTTTGCCTTTGAGATCAGTATATTTTGCTTGGATTGAGAATACATTTTCTTTTGGTGTTTTGTTTTTTGCTTTGTCTCTCCTATATTGTCCTTTATTTCTGTATATTTGTATTCCCAAACGGTTGTCCTCTATTTTGTTGCCATGGAAGATTTGAGTTTTTCTATTCTGCCTCTGTGTGTGTGTATTACTGTTCAGACCATATATTTTGCTCTAATAATTCTCATTTCCTTTTTTAAACCACTCAGGGACAATGTATTATGGTTCCATGTTCTCCTCAAATTCCACAGGGTCCTCTGTCACATGATGAGACATTTGGAATGGACTCACCTATACTGGAAAGTTAGTATTCTACCTATAGAATCCTGATTTTAGTTTTATTATTTTCTTTTTTTTTTTAAATTTAGTATTTCATTTCTCCCCAGTTACATGCAAAAACAATTTTTAACATTCATTTTAAAAACTTTGGGTTCCAAATTCTCTCCTTTCCTTCTTCCCTCCCCTCATTGAGAAGGCAAACAATTTGATATAGGTTACACATGTGTCATCATGCAAAACATATCTATGATAGGCATGTTATGAAACAAAACATAGACAAAAAATCAAGAAAAATAAAGTAAAAAAATGTGTGCTTCAATCTGTATTCAGTCACCATCAGTTCTTTCTCTGGGGATGGATAGCATTTTTCTTCATAAGTTCTTCAGAGTTGTCTTGGATTGTTGTATTGCTGAAAACAGCTAAGTCATTCACAGCTGATCATCTTAGAGTATTGCTGTTACTCTGCACATAGTACATTTCGCTTTGCATCAGCCCATGCAAGTCTTTCCAGGCTTTTCTGAGAGCATCCTGCTCACCATTTCTTATAGTACGATACTATTCTATCATAATCACATACCACAACTTGTTCAGCCATTACCCAATTGATGAGCATCCCCTAAAATTTCTAATTCTTTGCCCTCAGAAAAGAGCTGCTATAAATATTTTTTGTACACATAGGTCCTTTCCCTTTTTGTTTTCTATCTCTTTTGGGATACAGACCTAGTAGTGGTACTGCAAGTTCAGAGGGTATGCATAGGTTTATAACCCTTTGGGCATAGTTCCAAACTGCTCTCTAGAATGGTTGAATCAGTTCATAACCCCAACAACAGTAAAATTTCATTTTCCCCATGTCGCCTCCAACATTTGTCATTTACCTTTTCTGTCCTATTAGCCAATCTAATAGGTATGAGGTAGTGCCTCAGAATGGTTTTAATTTGCATTTCTCCAATCAATAGTTTAGAGTATGATTGGGAAATGGCTCTTATTTTTATAAATTTGACTAGGTTCTCCATATGTTTGAGAGAGAAGGCCTTTATCAGAGAAACTTGCTTCAATATTTCTTCCACAACATTTTTTCCATGAACTGTATTTTCCTTCATCCTATTCCACCCCCCATTCATTCTGTTCTCTCTCTCCTTTCACCCTGTTTTTCCTCAAAAGTGTTTTGCTTCTGACTACCTCCTTGCCCAATCTGCCTTCCCTTCTATGAGCACCATTCCCCCTTTTTTTATCCCCTCCCCCTCCCACTTTCCTGTAGGGTAAGATAGACTTTTATACCCAATTGAGTGTGTATGTTATTCCCTCCTTGAGCCAATTTCAATGAGAGCAAGGTTCACTCACTCACCTTCCCTCTCTTCACCATCACTGTAAAAGCTTTTTCTTGACTCTTTTATGTGAAATAATTTACTCCATTCTACTTTCCTTTTTCTCTTTCTCCAAATACATCCCTCTCTTACCCCATAATTTTATTTTTTTAGATATCATCCCTTCATATTCAACTCACACCTGTGTCCTGTATCGAAATATACTCCTTCTAACTACCCTTATAATGAGAAAGGTTTTATGAGTTACAAATATCATCTTCCCATGTAGGAATATAAAGAGTTTAACCTTATTAAGTCCCTTATGGTTTCCCTTTCCTGTTTACCTTTTTATGCTTTTCTTGAGTCTTATATTTGAAAGTCAAATTTTCTATTCAGCTCTGGTCTTTTCATCAAGAATGCTTGAAAGTGCTATATCTCATTGAATATCTTTTTTTTCCCCCCCTGAAGGATTATACTCAGTTTTGCTGGGTAGGTGATTCTTGGTTGTAATGCTAACTCCTTTACCCTCCAGAATATCATGTACCAAGCCCTCTGATGCTTTAATGTAAAAGCTGCTAAATCTCATGTATTCCTGACTGTGGCTCCACGATACTTGAATCATTTCTTTCTGACTGTTCACAATATTTTTTCCTTGACCTGGAAACACAGGAATTTGGCTATAATATTCCTAGTAGCTTTCATTTTGGGATCTCTTTCCTGTGGTGATTGATGAATTCTTTCAATTTCTATTTTACCTTTTGGTTCTAGACTCTCAGGGCAGTTTTTCTTGATAATTTCTTGAAAGATGATGTCTAGGCTCTTTTTTTGATCATGGCTTTCAGGTAGTCCAATAATTTTTAAATGATCTCTCCTGGATCCAGGTTAGTTATTTTTCCAATGAGATATTTCATATTGTCTTCTATTTTTTTTGTTCTTTTAGTTTTGTTTTATTGTTTCTTGATTTCTCACAGTCATTAGCTTCCATTTGCTCCATTCTAATTTTTAAGGAATTATTTTCTCCAGTGAGCTTTTGGACCTCTTTTACTGCTTGGCATAATCTGTTTTTTAAGGTGTTATTTTCTTCAGTATTTTTTTGTGTCTCCATTGCCAAGCTATTGACTCATTTTTTGTGATTTCTCGCATTACTCTCATTTCTCTTCCCAATTTTTCCTGTACCTCTCTTACTTGATTTTCAAAATTCTTTTTGAGCTCTTGCATGGCCTGAGACCAATTCATATTTTTCTTGGAGGCTTTGAATGTAGGAGCTTTGACTTACTTGTCTTCTTTTGAGTGTGTGTTTTGATCTTCCTTGTCACCTTAATAGCTTTCTACAGTCAGAGGTTTTTTTTAGCCATTGTTTGCTCATTTTCCCAGCCTATTACTTGACTTTTAACTCTGTGTTAAAATAGGGCTCTGCTTCCAGGATGGAGGGCACATTATCCTATGCTTCTGGGTTTGTGTGCAGCTGTTTTCTCAGATACTTCTAGGGACCTGCAAGTTTTTAGTTTTTCCAAGGTGATATTGATGAGGATGGGAGCTAGACCCCAAAAAGGAAAAACCTTGGACTTTCCCACATGGCCAAATTCCTGGCATTTGCCTGAGACTATAATCCCAACAACTGGCCTTTCATTGTGGCTACACTCAATCTCCCAATTCTGTTACCCTTAACCTAGCCTAGCCCTTCATTGTTTTATCTCCTTGTGGCCCCTGGCCATTTCACACCCTTAATTCTAGCTAGGCTCTATTCCCCCTTGGCCACAAGGTTCAGGTCTCAGATGTTCTGTTTACCCTAGCTTACACCCCAGCAGATCTTCCTTAGACCCCTCCTCCAGTCACCCCAAACTACTACTCTTAGATCCCTTCTAGTCTTTCTGTATATAAGGTCCATGTTGTTTCCATTAAGATACTCAGATTCTTACAATCTAGCTAGTTACACAAATGTTCAGACTCCTTAAGAGTCTGCCCAATATGACAGATGTTCTAATAAACCTTGTCTTTGGTTGAAAGAAGACTTGAGTCAAATTCTTTTGGGTGGGATCTGCGTGTTGTGATTTTGGGGTCCCAGCACCTGTAAACTTCCTGGCTAGTGCTCCTTCTCACCCTAGGACTGCCACCTAGGACTGTGACCCAGATTCAAGTACGAGCAAAACAGCAGAGCCTTGACTCAGTACTAGCAAAAAGACCACTGTAATCTCCTTCTGACCAGTTGTGGGCTGTATGTGGGCTGATAGCTCTGGAAGTAGCTGCTGCTGCTACAGATTAAGGCACTCCCAAGGCCTATTCCTAATTTGCTATGGCTGGGGCTGTGCTGGAGCAGCCTGTGCTGAACTGTGCACCACTCTTACCTAGGTGTGACATACCTTTCCTGTTGACTTTCTAAGTTGTCTTTGGCATCTGTGGGTTGAGAGGTTTGGAAACCACAATTGCTGCCAGTGATTCAGTTGCCCTGATGCCTGCTCTGTGTTTCCTGGGGCTTGTTCTACACTGGCATGGCTTGTGTTCCTCTCTAGCCTTAATGCAACAGACCTTCCAGCTAACCTCCCAAGCTGTCTTGGACTTGAAATTTGTTTCACTGCATCTTTTTTTGTGGGTTCTGCTGCTCCAGAATTTGTTTAGAATCATTTAAAAAAGTTTTTTGGAGGGGGTTTGGGGGAGAGTTCAGGTAAATCCCTGCCTTTGCTCCACCATCTTGGCTCTACCTCCTGATTTTAGTTTTATACAAGAAAGTAGCCTTATTTAAAAAAATATATACTGAATAAAGTTTGTGAAGGCAAGCTTATTTTTGTCAAAGCTTTGGTATGTCAGTCAAGAAGTATTTTTAAAGCTCCTACTATGTTGTAGGCACTGTGCTAAGCACTGGGAATACAAAGAAAGATAAAATAGCAGTGATTTATATTTCATATATAGGTGAAATTTTTGAAAACCCAAATGATGTACTGTGATTCTTGGGTCTATGCTCCAAGGACCTGTCAGAGCATCTGCTCTCTTGGTATAGCCTTTAAAAAATATCCATGTGTGTCTCTACAGTATGATTAGGCATCAGAATAGGACTTTAGGAGAGAGATTAGATATGTGTATAGATAATATGATATAAATTAGATATAATGTCTTTAAGTACATAAAGGGTTAAAATATCAGTGATCACTTTCAAGAAATGGGAGGATGACCTTAGCAGTCTTATTTCATATTTGAATAGCAAGGTATTTTAGTTGCAAGAATTTGATTTGTACTCAAATCTCACCTGTGCTACTTAGTTTCATAAAAATCATTAATAATTCTGTCACCTGACAAGAAACATGAAACATGTCCTCCAACAACTTTTGAAATTAATGATGTAAAAATAATATAAAGCGGTCAAGAAAAATTCAGTAGAGTGAAAGAATTACTAACCATGGTTGTTTCTAAGACATTAAGGAAATGCAAGTATTAATCTTTTTCAGTCTCTAAGCTTTGGTGCTCTGGGGCAAAACCCTACTTAAAGGTATAGCTAGAATTTCTGTAACCTTGGGCAAGTCTACTAGTAGCTTTTAGTTCTCTCAGTCCAATTGATAAAGAGATTGAATTAGATAACCTTTAAGGTCCCTTCTACCTATAAAAAGGTGTCCTGTAGTCCTAGAAATTCTTAATGCAAATTAATTCTACCCTCTTGAATTTAACAACATTTTATGGTACATAATTCTATCACCCAAATATAATCCTTTCCTCCTATGAGCTCTCATAGCACTTTATTTTCCTCATGTGCTGTGACATTATGCTTTGTATCATAATCATTTTTGTATATACTAGATTGAACTTTGAGAACTGGGATTTTGTCTTAATCATCTGTACCTTGCTCATATCAGGCACTAAATCAATGTTGTTGTTGTTTTTTTAAATTGGATCAAAGTTATTACTATACTCTAGCAGAAGCATAGTCATCTCTAACTGGTACTCTACCTTGGTCAATAGAGCCCTTTCAAACATGATTTACTCAATTTCCAATAAGATGAAGGGATGATATATCTTTGGCTCTGCTCTTACATTTTTATAATTAAGACCAATTCATTTTAAAGCCCAATCTTATTGCCAGAATGCTGCTCAATCTAAACTCCACTCAGCCCCTTGATCTTATTACATATAAATGTAAATCTCAGCAGCCATTAATCAATAAACATTTATTGTCTATGATGTTCCAGGCACTATGCTAAATATAAGACAAAAATGTAACAACCTCTACCCTCAGTGGATTTATTTATTTTTTAACTTGTTTTTTATTTAAATTTTTTTTATGCTCTTTCTTAAAAATTTATTTTATTAATTTATTTTGATTTATCAGCAATCACTTCTATATGCTTTTGAGTTTAAAATTTTTGTCCCCCTTCCTCCCCACCACCCTCCCCAAGACGGCACATGATCTGATATAGGCTATACATTTACATTCCTATTAAACATATTTTCACATTAGTGAAGTTGTAAGTAAAAATTAAAGCAAATAGAAGGAACCATCAGAAAGAGGAAACAAAACTCAACAGAAGAGAAAAAAAAGATAGTGATTCAACTTGCACAATTATGATTATTATCTGTGTCTTTTTCTCCATCCTTTTCCCTGCCCCCTTTATGCTGTTCTTTCTCCTTTCTCCTCCCCCCCACTAGTGTTTTGCTTTTGACTGCTGCCTCCTTCAGTCTCTCCTCCCTTCTATTATCCCTTTCCCTTTTCTTCCCCTTTGCCCTTACTGCTTCTTCCCTCCCTCCTATCCCCCCCTCCCTTTTCTTTCCCCTTTTTCCTCTTACTGCCTATAGGGCAAGCTAGGGCAGTTTTCCTTCATGATTTCCTGATACTGTCCAGGCTCTTTTTTTCATCATGATTTTCAGGTAGTCCAATAATTTTTAAATCATCTCTCCTGGATCGATTTTCTAGGTCAGTTGTTTTACCAATGAGGTATTTTATGTTTTCATTCATTTTTTCATTTTTTTGTTTCTGTTTAACTGATTTTGCTCTCTCATAGAGTCATTGGTTTCCATTTGTCCAATTCTAGTTTTTAACAGATTGTTTTGTTCTGTTGGTTTTTGTACTTTCTTCTTCAATTGGCCAATTGCATTTTTAAGGGATTTGTTTTCTTCAGTGTGCTTTTTTTCCAGTTTGCCAATTGTGTTTTTTAGGGACTTGTTTTCTTCAGCGTACTTTTTTTCCAATTGGCCAATTGTATTTTTGAAAGACTCTTCTACCTCTCTCATTAGACTTTTAAAATCCTTCTTGAGCTCTTCTAAGAGGCTTTTTAGGTTTCAGACCAGTTCATATTCCCTTTTGATGTTGCAGATGTGGGTTTGTTGACAATGTTGTCCTCTTCAGAATTTCTGTCTTGATCTTCACTCTTCTCATAATATGAATCTATGTTATGTTTCTTTTTACTCATGGTTTCTTTATTCCCTGAACTTTAAAAAAGATTGAGCTCTCCTGCTGGGGAACAGAGGGCACTGACCCAAGCCTCTTGTGTTGGGAGCCTAGGTCTTAGTCACTGGCTTTGTGTGCTGGGGCCTCTTATGTTGGCAATTGGAGGCTGTAGGTTTCTGGCAGCTTACCTCATGTTGGGCTAGAATCAGCAAGGCTGGAACTTTCAGGCAATTCTAGGTTGCCTGCTTTTCCTTTCCTTTAGCTTTCTTCAGCTCCTTTTAGATGGATGCTTCAGGGTGTTTATCTGCCTGGGGCCCCTTGCAAAGCTGCTTCCCTTGTTTCTGCTAATGCACTGGGAAATTCCTTTGAGGCATAGTGCTGAGGCACCTGGTGGTTTTCTGAGCTGGTTTCCACCAGTTTCCCTGCCCTCACTGAGGCACTCAGAAGTCCAGGTATTGGTGTTTGCCTGCTCTACCACCTGGGCTTCAGGATCTCTTCCTGGTTGACAGTTGGAGGCTGTAGGGTTCTGACAGCTTACCTGGTGTTGGGTTGGAATCAGAAAGGTTGGGACTTTAGGAAGGCTCTAGGTTGCTTTCTTCAGCTCCTTTCAGATGAATGCTGCAGGGTGCTTATCCACCTGGGGTCCTTTGTTGTGCTGCTTCCCTTATCTTTGCTGATGCACTGGGAGACCTGTTTGCTGGGCTGCTGCACTGCTGTTCACTGTCTTTCTTCTAGTTTAGGTGTTGCAGCATTTTTTTTTCTAGGGTGATATTTTCTGGGTTTTCAGAGGTTGATAGGGGGAGGGTGAGAGCGACTACCTTTTTACTCCACCATTTTGGCTCCCAGAAGGGGAAGCCAGAGATTTGGTTTTTTAAAATATTGTTGTTGTTGCAAGTGACAATAGGCTTTGCTCCTTCCTTTTCCTGTGCCCTCTTCCCACTCTTGCTTTCTGTTATACAAACTCTAGTTTAGGGGTAGTTGACTGGCCTCTCCTGTTATAGGTGAATGACCAATGTTTTTCTGAGAGCTGTTTAAGTAATTTTGCATCATTGCATTGGTTTACCTGATTGCTCTTCACTTCTCCATCTCTAAAATTAAAAGGAACCAAAACACTTGACTTTCCCATATGAGCTATGTTGAAACAAAGGAACACAAGGAATTGGCAGTGTCTATGTTTTAGGCTTCATCAGTGAAAGCAGCTTCTGCTTGGTGATGAACTGTCTCATGAGAAGAGCTAGTTATATTCATTTGGGGTGTCTATGTTACCTGTTTTTAAGTATCACATAACTTTGTGTGGTGTTGTGTCTCTCTCAAGTCTGGAAATTCATTTCTTATCTCACCAACTAAAGACCCAACGGACTTTTTAAAAAAGGAAGTAATATGCTATATGCTCCTGTGTTCTCTCTGAGTGTACCTCAAAGAAGAAATCATGTTTCATATTAGTAATATTCTGTATTTTTTTCTAGGACCTTACTGAATCTTTTGGACATTATCTTACTGAGGTGGAGAAAAGAAAGGTATTATATGCATTTTGCAGCCCAGAATAGAAACAGATTTTTTTTTCTCATTCCAAAGGTTTTATTGAGGCAGGTTTTTACATACAATTGGGGGAAGGCAGGAAGAGGATGGGCCAAGGATTGGGGTAGGGCTAAAATTGAGAGTGAAATAAATATACAAAGAAAAGCTTAAGAACCCTGACTTGGGACAGGGGACAGACGAACAGAGACTATCACACAGCGATAATAACCAAAGGAGGGCATCTGGGGAGAAGCTGGGCAAGGGGACCCCTGGCTTCCATTTAAAATTGTATTGATTTATACAGAACATACAGTGTGAAAAAGGGGTGAGGGCGGGAAAGAAGGGATTCAACACCTCCCCTCCAATGTTCCTCCCTAGAGCCAATGAGCCATCCTCCTCCTCCCCATTGGCCCCTGGCCCTGAATGGGCTGGATGGGAAGGAGGCCCCCTCCCTGTCTAGGTAAAAATAGTCCCCTGTGCAGTTATGCTTCTGGGGTAGGGAAGGACCTAGTGTCTGCAGAGTGAGTGTGTGTGTGTGTCTGTGTATATGTATGTGTGTATGAGAGAGAGAGAGAGAGAGAGACAGAGAGAGAGAGAGAGTGTGTGTGTGTGTGTGTGTGTGTGTGTGTGTGTGTGTGTGTGTGTGTGGCTAGTGTCTGCAGTGTGTGTCTTTGTGTTTCTACGCCTTGGAGGGATGGACTGGGCAGCCCAAGGGGCAAGCTGTGGTGACCCAAGTATGACCCTGGTGCCCCCACTCTTAGTCTACCCCCCCATTCCTTCCTCCAAACTGTCCACAGACCAAGGGAGTATTCCTGTGTGCCCCCCAGAGCACTGCCCTGACTCCTCTGGTCCAGCTCCACTGCCCCACAAGAGGGGACAGTGAGGCAGATGGAGGGTCCCAAGATAGCAGGAGCTGCACTTCCCAGCATCACACCCCTATGTCCAGCCCTATTACTGGACTCAAGTCCAAGCCCAGCAGGGAAGGGAGAGGAGAAAAAGAACAGATTCCTGCAGGGTTGGGGAAACGTCAGGTCCCTACTGGCTGGGGATAATGGCTTCCCTCTTTGACCTCAACAGAAATGGGGAAGGCGATGGAGGAGAGGGCCAGCCCCACAGGCTGCTAGCACCATGAAGCTCAAGAAACAGATTTTTAAAAGTAGAAAGGATCTTAGGAATCATTTTATTCAACTCAGAGGTAGCAATAATTTATTAATTTCTAAATATGATGGTCTTTTCTCACTTCTAATCTTTTTCCATGTATCTACCACCTTTGATAGTATAGGCCACACTTTGCACTTGGATGCTCTCCTCTCTATTTTCATGTAACTTACTTTTTCTTGGCTTACCTCTTACCACTCCTCAGTCTCCTTTGCTTGTTGGTCATTCATTCACATCATGCTCCCTAACTGTGTGTGTTCCCCAGGATCTGTCCTGGGCTTTCTCTTTTTCCTCTATATTTTCATTCTTGGTGGCTTCATCAGATCCTATAGATTTAATTATTATTTTTATGCATATGACTACCAGATCTCAGTCACACCCTCAAGTTTTAGTACTGTTACCTTGGGACATGACTACCTTGTATTTAAATACTTTGTATAAATATTCATGTGTCTATTAACTTTATATTTATGCATTATATGTTTTTATATATTGTTGTCTCTTCTCTTAAACTGTCAGCTCATTGCCGGTAGGGATTATTTTATTCTTTTCACTTGTTTCTCCACTGCCTATCACACACAGTGTCTAGAAAATCTGAGGCCCCTACACTTGTCCAAGGCTACATAATTAGTGTCAGGAATGGAGACTAAAACCCATATCTCCATAATCCCAGGAAAGACACCTAGTAGAGGAAATGTTCAACCCATCCACTTCGGGATTATGATGCTTATGGTGTACCACAGGCTATATATACCAGAGGAAATTATTTGTTTGAGACAAGTGCCTGAAAGTGGACATGGACACAGGTGTTAGAATTCCTAATCTACTCAACATCATTTTGAGTCTCTTCTGGAATCCTCTAATTTACTAATGTTCTTCCTTAAAGTGCTGAGAATTGAAAACTAGACTCCAGTTGTGGTCTGACCAGAACAGAGTACATTGGCATCACTACCTCCCTAGGCCTGGGCATCATAATTCTCTCTTTTTGTTTAAAAAATTTTTTTGATTAAAAATTTTCCAATCAGCAAAGTCTTCTTCATTTTCTCCCCCCTCTCCCACACTGAGAATGAAAGAAAAACAACACCCTTGTTATACATATGTATAATCAGGCAAAACAAATTTCTTCATTGGCTATTCCCAAAAGAAAAAAAAAGCATACCTGTGTATGTATACATGTGCATATACATGCACATAATGCAAATATAAATGCATGTGTTTGCCATTCTGTACTCCTGACAGAGTTGCCTCTCTATTAGGAGATGGGTAGTCCTCTGCAAGCATGGTTGATCATTACAATGATCAGAGTTCTCAAGTCTTTTGTAGTTGTTTATCTTTATAATCTTGCCAAAGTATAAATTATTTTCCTGGTTTTGTTTACCTCACTCTGCATTGGTTCACATATAAATCTTCTCGGGTTTCTCTGAAACTATTCCCTTCATCACTTCGTAAAATAAAATTGTATTTCATCACATCTATATACTATAACTTGTTCAGCTGTTCCTCAGTTGATGGGATCCCCTCAGATACTTATTTTTTTGCAAAAAAGAGGTATAAATATTTTTGTACATCTTCAGTTTATTTTGCTTAGAACTAATCATTCCCCACCTCTGATTCTATCCCCTCTAATTCTTCTTTTACCCTCCTATTTCTCTCCCTGCCCCCTTCCTTCTAATTTCCCTTTTGAGTGAAATATATGTTGGTACTCAATTGTGTGTGTCTATATTCTTCCCTCCTTTGGCCAGTTCAGATGAAAATAAGTTTCAATGCTTCTTTCCTCCTTGTTTTCATTGACTTTTATTTTCACACCCTGATTACATGAAACAATTTCCCCTAACTTTCCTTCCGTTACTGTCCCAGTGTATTTTTCCATTCTTTTTTTTTTTTTTAAGATCATCAAAATATAAAAGAACCACTTCTAGGTATTCTCTCTAATTAAACTACCCCTATATGACTCTTGATGATGATAGGGTTCAGAAGGGACACATACATCATCTCCCCAATATTAGAATGCAAGCAATTTATCCTTGCTTAATCCTTCTTTATAATTTTTCATTTATGTTTACCTTTTTGAGTTTCCCCATATCCTGTGTTTGAAATTCAAAGCTTACACACAGCTCTGGTCTTTTCACCAGGAATGATTGGTAGTCTTCTATTTAATTAAAGGTCCATTTTCCCCTTTGTGTGATAATACTCAGTTTTGTTGGGTAAGTTATTCTTGACTGTAAACCTGTATTTTATGCCTTCTGGAATACCATATTCTAAGCTTTCTGCTCCTTCATAATGGTGGCTGCTAAATCATGTATGATGTTGACTGCAATTCTTTGGCACTTGAAATTTTCTTTCTTTTTTAAAACTTTATTATTAATATGAACAATTAATTTATAATTATTATTTTTATTAATTTATTTATCAATAACCACTTCCATAAGCTTTGGAGTTAAAAATTTTTCTCCTACTCCCCTCCCACCTCCCTCCCTAAGACTGTGCACAATATGATATAGGCTGTACTTATACATTTATATTAAACATATTTTCACATTAGTGATGTTGTAAGGAAGAATTAGAAACAATAGGAGGAACCACCAGAAAGAGAAAACAAAACAAAACAGAAGAAAAAAATAGCAAATAGTAGTACTTTGATCTGCATTCAAACTCCATAGTTCTTTCTCTTGAAATTTTCTTCTGACTGCTTGCAGTATTTTTTCTTTGACTTGGAAATTCTGGTTTTGGGCTATATTCTTTGGAATTTCTTTCAAGAGGCGACCCATAGTTTCTTTATATTTCCACTTTTCTTTCTGGTTCTAAGGGATCTGGACAGTTTTGTTTTAAGATATCTTGAAATATGAAGTCTAGGCTCTTTGTTCAGCCATGGCTTAAATGTCTTAAATTTTTTTCTACTCAGTCTGTTTTCCACATCAGTTGTTTTTGCTATGAGATACTTTACAATTTCTTCCATTTTTTTTATTCTTTTGATTTGGCTTTAATATTATTGTTTTCTCATGGAGTCATTAAGCTCTAACTTTTTTAGGTCAAATTGTTAATTGCCTTTCCAATTCTTTCTTCTCTAGCTCTTATTTATTTCATATTTTCCCCTTTAGCACTCTCATATTATTTATAAAAAATATTTTTAGTTCTTTAAAAAAAGGTCATCTTTTCTAGGAATTCTAGTTGAATTTTCATCTAAGCAACATTTTTTTCTTTGAGACTTTGCTTGTAGATGTTTTGGATTCATTCCCTTCTGGGTTCATCTCTTGAGTTTCCCTGTCACCGCAATAGCTTTTCCATGGTGGGGTTCTTTTTCCATTTGCTCATTCTTTGAGTCTACTTTCTGACATTTTATATTTAGAGCCAGGTTCTATACTTCAGGAAGGAATGTCTGCTCTGGTCCTGTGGTTATTTTCTTGGTGTATTCAGTAGTGTGTTATTCCAGGCTCTCAGGGGCAGCTCACACTATGGAACTGCAGGCTTTTAGTGTTTTAAAAATGGTTTGATCCAGGGCAAAGTCTGATCATTGTCCTGCTGGTTTGAACTCTGCAAGTTCCTGACTTTAGTTTGGATCTAAGTAAAAACATACTGCTGCTAGACCCAATCACTATTAGCCAGCCAGAAAGTTCTACTGGTTCAGAGTGACAGACTCATAGATTTCCCTTTGGTCTGGTATTCCTACCCTGGTATTCATCTACAAGTTTCAGATTGAGTTAGAAGCTGGGACTGATACTTCCCTCTACTCTTGAGATCTGAGTACCATAGTTGCTGCTTGCTTCAAAACTTGCTCAGGGCAGAGGATAGAGTCTGTAACCATTCCTTATTCTGGACTAACACTTATAGGTGCAGGTCCCCTCCTCTTTCAGTCCTAGGTCTGTGACTTAGAACTGGATAGTAAATGACAAAGCTGCCAGTTAGCATGTATTGCTGTTACCCATTCATGATGAAGCTGGGACCTCTTCTTGCTTTAGTGCAAAGTCTTTCCCTCTGCTGGATAGCTCTAGATGGTGCATCCTTGTCAGACTCCATCCCTAGTGTCTGGGGACCTCTTTGTCTCCTTTTTCTAACCTGGGATGGGAGGGAAAAAAAAGATATTTTTTCCCTTTTATTTTCAGATCATATTTCAGTCTGGTGCATTTTCTAAATCTGTTTGGGAGAATTGTGAGGCAGGAGCTTGCTGTACGTGTTTCTACTACTCTACCATTTTGACTTTGCCACACCATGACTCTATTGATGTAGTATAACTCCAGTCCCAAAGCCCATTGGTATGGGACTCTCTCCTTATTGGTAGAGAGCAGTGTGCCAAGCCACTGTGGAGGGTGGCAAGAGTTGGTGAGAGCAAGACAGAGGAGAACTCTGCAGTTCTTCCAGTTACTTCAAGCTCTTAAAGGTCTTTGGGTGCTTTTGGCTTTGAAATCAATGATGAAAATCTCACTTTAGTTTGCTGAAGGAAAAGAACTGGGAAGAAGCAGACATGAGAGGAGCTGGCAATCCCCATTATGTCCCTGTCCCTAGCTTGCTACACTAGAGAATTTGGGGAACTTGCCCTTGGGTGAGATCTGGGACTCTCTTTCAACTGAGCCTCTGAGTTACTTTACTCCCTTTAGGGAATTAGCTCTCCTATTAGGGAGAGCTCCTTTGCTTTTTGACATATTAGCTGCTATGTATTTTCCTATGTGTACTTTCTCTGATTTCTGTTTTACTATTTTATTGGATAAATGGGTTTCTTTGATAATTCTTAAATGTGAAACTAGTATTTGTCAAGAAGGGAGAAAAGGGTTGGATATAAAACTTGGGAGTGATCTTCCTGCTTCCCCCATTAATAGAATAATGATCAGAGGTTAGCTTGAACCTGAAATCCTTATCTTCTAGACTAATAATATTTAAGGCAGCAGAGACATATAATTCTAGTCTAGTACCCCATGAACTTGACTAAAGAAGACTACCAAAGTGGTAATAATAAAGGTCTTTAATCAAGGCCTGGGGATTGCAATCTGGAGCATCACAAAGCACTGAAGTACAGGAGTGCTCCTGAGGGGCAAAGGGGACATAATTAAATACACAGTGAAAGTGGAAACGGTGGGAGTTGGGGTAGGGTGGAGTGGGTAACACTTGACTTCAACAGGGAGGAGTGCTGGGGAGGGGAGAGCAACTGGGAGGGTTAAGTTATTTTGCAAAATAGCTGAAGACTGGGGAGTGGTGCCCTCTGATCAGAACAGTGACTCCAGGGGCTCCAGATGCTGCAACTAGGAGTTTCCAGAGTTATCACTAGGCTTGTTCTAACTGTGGAGTCAGTGAGATCAGGTAGCCGATTCTGATGACTGCATTTGACAACCCCTTCTCTCTGAAAAGAGCAAAGTAGTGGCCTCTGGTCCCAACTTCCAACTCTCCACCTCCCACAGTAATCAAAGTTTCCCTAGGTGAAGTGTGGAGGAATAAAATATTAGAGATGTCTATTTTGCCTCCCTTTGAGCCATACAACAGGCCTATGAAACATACTACAGGCCTAAGCTACATGTAGGCAGGTGGTCCTCACAAGAGGTGGGGACTTTGTCCGTAGAACTATAATTTGCTGGTAGCTTATTTTTGCAGGGCATTGTGGTTGTTTTGGGCCAGTTTTTCTAAAAGTTGGGTCAAATTTCTTTCTCTGTTTTGTGCCTTTTTTTTAAAAATAAATTTTCTCAGCAACAGCCCGTTGTATTATAAAACAGGGCTTCTTAAATTTTTTCCATTCAAGTTTTAAACCTGGGTGGCTTGATAACTCAGTAAATTCTTCTTAAACTTTGAATGGCAGATGACTGATTTTTTAAAAATTTCAATTAGATTTTTATTTCAATATTTTTATTTTAATTCAATTGAGTATGGTTTATGAACCCAACTTAGTTCAATACTTTTTGTTGACAATAACACATTTCTCAATACATTGTTGACATTGCATAGTGTGACAGTATGTACAGGGCAAAATACACGTATGTTCAGACCAAGACTACAGTGAAATTGTGTGGTACAACATGGGCAAGTGCTGAGAGAAACACTTTGGATTCATTACAGATTTGATTTTGAATTAGTTTTTGGTTGGTATGCATTCACAACCTTTTACTGTTGCCAAATTTCTAATCCTGCCTGAGAGTTTTGACCATGGAGATATATCTGAGGAATTGACCTACTTGTTATTGACCTAACTGGAAATTATTCCTGGGAATTTCAAATTTGTCCATCCTCTGAGAATGAGGAACTGCTTACAGAGAAAAGATCAAAGGAGGCATTCCTACAGAGACTGAATGTCACAATTAAATTTAAAAATTTCACTTTATCTTGGAGTAAGGGAAATAAGCCCTGTGGTATATAGAGGTCCATAATCGACATTTTCTCTGAACATGAACCATTTGCCCTCAAGAGTACAATCTTGGGAGATGTATATCAGACAGGCAAGAATGTGCGTGGTACACTTGAAAGCTCTTGAGCCAGACAAAATGATATGACAGTGAAATAGCCTAAGGGCACATGTGTAAGAGCAGTGATTACCTTCATAGAGGCAAAGTCAGATGTTACTTGGCATGAATGTATGCAAACTTTAGCTGAATGAATGAAGAGGGCAGATTAGAAAACCCCTATACTAATTTTGTCTCTAGTAGTATGCAGAACAAAGGAGGAAAGCCTACTGAGTTCCTCTTTAGAGTGGAGCAGCAAATGTGGAGACTGATACATATAGGCTTTGTGTATCCTAATTATGTAAGAAAAATTACACTGCAGAGATTATTCCAGGGCTTGGTATATGAACCTCATGTATCTAATGTCATCAAATCTATGTAGACACAGAAACCATTACCAATAATGGTCTAGGTGAAATATGTCCTTCTGAGCTTCAAGAATTTTTCGCAGGGCTCAGCAGGCCCTAGGCCTTCTGGAGTATGGGCCACAGGATCAAAGCAGCCAACAGTACCATCAGTGACAAGCTTCAGTCGAAAAATTTGAGACAGTCAGGTAAGAAATGAAGCAGTGCAAAATCCTGTCCTTCTTGGAGAGGTAAAGGGTCAAGTAGTAGTAGCAAATCCAATGGGGACCCAACTGCCAATTCCACTTGGGCAATGCTGCTATTTCTTCCTCTTTTTCCTTCCTTCCTTCCTTCCTTCCTTCCTTCCTTCCTTCCTTCCTTCCTTCCTTCCTTCCTTCCTTCCTTCCTTCCTTCCTTCCTTCTTCCTTCCTTCCTTCTTTCCTTCCTTCCTTCCTTCCTTCCTTCCTTCCTTCCTTCCTTCCTTCCTTCCTTCCTTCCTTCCTTTTTTCCTTTCTTCCTTCTTTCCTTTTTTCTTTCCTTTCTTCTTTCTCCCCTCCCTCTGTCTACATGGTGACTCATACCCTTACATGTGGGTGCTCTGTCCAAAGGAATATAAATTTTGATCACTTATACTTCACAAGATGGCTTGGGGTTTGGAGGCTTGATTTTTCTTCTTATTTTTTTTTCAGCTACAGATAAGATTTGTTAAAGATCTGCCATATTGGCCAGACTCTTAAGGAATCTGAACATTTGTGAGCTATTGGCTAGGTTCTTAAGGAATCTGAGCTTTTGGCTAGACTCTTAAGAATCTGAGCACCTTAACGGAGACAAGATGGATCTTATATACAGAAAGACTGTGGGAGAGATCTAGGGGTGGCCAAGTAGTCTGTGGGGGAGTATGAGGTAATTGAATGCCAGGGATCTGAACCAGGAGGCCAAGGGGGAATGGAGCCTAGCTAGGATTAAGGGTGGGAAGTGGCCATGGGTCATAGGGCTGGTCTAGGTTAGGGGTAACAGAGAATTGGGAGATTGGGCTTAGCCACAATGAAAGGCAAATTGGTGGAATTATAGTCTCAGGCAAACACCAGAGATTTGGCCATGTGGGAAAGTCCATGGTTTTTCTTTTTTGGGGTCCACATCCCATTCTCATCATTCCCCCCCTCAAACAACTGAGACCCAAATTCTTTTGGGGTAAGGGGCAAAGGTCTTGGCTTCTGAAATTGCTTCCTGCTGGCAAGGGGCATAGAGCTATCCCTGCCTCTCTAGGTCCAGCTCAAGGGCTCCAGTAGGCTAGAAAACTTTGGACTCAGGCAGAGGTTGGTAACCTGAACAATCATCTGGAAATTGATGGCTAGGATTCTGGAGGAGACAAACCTGGCAAGGAGGTTAACAACGGTTGGGGTGGCATGAGTAGCTCTCCCAGGAATTCCCTGATCCCAAACAATTAGCTCAATATTTTCTTCCCTATTTATATATTCTATCTTTTTAAAAAAACTGGAACATTAATTCTTTTGTCTCATGTAGTTTTCACTTATGATTTCTAGAAAACCAGGCTTTGATAAAGCCTACTGGGATTCAAATGGAGTTACTTGACCATGCCTTGAACCCAAATCACTCTGGCTCTTTCTGGTCCTAGCCCAAGGCTCTCTTGGGTTTTGATGGCTCAGAGTGAGCGCAAATAGCAGCTATTTATGTTCTGGCCAGAACCCTTGAGGGTCTTCCTCTCCCAGACTGATTCTTTTGAGAAGTCAAACTAGGCCATCTTTTGCCTCAATTCTTATCTAGCCTTTAATCATTGAATGGGTGTTGCCTCAGACAAACATGTAGGAAAGACTTTATCTTAAAAAGATCAAGGTCTCTCACTGTATTTGGGGCCATCTCCCAGACCTAAGTCATGCTACCAGAGTCCTAATGACTCTGGAAGAGAGAGTGAGGCTGATGACTTTGCATAGCCCTGCCTCACTTAAATCCAATTCACTTGCAAATCAAGACATCACCCTCCTATTTAGAAGAGGACATTGGTTTCCTTCTAAAACAAAGGATGAACAATAACAGGGGACCAAGGGAATAGAAAGCATAAAAGCCATAAGAATACCTCCATTGGGTAATCATCAAAATAACAAATTCACCTTTTGTTATAATTGTGGATTAGATGGCCACACTTCTGTTGAATATACTAGCAAAGAGAATGCAGCATTGGTCATGAAGAAGTTAAAATCTTCTGATCCAGCCTTTAGGAAACAAGAGTGGGACAAGGAAGGAGGTTACCCTGGTATAGTCACATTGACCTGATTATCAATTCCTTATGGGTCTATTCTACCTCATAGAACCTCATGCAGAGGTGATGATAAAAAAAAAAAAGAGAATGTGGACTGCACACTGTCCTGGGCTGTGAATCTCAAGGTACCATCATTTCCCAATATTTTGTGACAGATACTTAGGTAAAATACCTTTAAAGTCTATGATAAGGCTTTGATTTTGTGGTCTGAGTGATAAAAACTATCTATATCTCAGATGCATCTAGGTGAGCTTGAAATTTCCCAAGGAAGTTGTTGGTATCAACAGAAAAGCAGACACTCTGACTTTGGTATGTCCAGGTGCTCCAGCACTCACTGGAGTGTCAGTACTAATTGGAACCAATTCTAGGCTCCTCAAAATGTTAGCAAGCAACAAGCTAAGACCCAATACCTATACACTTTGACTATCTGTGCAGACTGTGCAGAGGTTTACAAAAGGATAGAGGAAAGAGGTTTCAGGGGTCACCATAGGAGTCCCAGTTGTTCACTCTCTGCTGGATACTGAGATACTCAATTTGGGGACTCTCCAGTATCACAAGTGTGGAAGAATAGGTTGAGGTTTGGAACTCAGCAGGAAAACAGGTATTTTTGCATTGCGTAAGTGGAATGTGGAATGTGCTCAAGGTGCAACCTACAGAATCTAGCTTAACCATTCCTAACTATTCAGAGAAAGATCTAGGAGAATTCCTGTCTATGATGAAAGAGCTAAGAAACTATCTCAAAGAAATGTTGGTTAATGACATCATCATAGAAGTCAGCAGCCGTGGGTGCATACCAGCCATAGAAGTGATGCCTAAAAAAAAATGGAAAAATATGGATGTATGTTGACCACCAAACTTTGAAGAAAAGAACTAAAGTAGATGAGTACACTGGTACAGGTACAAAAAACTCCAGCCAGTGGTTTTCAATTTTAGACTTGCATAGTGGATATCGTTAGATTCCTGTGTCTGATGAAAACAAGCAAAAGACTGCTTTCTTCATCCATCTGGATTTTACCAGTTTGATTGAATGCCTTGAGGCATCTTGGAGGCACCATTCACTTTCCAAAAGCTGATAGTAAAGTGAATGGAGACATGAACTACCTAGAAGTGTTGGTCCACTGATATCACTGTCTTGGGTAAGACCCTGGAGGAACATAAGGAGAGAAAGATGAAAGTGACAGATTAGCTGGAGGAAGCTAGTTTGAAGCTGTCAGTGACAAATGTCAATTTTGCAAAACTTCTGTTAAGTATATGGGTCACATTGTTTCCCAGCAATGAGCACTGATCCAGAGAAGATTTTTGAGGAGCACTTCTCAAGTGACTATGCCCTAGAGACATAAGAACTTTTCTGAAATTAGAGAATTACAACTCTTGCAATACTATTGCAAATTTGTTAAAAACTATGTGTTATTGCTAAACCATTAAATGACTTCGCTCATGTACATGTGATTGTAGAGACCCAGAATCAAGAAGGCAAAACATTCAAAATTGTTTTATGACCCACAAAACCTTTTGGAGATAAAGGGACAGACAAATGTGAAAAAGCTTTCAAGAATTTAATCAATTGCTTTTCCCATGTACCAGTTTTGGCTTTATGCGGACCTAAATAAATTTTTTTTTTACTAAACTATTTGGGAGCAGATATAATTCTAACCTAGTACCCCCTCTCTTTGAGGAAAGTAGAATGGTGGCTTCTGGCCCCAGCTCCCTGCTTCTATTCCCTGTTGGAATTAACCTCTTCCTTGGAGGAGGGTGGGAATAAAAGAGGCCAGAGATTTCTACTCTGCCTCCCTTTGAGCCACAATGACACCTCCATGCTACATGTGGAAGAATAGCCCTCACAATGATAGTTTAGGATTGGAAGACAGCCAGTGGAAATGGAAGATGGAGTAATGTCTTGGGGGAGCTGTAAGTAGGAAAATAAAACTGCATTGCAGTATATAGAGGAATAAGGTATAAGAAGGCTGGAATTGTAGAGACAGAGTGGATTATGAAGAGATTTAAGTGTCAACTAAATGACATTATATTTGGTCCTGGAGACAGCAAGGAGCAACTGGAATCTATTAAACAGAGAGTTAGAGGTTGAATTTGGTAAGATCCCTTTTCTAATTTTTGTGAGCAATTTCTGTAATATTTATTGTATTATTCTTTGAGTGTTTGATACAGTACATTTGAAAATCCATTTAGGCCTAAGACTGTTTTCTTTGGCAATTCCTTTTTGCTTATGTTCAGTTTCTTTTTCTGAGATTGAATTATTTGAATTATCTATTTCTTGTTCTGTCAATCTGGATTTTTGGATTTTTGTACATTTATATTCATGACATTTGGTATCAATTTTGTTGGCATCTAATTGGGCAAAATAATTTTTAATATTTTCCTTTATTTTCTTTTAATTTGTTATGTATTCTTGTACATTTTAAATATTGGCAATTTAATTTTCCTCTTATTTTTATCATATTAGCTAGCAGTTTATTTTATTAATAAAAACTCTTTTCTTTTATTTATTAATATTTTATTTATTAATTCATTATTTTATTTTCCATTTCTTTATCTCTTCTTTGATATTTATAATTTCTGGGGTTTTTTGTGCTGAATTGGAGTTATTGGATCTGTTGCCTTTCTAAGTTTCTTTTAGTTCATTGATCTGCTTTTTTTCTTTTGTGGATGAAAAATTTTAAAGATACAAATTTTCCCTTTAGGACTGCTTGGGTTGTATCCCCAAAGTTTTGGTACATTCTTTCTTTGTTGTCCTTTGCTTTTATGATATTATATATTATTTATAATTTGTTCTTTGTCCTACACCTTTTTAGAATTAAATGACTAATTCTCTACTTCAGTTTGAGTTATTTATTTTGATCTTTATTGATTATAATTTTTTTCTCCTAATCTCCCACTTTTCATTTTGTGTTTTTAAAATGGAATTTTCTGTGCTTTTTTCTAAAATAATCTTTCCCTCATTCTCTTCATTATCTTAAATTTTTGTCTATTCTAGACATTTATTTTTAGATTCATTATCTTTAACACTTTTTTTTTTAGTATTTCTTTAATTTCTATATTATTCCTCATGGAATTAAAGCTTCTGGGATACCTATTTCATGTTCCTTCTGAACATTTTCTGTTATTGCTTTATAAATCTTGCTCCCAGACCCCCCTCCCCTTTTTGTTTTTGGAAATATCAGTTCCTGTATATTATAGACAGGATATAGTCCCACAGAAGGGTTCTTTCTGCGTCCTTGATTGTGCAATTCATTATTGATCCCTGCTCTCCCCATGGTCATTTCCTCCTCATTTCCTTCAAAATCTCTTGCTTAGGTCCGTACTTCCCACTCTTCTGGTTTCTGTTGTCCCCAAAAGCTATGATTCCTATTCTCTTGAGGCAGGAGGAGTAGCCTTTTAAAACACCCAAATCCTTGCAGATAATACATATTGTGAAGCTCCATTTCTCTCTGTGATACCTCTTCCCAACTTTTATTCCCAGCACCAAAATAAGATTTCCCTTTTTCTTTCCTCATTTTCAATCCCTTCCTTTGTCCATTCTTTTATTTCTTGTCACTCTTCCTGAGAGACTACAGGAGTGATTTTCTCTTCATTCTTAGCCTTTGACTTGATTAAGCTGTATCTCACATCCCCTCTAATGTCTTCCTTCTTTCCGTCTTTTTTATGTGCCCTCCTATTTTGTAACTTAATCCTATAAAAATCATTGATTCATCGGTAGGCGTTGTTGTGAAGATCAGTCCACTATGTTTCAGGGCTGTTTCTCAGCCCTATTGGCTTCTATTGGACTTCTGCTTTCACCCTTGTGTATACTAGAAAGAAGTCTTTTAATGGTCTTCTTTCTTTCTTTCTTTCTTTCTTTCTTCTTTCTTTCTTTCTTTCTTTCTTTGTTTCCTTCCTTCCTTCCTTCCTTTCCTTCTCTTTCTTCCTTCCTTCCTTCCTTCCTTCCTTTCTTCTTTCTTTCCTTTCCTTCTTCCTTCCTTCCTTTCCTTCTCTTCCTTCCTTCCTTCCTTCCTTCTTCCTTCCTTTCCTTCCTCCTTCTTTCTTTCTTTTCTTTTTTCTTCCTTCCTTCCTTTTTTCCTTCCTTTTCTTCTTCCTTCCTTTTCCTTCCTTCTTTCTTCCTTCTTCTTTCTTTCCTTTTTCCTTCCTTCCTCCTTCCTTCCTCCTTCCTTCCTTCCTTCCTTCCTTCCTCTTCCTTTTCTTCCTTTCTTTCTTTCTTTCTTCTTCTTTCTTTCTTTCTCTTCTTTCTTTCTTTCTTTCTTTCTTCTTTCTTTCTTTCTTTCTTTTTCTTCTTTTCTTTCTTTCTTTCTTTCTTTCTTTCTTTCTTTCTTTCTTTCTTATTTTTGTTGTCCTTGGTTGCTCTTATTGTTTACCCTTCTTGTATTGCTATTTTCTAATGTGTTTGAGAAGTAAATAATTTAAAATAAAAAAATTTCTTCAGGTCTGGGGTCTTTCTAGGAATATTTCAAATGCCTCTTTTAGTTGAATACACATCTTTTGGCCTTTGTGATTAGGTTCAGATTTGCAGGATAGTTCACTTCGGCCTGCTTCTTGAGTTTCTTCATTCTTTAGAATACATTGTTTCATTCCCTCTGATGAATTTTTGGTGAGTGTAGAATAGACTTGTGCTATTTGAATTACCTTTCCTTTATGTCTGAGGGTCTGTCTCCCCATTCCTTGAAGAATTTGTTGTTCTTTAGTGGAATTGTTAAATTTAATCACTATGTATCTTGGATTTTGTTGCTGTTCAGTCATTCAGTTGTGTCTGACTCTTTATGATGCCACAGACCATACTGTCCATGGAGTTTTCTTGGGAAAGATACTGGAGTGGTTTGTATTTCATTCTCCAGTGAACTAAGGCAAACAGAGGTTAAGTGACTTACCCAGGGTCACAGAGCTAGTAAGCATCTGAGATTAGATTTGAACTCAGATCTTCTTGACTTACAGTATTCTTAACTTACAGTATTCTTCTAGGGACCCTATAATCCTTAAGTTTTCTCTAGACATCCTATAGATCAATATGTTTTACTAGTATGGATATCATTCCTGCTTTTTGTTATGGCTTTTTGCTTCTCTTATTTCCTGTTAATCTTCATTTCTATGTATTTGCATTCCTAATCCGTTTTCCTCTCTGATTTCTTTAACAAGACTTGTCACCATTGATTCAAAATTTTCTATTATGCCAATTATTTCTGCTGGGTACACAGATATCACTTCTGCTTTCGTGCTTCATTATTTCTCTTTTAAAACACTCAGAAGCATCCTGATGTGGTTTGAGGTTCTCTTGGTAATCCATAAGATCTTCTGACTCATCAGATATTGCTCCATTTTCCTTTGTCTTACAATATTTATTCATAGATGCCTGAATTTTTTTTTTACCTGATCTGGAGGTAATATTTCCTTCTGTTAGTAATATCTTCCTTGTTGGTTTATCTGTTTATATGCAAGGGGAGCTTCTTTCTGATATCTTTGGTAATTTGAGACTCCCCCCCTTTATTCTCCCCTTATTTTCCACTATTGCTCACTTTCTGACTCCATCTCCTTAGGTGGCAGTTTTCCTGGGTCTCCATCTCAAAGAATCTACTATGCTGGGCAATTTATGGTTTGCTAGCATCTTTGCCCCAAGCAACTTCTAGGGGACAGAATTACCCCTATGTGGATGCTGGTCTCTTGCTTAATGGAGTGCCCATAGCTACACACATATTCTCTACTTCCTCTGTTCTTTGGCTGCTTTCATACAGAATGCTGCTATACTGCTATCATAGCCTGAGGAAATTTCTGCTATTTTGATCTGAGTTTTTTGAGTGGTGAGGGAGTAGATGATAAATGAACATGTTAGAGCCTATATATTATTATCTATCGCTAGTACATCAGGTTTTTACTTCTTTTGGGTTCTTGGTGTCCTAGATAATGGAGAGGGGTGGGATTGATTTGTCTCTTGAGGAAAATTCCTGTTTTGGAGAGATTTGAGAGGTTATAAGGATTGGAGAAAAGTTCTCTGTCTTATTGATCACATGATCCAGAGGTCAAATGATCTCTCCTCAATCTGTTTTCTTTTTTTATAATAATAATAGCTAGCATTTATATAGTGCCTACTATACCAGACATTATGTTAAGTATTTTACACATATCTCACTTGATTCTCATAACACAAGTAGTGTTGCACTATCATTCCATCTGGATACTGGGTCTGGAGTCAGGAAGACCTGAGTTTAAATTTGCCTTTAGATACTAGCTGTGCCACCCAGTGTAAGTCATTTAACCACTGCCTGATTCAGTTTCCTCAACTGTAAAATGGGGATAGAAACCACACATACCTTGTAGTGTTGTTATGAAGATCAAATGAGATAATAAATTGTAAAGAACATAGCATAATGGCTGACTTTTTCCTTCTATCCATCTCTTCTAGGACATAGAACTGGCTTCCTTTTTCTATGGCTTGCTTCTGCTCAAAATGCTTATGGGCTTTAGACAGTCTTTTTTGTATAGTCTTTGACTTTATCATTATTTCTTCTGGTATGTATTTTGAATTTTGCTTGAGTGTTTTTTCATTATCAAGGCTTATTATTTATTATTTCTTTAGGACCTTTCATGTTGCTATCAGCCAGACACCCTTAAATCTAAGAAATAAAAACCTTAGTGTCTTTATCTCCAATATCTGCTCCATTGTGACCCCAGGATATTTCACAGGGATCTATCAAAGTAATTGAGATAAAAATGTAAATGTGTTTTTAGCTCTTAAAAGGAAAAATACTATTTTCACAATGAATTTATGTATACCAGACAAAAGAATAAAAGTACATGATTTTGAAATATTTCCTAAGACCCTAAAGTTATCTAATTGACTACCAATTTGACAGTTTTGTTGGACATATCTAAAGATTTTTTTTCCCGTGCTGAAAACCCACAATTTCTAAAAGGTTCTATCCAAGCTAGAAAGGCTTTCAGAAGCATATTGTTGGACTGTTCACACTGTGCATGAAACTCTTGTGGCTGGAATGCTGCTAACACCTGTAAGGAGAGACAACTTGGGAATCTAATGGTTTGGCTTGTGTTGTTATTAGAGTTAATGATCTGTCAGTGTTTCCATTATAAATCCTTATTTTTTTAGGGACTTCTAACTTAGCCACAAACATTTTCTCCAGGATAAGCCTTGGGACTTTTGTTTTCAGCCTGGAACACATGTTTACGTTGGGAGTGTGTGTATGTTTTTATAAGGATTCTAGGAGGCTGGGGAAGTTGTCCATTTTAAAGCAGTAGAGTGGTGAGAAATGGGGGAAAGGTGATAATTGGTTTCAGATGTTCTTTTGATGCTGCTAGGACTCAAAAATTGCTGCATTACTTTGCATCAAATTGAGGATATATAAGGTTGAAATGACATCCTGTTTAATTTAGTGCCAATAACAGTAATTCACAAAATAAAGACCAAAGGATGAAAGGGTTAGTTCCTCCATGTGCAGGAATTAACCCAATTTTCACAGGCTTTATAGTCTTGGGAGACCCACTGGAAGCCACTAAATCACCTCAAAATTGTGAAATGGAACATTCTTTGCACCTGAGTCTAGACATTAGTATTTTTCCCGTAGGCCCAGCTGTTCCATCTTGTTCTATCCTCAGGGGTGGCAGTTGGGTATAGTAAAAAGAACTTATACATAGCTTTTTTTTTTTTGCTTGTGTACTATGTGGAACATCTCCTCTCCCATGTGGGACCCCCAAATTAGAAACCCCCAGTTCAAAGTATTCTATGGGTTTAAATCCACTGAAAATCATAATCTGTGAACCCCTACTACTTTTTTTCTCTACTCATCTAGAGGGAATGGTCTAAATCAAAGACATTTAATGAAACAGCATAGAAGTTTACAACAGAAAAATTGCCTAAAACCTGAGGCAGTATCTCCTATGCATAGGGATCACAGATTTGGACATGAATGGAAATAATATATGTAACTAAGACACATGTTTAAAGAAGCAACTTATGCCTCTGATGCTACTGGACCACAATATCTTCTGGTTACATCATCAGACTGCTCTTAACTGGACCTGTTCCTTGCTTTGTACAGTATTTTCACTGGGTCTATTGCTCTATTGGTTTTGCTTTTCTCTTAATAGCTGTTGGTAACTGTTAAGCATAGAACCTGAACTAGATATTATTCTGCTGGTATTCAGTGGTCTTGTGACAGCTTTTGGATATGTTATTCTTTGCTGAGTATTGGTACACTGGGCTTAGATGGTCTCTTGGTGGCTTCTCAGTGCATAGTGTCTTTGTCTTCTGAAGCATGGTTCCTAGCTCCTAGCTGTTGTCATTTAGTCATTTTAATCATGTCCTACTCTTTGTGACCCCATTTGAGATTTTCTTGGCAAAGGTATTGAAGTTGTTTGTCATTTTTTCTCCAGCTCATTTTGTAGATGGGGAAACTGAGGCACACAGAGTTAAGTGACTTGCCAAGGGTCACACAGCTAAGTGTCTGAACTCAGGTCTTCCTGACTCCAGGCCTGGTGCTGTATCCACTGCGCCACTAGCTACCATCACCTTTTTAGGATCACCTGCCAGCCATATAGTGGCTAGATCCTCCATTTAATATAGCTGGGCTGACAACTGATGCCACTGTCCCCTCCACCTAGCTAACAAATGCCAGTCAGAGTTCCATATGGATAAGATTAAATTTTATCTTGACCTCTATGTCTGCTCAGAAATGATGTTCCAGAGAACCATCTCAGGGTTAAACATTCTTAGTCATTTTTATGTCAAAAAAAGAGAAATAAAGTTTACTTGTTTTTATTTCAAACTATTTCCCCCCATAGACACTTAGCAGCATAGAAAATTATTCATTCATTCACTTAAGGATTTCTATAGATATCATAGGAAAATATATTGCATATATATGTATGAATACATATTTTATATATATATGTGAAAATGTATGTATTTTACTTTAATGACTTTGATTTACCATTCTTTCTTGTTGTTATTTCAGCTTTTAATCATAACTGGAATAAACACCAAACCCTAGTTTTTAATATATTATCTCACCTGAAATCTGAATATATTGTGAATTCTCCTAACTTAACCTTTAAAAAAAAATCACTCCATTTTCCTGCCACCATCTAAAGCAAAGCTCATCTTACTTCACTCCTTCTATTTAACTGATAAACTAGGAGAAGCAGATTAAATTCACAGATCCTAATTTTTCACTACCCTCTGTCTCCTCTACCTGTCAAAATCTGACTTCTGTTCCCAACACCAAGTAGGGTTAGCAAATTCTTGCTGGATTAGTATGCCAAGGAATTTTTATTTGAACAGAAGCTCAGGTAAGGAGGTTGGACTATATTTTATCCATCTAGCCTGTTTATCTCACAGGAACAAAACTCTATTGTTTTGGTGTTGTATTTTGACCAAAACTTCACTGTCTGTCTACACTCACTTCCTTTTTGTGTGTACAAGTTCCCACATTAGCACCTGCTTTGTCCAGGAAGATCACTCTACTTTAGACTTTCCCCACCTACCAAATGAAACTTACCTTTTACTATCCAATCAGAGCCCTAGTGACTTAATCTAAAGAATGACCCTCTTCCTGGGAATTTCCAGTATCAGTGCTGATAGGTGGGAAAATATTTTTCAGTCAGTCAAATAACTTTTGATGATATCTTATAATATTGACAACCCAACATAAAATTTCAAACGAAAAGGAAGAGTCTGACAATTGATGTGGAACAATCTTCCAAAATCAGCCGTATCTTCTGATTTGTGATATATAGGTAGATTTTTAAACAATTCTTGACCCCTGTAGGTTCCCCATCATGTGCTGTAGGGTACCTCCTGCTTACCTACAGGGTGTGATGAATGTACAAATTTAGATGAATTTAGCTGCTGCTGATTTGCATACTGCGTGATTTTAATTGATATGATAATTTGATTACAAACTATTCTCTGTTTTAACTTATTTTAGATTAGATACATTTTACAAATTAAAATAAATATGATGCTCCTCAAAACTGGAAGTCAGATGATGTCAAAAATCTCCATTTGTCACTGATTCTCCTTTTGTTTGAATACCTCCTAGACCTTCAGGAACAGTTCATGACCTCCACGGCCACTGACCAAATTGGTCTTATCCAAGATGGCATATTAGATACTCTACTTTAAAGGATAGTGACTCAAATATTACCACTTCATTTTTATTTGGGAAAATGAAATTTTTTGTCAATTTCTGCCATTCTTTGGGAAGAGTGAATAAAAAATACCTCATGATTTAAGGGAGGAAAATTCATTTTTAACTCTAATTTAATTAATATTTACAAATAACTAAAAAACCAAATTCTTTAATGAGAAATTTGGTGTGTAAGGAGGCAGTGGAATCCTTGGAGGTGACTGCATGTCATCTGGATATAAATCTAATTTATTTTCCTTCTCTTCCTCTGATTTTCTTTGCTTCATTGACTATTAAAGCCATTATGATAATTTCTTTGAAATGATTGTGGTGTGATTAGTGTTGGTATTGTTCTTAATATAATTAATGTTCTTAATGCAGTCAGAATTCTCTTTTCCTGAAGTAATCACAGAGAAGGCTGGTTGATTGTCAGGAAAGAAGATTGCATACCACATAAAGAAGAAAGATAATTAAAAAAAAATTTCCTCCCTTCAAGCATCCCTGTCTATTGATGAAATAAAAAGATAAGATACATTTCCAATTGAGTGTAGAGAGGTGCTGAGGGATTTTTTTTAAGTTTTTGGTTTTTTTTTTGCAACTTGAGTAATAATTGGGAAGTATATCACAGGATTTCTAGTTGTTTTTGTTGTTGTTGAGCCAGAGGAGACCTGAGAAATGGTTTCTTCCACTCATCTACTTCCTCCTCAAACACTAAAGAAAAAAACCATTTCAGAATTACATAATGTTAGATCTAGGAAGGGCTTGTCTGTCAGCTAACCAACTAACCAATAAACCAATAAATTAAAAAAATTTAAAATATATTACAAAATTCAAGGGCCCATTGATTTATTGATGATTTAGAATAATTTGCTTATAACATTCACTTTTTCATAAAAATGTATTGTGTCTTAAAATGCTTAACTGTACAGATCTGAAATGACTGTCTAAATTTGGATTACTGTCACAGTCTGTGTGACCACATACATTATGATTCTCTGCAGCCTATAGACCACTCATGGTTAAAGAGTGAATTCTCACCACCCATCCTCCTGATTATTAAAACACTGTTCTCAGATATTCCAGGAAAATGCTTTATACCATGATAGCTGACTCCCTAATTCCCACAAATATCCACAGCTTCATTTTCAGAAAATGTTTGTAACACCATTCAATAGCTAATACCTGGAAATTAGGATACATGGAACAGCCAGTTATCACTTGTCAATAATACACATTCCAAGAAAAACAGAAAATATTGCCCTTTTTGCAACAATGTGCCAAAGAGAAAAGCACAGTGAATAAAAACTTGATTGTAGATCGAAACTGTTTTGGTGTGTTTAAAAAGACCCTTCATAGAAGGTCTTGATAATGATATTTTTTTTTATGAAACAATTTTTAAAAATAATTTTTGTTGCATCTTCTGGCAAAGCTTAAATTATTATTTTTAATATTATTCTAAAATATTATTATTAAAATGTTATTTCTCATGGTATACAAATAAACCAGAGAGAGAATAGAGTGTCGCTACTATTTTTTACATTTCATAGTGCCCTGTTTTTTTAAACATTGGATGAAATAACTTTTTCTTAAATGTAAAATAGTTTTTTATTAAATTTTTTTAATTAAATATATAAAATTGTAACAAGAAAATGGAATCAAATTTGAAGAAAACAAAATCAAGTGGAATTTGTTCCAATTGTTTTCTTATTAAAAATTACACTATACTTTTTCACACTATTGTTTAGAGCAGTTTAAACACACAAATGTGAAAAGCACAAAATTAAGATATATGTGACTATCTTGCTTCTAACATGTTACATAACAAAATATATTGTTCTATACGGTATAATGAATATGCACACTGTTGATGGTAGCAACTAACCTGCCTCTTCTTTAGATGGGGGAATTTTTAAATTTGAGTACCTACAATGAGCCAGACTCTGTGCTAAGGTAGAAAAAAAGGCAAAAGATAGTCCCTGCCCTCAAGGAGGTAACATGTAAACAAACAGACATAAATAAACTACATAAGGGATAAAGAAGAAATAATCCACAAAGGGAAGGCACTAGAATTAAGAGGGGCTAGGGAAGGTTTCCTATAGAAGATGGTATTTAACTAGGATTTGAAGAAATCCAGGGAAGCTAGGAGGCAAAGACTAGAGGGAGGACATTTCAGACTTGGAGAACAGTCAGAGAAAATGCCTAAGCTGAGATGGACTGTCTTTTTGGGAATTTGCAAGGAGGCCAGTGTTACTCAATCAAAGAGTAAATGGGGTGGTGGTAATTGGTGTAAGAAGACTAGAAAGGGAGGAGGGCCTAGGTTAATGAAGGGCTTTATGGGATTAAAATTGTCCAACGTACAATAAAAGAGACTGAGACAGAACTCTAGGTCAATGACACTTTATTAAAGGGTCCATGGTTGCCTCTAATGAAGTGGGCATCAAATCTTCCTCATAACTAGAGATGTCCCCTTCTTCCAGGACCTTGTATTTATAGAGTTTGATACCTACACATTCTAGAGCATTATACAAAATACAGAATAATTCCATTGGTTGACATAAGATGCATAAACTAAAATAAGCAAAATAATAATAATAAGCAACTGACTAGGTGATCACAAGGTGGATGGACTCCTCCTTAGGTTAGGCAGAAGGAGATAGTATAAGCTATACATAGGCTCTAAGATATCAAAAGGACTTTTTGTACCGTGCTACTGCCCATGCTTGGTTTGGTCATGGAATCTGAGCAAAACAGGACGAAGATAGCTTTGTCAGCATTCTTGTGCTTGTGCAAGTGAACCTCATAACTTGGTAAACAGGTAATGAACATTACATTAAAGTTTGAGGCCCTCCTATTAGAATCTAATTCCTAGTAACATAGAAAATATAGATTACTACATTCCTTAATCTGATACCTATTATTAGATAACTGACTAAATATGTATTACTAGATGAATACATTGAAATAATTACTAACAATTATTACCCCTTATAGAGCCATATAGAACTGATTAATACTGAGTAAAGTTCGAGTAGGAGTCCTCAGTGAATCAACTTTCCCAGCTTTGACCACTAAACAGAAGGTTTTTTGTGTTTAATCCTAGAAATGATATAAAGCCACTAAAGTTACTGATGAAATGGTCAGACTGCTCTTAACAAAATCATGTTGATGGCATAATGGAAGATGTAATGGAGTGAGGAGAGACTTGTGGAAGGCAATCAAAAGTTTCATTGTTTCTGATTTTCCTTTGTCTAGTCCGTTCCTTTGATCTACCTCTATATTTTTAACCATTGTATTTGTATCTTGTATGATGATTTTGATGACTGCTACTTTATAACATATTATTATTTTTCATTATTTCCCTAACCATAGATGTTTATTTTTTCCAAATGACTGTCACTTTATGAAATTCCATAAGGAACTTTTTGAAAATGTGATTTGTATAGAATTAAAGTTGTAAATAGGTGGTATTGTCATTTTTACTGTATTGGCCCAGCCCAGCCTTGAGTACTAGCTATTCCTTTACTTATTTAAGTTGTTCTTTGTTTCTTTAATACACTTCAATACACTTTGTAATTGAATCTATGTTATATATTGTTTGTTTTGGTAGACTGATAATCCAGATATGGTATTTATTTGTAATTATTTGGAACGGCATTTCCTTTCCTGTTATTCTTAGATTTTGTTATTATTTGATAGAAATGTTGATTATTATGATTATATTTTGTGGCTTACAACTTTGCTAAAGCTATTTATCTTTTTAAGTAATATTTTTACTCATTTCCTAGGATTTAAAAAGTAAACCATCATATCATCATCTAATAGATACTTTTATATCCTCTTTAATTTTCTTTATGCATTTGATTTCTTTTTCTTGTCTTATTGGTATGACTATGCATGTAATTATATCAGAAAATAGTGTGGAGAGTGGACATCTTTGCTTTACTCCTGTATTTCCTGAAAAAGGTTGTATTGTATCTACATTGCATGTGATGCTTTTGGTGCTAGATAGGGGTTTTTTTGTATTAAAAATGTCACTCTATGCCTGTGCTTTGTAGAGTATTTTTTTAAAAGCATAAATAAGTATTGTGCTTTGTCAAAGGCTTTTCCTATATCTATTATATCCTATATTTTCCTATATTATATCCTATATTTTCTATATATTGAATTATTGAACTAATCTATATTGAATTAATCATGTGATTTTGGATTGTTTTTGTTTTTAATATATGTTGATTGTATTCCAAATGTTGACTCATGCTTGCATCATGACTATAAATCTAATTTGGTCAAAGTGAATTATTTTTTGGATGAACCACTATAGTCTGCTTGATGGGATTTTGTTCAAAATTTTAAAATTAATATTCATTAATGATATTGTTCTATGAGTCTCTTCTACTTTATCTTTCTCTGGTCGAGGCATTAGTCAGTCAGTCAATAAACATTTATTAACACCTGCTATGTAGTGCCAAGGACTATACTATGCATACAAAAACAGGCAAAAGACAGTCCCTGCCATCAAGGAGCTCACAGCAAACAAACAGATATACACAGACTTTTTACAGTATAAATAGCAAATAATTAAAAGAGGGAAGGCATTAGAATTAAAAGGGCCTAGGACAGAACCCTGTAGGACATTTACATTTAGAGGACCTAATCTGGATAACGATCTAGCACAGGAGACTGAGAAGGAGCAGTTTAATAGGTAGAAGGAAAACCAGGAGAGAGTAGTGTTCCAAAAAACTAAAGAGAAAAGAGTATCAAAGAGAAGAGAGTGAACAACAGTTTCAAAAGCTGCAGAGAGGTTGAGTAGAATGAGGATTAAGGAAAGGCCATTGATTTTGTCAATTTAAGAGATAATTGATAACTTTGAAGAGAACAATTTTTGTGTAATGATGAATTCAGAAGCCAGATTACAGGAGGTTAAGAGGAAAGAAAGTGGAGGCACCTACTGCAGATTGCTTTTTTGATGAATTTAGTTACAAAAGGCAGAAGATATAGGATGATACTAAGCGTAGAAGGATGAAGTGAGAGCTTTTCTTTTTGGAGGATTTGAGAGTCATGAGCATGTTTGTAGGCAGTAGGGAAACATCCAGTAGAAAGGTGGAGGTTGAAGAAAAATAAGAATGTAGGGATGACAGAGGGAACAATCTGTTGGAGGAAACTGAATAGAATGGGAATCTTGTGCAGGTAGAAGGGTCAGCTTTGGAAAGGAAAGAGGAAATATGCATAGTATAGTCTTACATATATGTGTATGTTTATGGATATCTATGTGTATGTATGTGTATCTCTTTCTATGTGTATATGCATATTCTCTTCTCCCTCTATACTACTTCACTCGGTGAACTCATCAGTTCCTATGGATTTAATTATGACTTCTGTGCTTATGATCCTCAAATCTATCTTTCCTGCACCAGTCTCTCTACTGACCTTAAATCTCACATCTTCAACTACCTATCAGACATCTTATACTGGATATCCAGTAGACATCTTTAACTCAGTATGTACAAAACTAAATTTCTCCTAAATCCTCCCCACCCTCTTATATTCCTTATTACTGTAGACGGCAATATCTTCCTCCCAGTCCTTCAGGCTCACAACTTTGTAGTCCATATGGATTGCTTACTATCTCTCAGCTATCATATCCATGCTGTTACCAAGACCTGCAAATTTCACTTTTGCAACATCTCTCCAATACAAATCCTTTTCTTCTCTGATACTATTTTATATATGTGTGTGTATATATATATGTATGTATGTATATCCATGTTTAATTGTAACCTTTTTTAGGGCAAAATGGGGGGAGGAGAGAGGGGAAAAATAAAGGAAAAAGCACACATCAGAGAACAAAAGAAAACCTACAAGGAAGCAAAGAAAATCAGGGTAGCTTTGAAAACAATGTGTAGTAATTATTATATAAGTTTTCTTGAAATGGAAATTTATTTCTCTATATTGAATCCTCTCTTGTGTTCTGCTCTGTACATGGCAATGGTCTTTTTTTTCTTTTTCTCTTTTTGTTTTTAAGTTTAAAATGTACTGCTTCTTTTGACCTCTATGTGAATGCTTGCTTTGTGTGAGTTCTCCATAAAATAGTCTTGGGCAAATGCACATGGGGCAAACTGTGCCCAGCCCAAGAGTTGCAATCTCTGCAGTAGAATTTTAATACTTGGCAGTTAAGTTCAAGAAAGGACCTCAGTGTCTGCTACTTTATCTTGCCAGGTGATCTTCATAATCTTCCTAAGACGATTCAAAAATGGAAGCAATTCAGTGTCCTGGCATGTGCTGGTGTATTGTCCAGGTTTCACAGACATATAACAATGAGGTCAGCACAATGGCTCTGTAGATGGTCAAATTTGATATGCAGCCTAGTATCTCTTCTTTCCCACACTTTCTTTTGGAGCTTTCCAAACACTGAGCTAGTTCTAGCAATGCATGCACCAACCTCATCATCTATATGGACATCCCTAGAAAGTATATTGCCAAGGTAAGTGAACTTATCCACAGCATTCAAAATTTCTCCATTTGCTGTAACCAATGGTGTGGTCTGGCTGGGAGAGAACCTCTGTTTTCTTGTGTTAATTGTTAGGCCAAAATTAGCATAAGTGATAGAAATTCTCTTTGATCCATATTTTGTTGCATCTCATCCTCAGAGACTGCATTGAGTGAACAATCACCTGTGAACAAAAAGTCACACACTAACTCTTCCTTCACTTTAGTCTTGGTTTGTAGCCTTTTTATGTTAAATAATTTACTGTCACTGTGGTAGTTGACCTTGATGCCATTTTCATCCTCAATGTAAGCACCTGACAACATCACTGAAAACACGTTAAAAAGCATGAGAGCAAGCACATAGCCCTGCTTCACTCCATTAGTATTTGGAAAAGCGTGAGAGCATTGTCCATTATCCAGAACCTTGTGCAAGCACGCCGTACTGAAACTGACAGACAATACTGATGCTTCTCTGGCCAACCAAATTTTGCAGGGACAAAATTAGCCATAAGTGAAGCCAGTTCCTCCTTGTTTTTTCAAGCCTCATGGACATACACACTCTGGCATCTAGATATGGTTCTCTCTGTTGCTCAGTTCTCTGTCTGACTGCTCTTATAGCACAGAATGCTCCCATACTGCCACCCCAAGCAAAGCAAGCTTCTGACTCTTAGATTCTGGTTTTATATAGGTCAGGCAATGACAAAGTTGCATTTTGTTGTTTGCCCATAGGTGTACTTGTGCATCATTGCACAAGTTTGTGACCTGTCTGGGAGGGGTTGCTGAATCAGAATATAAAGGATAAGGAATTAGCCTGCTCTGTTACTATTTCATGAAGTTGACTTCTTGTTAGAGTTCCCGGAGTCTTAAACCTTGAAAGCAGCTGAAATGGCTATATCTCCTTCCCATAATTCCTACTTTGAGATGTTTGAGAGATAATGAAGGTCAGAGAAATCAAAGTTCAAGTGACCCTGAAGTTATTCAGGAGTTTTTGAAGATGCTGAGAGTTTTGGCTATGTAGTCAATCAAAAAAGTCTCTTCTCAATGACGTGATAAGGCAACTGGAACCATTTACAGAACATTCAAACATACTTCATTGACTCTGCAAAGCACTTACATGTCATCACAATCCATATACTTAGAATACTCCACATGGAGGTTTCATAAACCAAGCAAGCTGAGGCAGTCAGTGAGTGTACCAGATTCCCATTATACATTTATATGTGGAACTTGTAGATGGGGAAACTTCTACCAATGCAGGACAGCACTTCTTCTGGACTTAGAGAATCACCTTAATCACCACTATGAAGTTGATTTGTCCAGGGTCATAAAGTCAGAGGTAGGACTTGAACTGAGGTTTTCGAAACTCCCTGCTAATTCACCATCCATCCTGTCTCTCACATTCATAAAAAGTACTATAACATGATTATCCCAAAGCTAACAATTCTTACAATAAGCACATATTTGAGTGAATACATGAATATGCTTTTGCTTTTGATCTATTGGACTTGCAATTAGCTGCAGTTTGGGCTTAATGAATCAGATTTGGTAAATCAGGTTTGATATTGGCACAAAAATAGATACTCATAGACCATCTAACATGTGCTAAAAAGGAGATTTGTTTATTTATTTATAATGTTAGAATATTTACAGAAATTCAGAGAGGCAACCCTCCCACTGCCCCAAAGGGCACATGTAATGAGTTACACAAGCAATAGACATCTGAGAAGCATGAACTCCTTATAGACTTGACTTTTTTTTTTTTGATGAGGCAATGGAGTTAAGTAACTTGCCCAGGGTCACACAGCTAGTGAGTGTGAGTGTTTTGTGTCTGAGGTTAGATTTGAACTCAGGTCCTCCTGACTCCAAGGCCAGAGTTCCACCCACTGTGCCACCTAGCTGCCCCTATACTTAATCTTTTAAACCTTTAGGTGACTGAGAAGCCACATCTACAAGTGTTTGTAACCTGGGCCAATTAAACATTAAGGACATAATTGGTACCTTTTAAGTAAAAGTTAGTTCAATGGTTAGAGGTCAATGGAGAGGGTGGGGCAAGATAAGTAGATTTGAGAATCATCAGCATAGAGATGGTAATTAAAACCAAGGGAGTTGATGAGATCACCAGGTGAAATAGTATATAAGGAAAAAAAAAGAAGTTATGATCCTGATGAGGATCCAGCAAAGGAGACCTAGGGGTGGCTTGGTAGGTAGAAAGAGAACCAGGGGGATGTCTGTCCCAAGCATGTGAAGACTTCCTTCACAGAAAGGGTGGATGAGAACAATAAAGTTTTATTAGAACAAACACCAATGGTCATGAAAGTGGCTGAAGCAGGTACTGTGGGGCACTAGGAGCTTGGTCAGACATTGACACTAAGGTCATTCACTCAGTTTCAGGCTATTGCCAGTCAACTTGACTTTTGTCTTGCCACTGGACATTAATGACTCTGAAAGAGAGAGTGAGGTTGATGACTTTATTCAATTCTGCCTCACGTAAATCCAATTCACCAGTCAAGATATAAAACCGTGATGTCTTTGGTTCTCTTTGAAAACAAAGAATGAACAGCAATTATAGGCAGTAAGCAAGGAGCCAGTAGAGAGGGAGAGACTGAAAATAAGTGATAGTGTGTGGAATGATGGAGGGGACAATTTGTTGGAGGAGGTGGCATGGAATCCATTGTTTGAGCAAATAGATTTTCAGTCATGTCTGACTTTTTGTGACACCATGGACCGTATTGTTCATGGGCTTTTCTCGGCAAGGATGCTAGAGTGATTTGCCATTTTCCTTCTCCAGTGGATTAAGGAAAACAGAGGTTAAGTAACTTGCCCAGGGTCACACAGCTAGTAAGTGTGTGAGGTCAGATTTGAACTGAACTGAGTTCTTGACTCCAAGCCTAGCTCTCCATCAACTGAACCATCTAGCTGCCCCAGAGGGGTTAGTTTTGGTAAGGATTAAGGCTGCTTCATCATGTGAGACAAGGATGAAGAAGGAGAATAGTGGCAGAATGCATATCAGGGATTTAAGATGAGGAGGAGGGAAAAGAGGGAACTCATGGTAAATGGCTTCAATTTTTTCTCTAAAATATCATGTGTCGTTCTCAGTTGAGAGCATGGAGGAAAGTTAGCCATGGGAGGTTTGAGGAGGGATGTAAAGGTATGAAAGGGTCACTGTGGAGAGTGGGATAGTGAGCTGAGAAAGGAGATACATGTAGTAGGATTGACTAGCAGCAGTGAAGGTCCAGTTAAAATTGTATAACAAAGATTTTCAGTGGACCCAGTCGGAATGGTTGCATGTTTTTCTCCATCTTTGTTCAGAAGTATATGTGTGAGAGTGAAGGCATCAGGAGTGATCCAAAACTGAGACTTGGAAAGAGATGACTGGCAAAATGATAAGAGGATTCAAGAGAAGATGATAAGGTAGAATTGAATTGGTTCACCAAGGGACCAAGATGGGGAAAAGAGGAAAGAGTGGCTAGTACGGGGGAGATGGCCTGGGGGACATTTGACAGGTTGAAGGATTGTAGGTTATGGTGTAGTGGGATTTGGTAAGGGAAGAAAGAAGGAGAAATGGAGAATCAATAGTTATGGTTGGATTAGGGGATTTTGGAGTTCTTGAACATGGAAGTGGTATATTTGTGAGTGATAGCAAAATGAAAGGTTTGGCCATCTTCGTGTGTGGATGAGATGGGGTAGAGGAACAGGTCACAGAAGTAAGTAGACTGAGGAACTGAATGGTTAGGGTGTTTGAGGGGAAGTCAGTATTTATGTTGAAGTCCCCTAGGTAACATGTAACTTTTCTATTGCTAAAAAAATGCTTCATCTGCTTCTCTTCTCATTTTTGGTATGATTTTTAATATTGATATCACATTCAATTTATTTTTTTTTTTGCAGTATATGGTATATAATATTAGTCTAAGCTTAATTTCTGTAAGAGTTTTCAGTTTTATGACAACTGTAGTCAAATATAGTGAATTACTTCTTAGGTAATTTATATTTTGATGTTTTTATACATTTTGTAAGTATTTCAAATGGGGGTTCTCTTTCAATTATTTTTCCCTGGGTTTTTTATTTTTCTTTGGAATGTCATTGTTTTGGTGGGTTTATTTTGTAACCTGTAGCTTTACTAGTGAGAAAATCTGTGAGTTTTTTTCACTGATTCCCTAGCATTTTCTAAGTAAAATTTTATATTGTCAACAAATAGGCATGATTTCGTCTTCTCTTCATCCATCTTTACGCTTTTAATTGTTTTTTTCTTTTTTTTTGTTCGATTATCTAGAACCAGGTTGAACATCATTGGGGATTTATTCTCATCTTTATTGGAAAACTGCTAGTGATTCCTCATTTCATGTTATGCTCGCTTTTGATGTGGGAAGTTATTTGTCATATTAAAAAAAATCTCTCTAGCACTATACTTTGTGTATGTGCAAGTATTTTAACAACAACAAAAAACAGTTTTGTGTTTTATTAATGACCTTTCCTTCATCTGTTGTAGAATTGTGTATACCATGAAGTTTGGGATGATTTTGTTTATAATATGTTTATGTTAATTGTTTTCTGACAATTCATACAGATTTTTCCATATTTCTTATGGGAACTGTCTTTCCCCTTATTTCTTACAGCACAATAATATTTCATTAAAATTGTATAATATGTTTTGTTCAGCCATTCCCAAACTGATGGATATCTCTTTGCTTTCTAGTTCTTTGCCACCAAAAAGATAGAGCTTTTATAATTATTTTTGTACACATTGAAATTTTCTTCTTTCTTTGATTTTTTTTTGGGGGGTCTAGGCCTAGCAGCTAAAATGCAAACTATTTTGTGATTTTTTGTATGTAATTCCAATTTGGTTGGACCTATTTACAGCTATAATAACAGTCATCCATTGATTTTCCTGCAGCCCCTACAACATTTTTCACTTTCCTTTTTCTTGGAGGGCAGGGTGGGAGAGGATCCTCTTTGGCAATCTGATGGGTATAAGGTGGAACCTCAAAATTGCTTTCATTTGCATTTCTCTAATTATTAGTGATTTGGAGTATTTTTAAAAATGGCTATTAATAACTTGGATTTCTTCCTTTGAAAACTGTGTGTTCTATCTTTAGAACGCTTGTAAATTAAGGAATGACTTTTATTATAAATTTCAATCAATTCCTTGTATATCTTGGAAATACCTTTATCAGAGAAACTTGCTGCTAAGATTTTCTTCACAGTTAATTGTTTCCTTTCTAGTCTTAGTTATATTGGATTTGTTGTGTAATAACTTTGTAATTTTATGTGACAAAAATCATCCACTTTGTCTTCTGTGCTATTTTCTATCCCTTCTTTAGTCATGAGTTCTTCCATAGATCTAAAAAAATAACTTCTCCCTTGTTTCTCTCATTTGTTCATGATGTGATCTTTTGTATTTAGGTCATATATCCATTTGGATAAAGTGTGAGATGTTGGTTTAAACTTAATTTTTCTCTATTGCTATCCAATTTCCCCAAATTGGATCCCTAATGCTATCTAACATTACCAAATGTTAAGTCCTTACGAAAGCAGCTGAGGTCTTTGTATTTAATGAACCTACTGGTTACCAGGTTTATTTAAAGCTTCTCTTATGTTGTAGACCTAATTTGTTCCACTGATCAATCTAGTTTTTTAAACCAATATCAAATTGTTCTTGGAATTACTTCTTTATAGTATTATGGTTTAAGATTTGGCATTATTGGGCCCTTTTATTTCCACTTTTTTAGTTATTTCCCTTGAGATTCTTGATTTTTTTGTGCCTCCATGTGAATTCCTGTGGTAATGTGATTGGTGTGGCAAATTAATAAGCAAATTAATTAAAGTAATAGTCATTTTTATTATATCCACTCAGTGTATTCAATCAATGTTGCTCCAGTTATTTAGGTCTGTCTTTATTTCCATAAACAGTGTTTTGTAGTTGAATTTATATAGTTCTTATGTATATCTTAGTAGGTAGACTGTAGAATATTTTATACACTCTGTAGTTATTTTAAATGAAATTTCTTTTCCACCCATCGCTTCCTTTTGAGATTTATTAGTATTAAATAGAAATACTGAAAACTTGTGTGGATTTGTTTTGTACCTTATAATTCTGTTGAAGTTATTGATTCAATTAATTTCAAGTTGATTCATTAGGACTTTTTAAGAATATCATAATAGCATATGCAAAATGTGATAATTTCATTTCATCTTAACCTATGTTTATCCCCTCAATTCTATTTTCTTGTAATTGGTATAACTAGCAAATGCTATATTTGTTAAACAGAAGTGTGACAACACTTCATCTTGTTAAAAAAGATTCTACTTTATTTCTATTACATATAATATTGACACTTGGCTTTAAATACTACTTATGTTAACTCATTTCTTCTAATTATTTTTAAAATTTTTAAAATTTTTATTTTATTTTAGTTTTCTTTTTTTTTTAAACAGAAAAGAGTATGGTATTTGGTCAAAAGCTTTTTCTACAACTGCTGATATAATTATGTGATTTTTAAATTTATATTGTTAAGTTTATAATTTTCCTAATATTAAACAAGTTTTACATTCCTGGTAGAAATCTAGACTAGTAGGACTGGGAAACCAAGATGTCAGAGTAGTAGGAAGTGATATAACTGTGTTCCCACCTACAAAACTCCTCCAAACAGACATAGAAATTGTATCAGAACTAATTCTGATGGGGAAATCCAGAAAAAAGTCATAGTGAGTTCCTTATCTAGTCTAGGTTTGCATATAGAGATAGGCAGGGGGGTCTCTAAACACTGAAGACTACCACTGGGCCAGGATCATGTTGTACACAGAGTACTCCGGTGCCCCCAGAGAGGCTGCACAAGAGGACTCATCTGAGAGCTCTGGAATGAGGTGCTAAATGGCAGCTTTATCAGCCACTACCCAGTTCTCTATCATAGAACCAGGGCAGACTGAGAAGAGCAATTGCCCCTGGGTTAATGTCTCTGGATAGGGAGGCCCTGGGCAGTGTACCAAGAAAGAAGGAAATTCAGAAGTACCAGTGATGTGGTTCAGACCCATGGAGTGGAGCATAATCTTGATTCCAGCATCTGACCTTGCGTGCAAAGAAACAGCCAAGGCAGGAATCCCAGACCAAAGGGGAGCCTGTGGTTCTGTCACTTTGAGCCACAGAACTTCTTAGCTGGCTGATAGTGGTTGATTGAGTCCAGCAGCAGTCTACTGTTCTGACTGAGCAAGAAATAGCAGCACTCAGAATGGGGTGGAGATGAGGACAGCAATCAGATTTTGCTCTGGATCACACGGCTTTGATAGCACTGAAAGCTTGCAATCCTCAGCCTCTCATATCTCTGAGGTCTTGAAGTAACATAACAGTCAATATGGCAAGAAAAAAACAATAAGACCAGTGCAGACCTTTCCTCCAGAAATGTGGCACAGCTTGGTCCTAACATCAAATCTGAAGTCAGGAAGTAGGCTAGAAGAATGGGTGTACAAAAAAAGAAACCCACTGTATTATAGTGGCAAGGACACTCAAGATACAAACCTAGAAGAGAATGATCCAAAACATCTATAAGCAATGCCTCAGAGAAAAGCACAGCTTGAGCACAAACTCACTTATCATTCCCAGAAGAGACAAAGCAAGAATTTCTATCATCCATCCATCTATCTATCTATCTATCTATCTATCTATCTATCTATCTATCTATCTATCTATCTATCTCTCTATCTGTCTGTCTGTCTGTCTGTCTGTCTGTCTGTCTGTCTGTCTGTCTGTCTGTCCGTCTGTCCGTCCGTCCGTCCGTCCGTCCGTCTGTCTGTCTATCTATCTATCTATCTTTCCTTCTTTTTCTTTCATTCATTCGTTTGTTTATTTTTAGTTTTCAACATTTACTTCCATAAGATTTTGAATTCCTAATTTTCTCCCCATCTCTCCCCTCCCCCCACTCCAAGATGGCATGTAATTTGATATAAACTCTACATATATGTTCATATTGAACCTATTTTCACTTTAGTTATGTTGTAAAGAAGAATTAGAACCAATTAAAGGAACCATGAGAAAGAAGAAACAAACAAAAAAAAGAAAAGAAGAAAGAGACAGAGCAAATAATATGCTTTGATCTGCATTCAGACTACATAGTTCATAGAAAAATCTGGAGGTGGATAGCATTTTCCATTATGAGTCCTTTGGAGTTGTCCTGGATTCTTGAATTGCTAAGAAGAGATGAAGCTATCAAAGTTAGTCATTGCACATTGAAGCTGTTACTGGGTACAATGTTCTTGTGGTTCTGCTCACTTCACTCAGCATCAGTTTGTGTAAATCTTTCCAGGTTTTTCTGAAGTCCACCTGCTCATCATTTCTTTCTTTCTTTTCTTTAATATAAATTTATTTATTTTTAGTTTTCAACATTTACTTCCACAAGATTTTGAATTCCAAAATTTCACCCGATCTTGCCCTTTCCCCACCCCAAGATGGCATGCATTCTGAATACCCCTTCCCCTAGTTTGCCCTCCCTTCTATCTCTCTCCCCCTGCCCCCTTCTCTTATCCCCTTCTGCTTCTATTTTCCTGTAGGGCAGGATAGATTTCTGTACCTCATTTCCTGTATTTCTTATTTCCAAGTTGCATGTGGAAACATTTTTTTAAAACATGTGTTTTTAAAACTTTGAGTTCCAAATTTTCTCCCTTCCTCCCTCCCCACCTACCCTCATTGAAAAGGCAAGCAAGTCAATACAGGCCATACATATGCAGTTATGCAAAACACTTCCATAGTAGACATGTTGTGAAAAACTAACTCTAATTTCCTTAATCCTATCCTGCCCCCCCATTTATTCTATTCTTTCTTTTGACCCTGTCCCTCCTCAGAAATACTTCCTTCTGATTACCCCTTTCCCAATCTGCCCTTCTCTCTATCATCCCCCTGCTCTCTTGTCCCCTTCCTCCCCTTTCCTGTAGGGTAAGACAGATTTCCATACCCAATTGTTGCTCATCATTTCTTATAGCACAATAGTATTCCATTACATTCATATACCACATCTTGTTCAGCCATTCCCCAATTGATGGACATCCCCTCAATTTCCAATTCTTTTACCACCACAAAAAGAGCTGTTATAAATATTTTTGTACATGTAGAGCCTTTTCCCATTTTTATGGTCTCTTTGGAATACAGACCTACAAGTGGTATTGCTGGGTCAAAGGTTATGCACATTTTTATAGCCTTTTGTGCATAGGATGCTCTCCAGAATGGTTGGATCAGCTCACAACTCCACCAACAATGCATTAGTATCCCCTTTTCCCCACATCTTCTCTAGAATTTATCTTTTTTTGTTTTGTCATGTTAGAAGAATTTATTTTTAAAGCTAAAAAAAGTTTTTATAAATGAAATGAGGAAAAAATTAGAGAAAAGAATGAAAACTATGGTGAAAAATCAACAGCTTGGCAGAAGAGGTATAAAGCTTTGCTCAAGAGACACATATTCCATAAAAATGATAATGATCCAAATAGAAGCCAATGCCCCCATGAGACCACAAGAAATATTAAAACAAAGTCAAAACACTGAAAAAAAATAGAAAATGAAAAATATCTCATAGTAAAAAAAACTGAGCCAGAAAACTTATTGAGGAAAAAAATTTAAGAATGATTGCACTATCTGAATGCCATGTTAGATATCTTATTTCAAGAAATCTTTAAAGAAAACTGTGAAGATTTCTTAGAAACAGAGACAAAATGGAAATAGAAAGAATCTACCCATTCTTTCCTGACAGAAACTCCAAAATAAAAATTCCCAGGAACATTATAATCAAAATCAAGAGCTTCCAGGTCAAAGAAAAAACAATACAAGCAGGCAGAAAGAATTCAAATATTGAGGTGTCACAGTCATTATCACCTGTGCTTTCAAAGCCATCATTATAAAAGAGTGGAAAATTTGGAATATGATATTCCAGAAGGCAAAAGATGTGGACTTACTGCCAATAATAACTTCCTAAGCAAAATTGAGTGTAATTCTAGAGGATAAAAAAGGACCTTTTAGTAAAGTTCAGGATTTCCAAGCATTCCTGATAAAAAAAGACCAGAGCTATATATAAACTATGAAGTTCAAATACAGGCATTAAAAGAAACATAAAAAGATAAACATGAGTAAACAATGATAATTAACTAAACAAGTATAACCTGCTTATATTCTAGTATAGGGAGATAATCTGTAACCCCTCTGAGCCCTATCATTATCAGATGTCACAGATGGAATATCATTAGCTACAGCTTGGTTCTATTCTGTCTTTACGACCTTAAGAAAAGAATGGAAAAGAAGGAAAGAGGAATACACTGGGAAGAAGGGGGACGGAAGGGAAGATTTGGGAAAATTATCTCACATAATAAGGGTTCAGGCAATTAAGGAAATAAGGTTGAGGGAGTAGTTTAACCTTCATTCTCATCTGAACTGATTCAAGGGAGGAAGAATACACACACACGTACACAGAGAGTTGAGTACAGAAACACAATTAATTAAAGGAAATAGGAAAGAAAGGGGGAAAGGGGAATTAGAGGGAAGGTAGGTTAAGGGTGGGATTAGTCCTAAGCAAAACCGATTCTAAAGATGTAAAAAAATATTTATAGCTCTTTTGAGGTGGCAAAGAAAAGGAATCTAAAAGGGTACCCATAAAATTGAACAAGTTGTGGTGTGTAAATGTGATGAACTACTATTGTACTATTGTAAGTATAACTCAAGCACTCATTGCTATTAGACTCTTTCCTTACCAGTGGGTATCAGTGACCTGTACCTGTGTAAGAAATGGGGCAGAGCTGGCAAGAAATGAGAGAAGAGAGATCTAGTCCCGTCAGCCTAGTTAGTCTGCTTGTGCTCTTCTGGCTTTCCACTTTGAGAGAGAAGATGGTATGATGCCAACTCCATTTCAGGTTAATGCATGGAAAAAAAGACCCTGGGAAGAAGTTGATATAAGAGGAGCTGGCAATTTTCATCATGTTCCTATAACCAGTTTGCTACACTAGAGATTTGGAGGAATTTCTTCTATGGGTGAGATCTGGTTCTCTCTATCTTGGTGAAGCTGTTACTTCACTCTGAATGCGAGAAGTTGTATTGTATGGTTTATATAATCTCACATACATACTTTCTCTGATTTATGTTTTGCCATTGACTTGGATTAATGGATTTCTTTCTTTTTGCTGTGTGTATTCATTGTGGAGAGCAGCTAGGCAGCACAGTGGATAGAATGCTGGATCTGGAGTTAAGAAGACTCATTTTCCTGAATTCAAATCAAGCTTCAGACACTTATTAGATGTGTGACCCTGGGCAAGTCACTTAAAACTTGTTTACCTCAGTTTCCTCATCTATAAAATTAGATGGAGAAAGAAATGACAAACTAAGCCATTGTCTTTGCCAAGAAACCCAAATGGGGTCATGAAGAGTCAGGCATGATTGAAAAATGACTGAACAAAAATTCATTGTAAAAGTGATATTTGGCAGGTTGTCCAGTCTTGGATATGAAGCTTGGTATCCTTTCCCCATTAAGGAACATAGATCAAGAGTTTAGGCAGGGGGTGGGGCAGAGCCAAGATGGCAGAATAAAAGCAGTGACTTGCTTGAGCTCTCCCCCAAACCCCTCCAAATATCTGTAAAAAATGGCTCTAAATGAATTCTAGAGCAGCAGAACACATAAAAAGACAGAGTGAAACAAATTTCCAGCCCAAGATAACCTGGATGGTTGATTGGAAAAGTCTATTGCATGAGGCTGGGAGAGAAGAGCAGCAGTTCAGCGTGGGCATGCAGGCAAAGGTCAGGCCTCAGTGAACCTGGAGCAGGCCTCAGGGGACTGAATCACAGGCAGCTGCTCACTTTCCAGACTTCTCAACCCACAAATGCCAAAGACAACTTAGAACATCAGTAGGAAAGTTGAAAGAGGTTGCTCTTGGCACAGTGCCAGGCCGGCAGCTGCTTCTGGAGCTCTTGGCCCAGAGACTGAGGGGGAATGGAGAAGCTGATGAGAAGGTGATTTCAGGGATCTCTTTGGTGCTGAGGCAGGATTTCTCTTACTTTGACCATGCTTGGATCTGGGTCATAGTTCTGGGTGGTGGTCCTAGGGTGAGGAAGAGTTCTAGTGTGGTGGAGCTCGTAGTGGTTGTGAAGAAAGAATCCTCACAGTTCCAAGGCAGAAAAGAGTCCTTGTGGTTACTCATAGACCAGAGCACAGGCCAGGAAAGGAGTAAAAACCTTGCCTTTGATCATACCACCTTGGAAGAATGGAAAATCTACAGGTCCCTAGAAGGGACCTACAGGTCCTACAGGTCTGAAAACAGCTGCACAAAACCCCTGAAGCTTGGGACACTACATTGTCCACACTGGAAGCAGACTCCTACTCTTAACAAAGAGTTTAAAACTCAAGTTATTGGCTGGGAACATGAGCAAACAGTTCAAAAAAAAGTCAGACCACAGAATCTTTCTTTGGTGACAAAGAAGATCAAAGCATACAACCAGAAGAAGATAACAAAATCAAAGCTCCTACATCCAAAGACTCCAAGAAAAATATGAATCAGTCCCAGGCCATGGAAGAGCTCAAAAAGGATTTTGAGAAGTTAGAGATATAGAGGAAAAACTGGGAAGAGAAATAGGAGTGATGCAAGAAAATCATGAAAAACAAGTCAACAGCTTGCTAAAGGAGACCCAAAAAAATACTGAAGAAAATAACACCTCAAAAACTAGACTAACCCAAATGGCAAAAGAGGTCCAAAAAGCCAATGAGGAGAAGAATGCCCTAAAGAGCAAAATTGACTAAATGGAAAAGGAAGTCCAAAAGCTTACTGAAGAAAATACTTCCTTAAAAATTAGAATGGAAGCTAGTGACTTTATGAGATATCAAGGCATTGTAAAAAAAAACCAAAAGAGTGAAAAAAATAGAAGACAATGTGAAATATCTCATTGGAAACAACAACTGACCTGGAAGATAGATCCAGGAGAGAGAATTTAAAAATTATTGGACTATCTGAAAGCCATGATAAAAAAAAGAGCCTAGACATCATCTTTCAAGAAATTATCAAGGAAAACTGACCTGATATTCTAGAACCAGGGGTTAAAATAAAAATTGAAAGAATCCACCAATATCCTCCTGAAAGAGATCCGCAAAAGAAAAACTCCTAGGAATATTGTAGCCAAATTCCAGAGTTCTCAGGTCAAGGAGAAAATATTGCAAGCAGCCAGAAAGAAACAATTCAAGTATTGTGGAAACACAATCAGGATAGCACAAGATTTAGCAGCTTCTATATTAAGGGACAAGAGGGCTTGGAATATAATATTCTGGAGGTCAAAGGAAATAGGATTACAGCCAAGAATCACCTACCCAGCAAAAGTGAGTATAATCCTTCAAGGGAAAAAATAAGATATTCAGTGAAATAGAGGACTTTCAAGTATTCTTGATGAAAAGACCAGAGCTGAACAGAAAATTCAACTTTCAAGTACAAGACTCAAGACAAGTATGGAGAGATAAACAGGAAAGAGAAATCATAAGAGACTTATTAAGGTTGAACTGTTTACATTCCTACATGGAAAGATGATATTTGTAACTCATGAGACCTTTGTCAGTATTAGGATAGTTGGAGGGGAAAAAAATTTATATATATAGATACAGATAGATAGATAGATAGAGGGCACAGGGTGAGTTGAAGATGAAGGGGTGATATCTAAAAAAACTTAAGGGATGAGAGAAGCTTATATTGACAGAAGGAGAAACAGAGAGGTAGAATGGGGTTATTTCACATAAAACAGACAAGAAAAGGCTTTTACAGTGGAGAGGAAGTGGGGGAAAGTGAGAGGGAATGAGTGAATCTTACTCTCATCAGATTTCGCTTAAGGAGGGAATAATATACAAGCTCAATTGGGCATGGAAATCTATCTTACCCTACGGGAAAATAGGGGGGAAAGGGATAAATGAGTGAGAGGATGATAGAAGGGAGGGCAGATTGGGGGAGGAAGTAATCAGAAGCAAACACTTCTCAGGAGGTACAGAGTCAAAAGAGAGAATAGAATAAATGGGAGATGGGATAAGATGAAGGGAAATATAGTTAGTTTTTCACAAACTGACTACTATGGAAGTGTTTTGCATGACAATACATGTATAACCTGTATTGAGTTGCTTGCCATCTCAATGAGGGTAGGTGGGAAGGGAGGAACCCAAAGCTTTAAAAACAAATGTTAAAAATTGTTTTTGCATGCAACTGGGAAATAAGACATACAGGCAATGGGGTATAGACATCTATCCTGCCCTACAGGAAAATAGAAGGGGAAGGAGATAAAAGAAGGAGGGGTGATAGAAGGGAGGGCAAATTAGGGGAAGGGGTATTCAGAACGCATGCTGTCTTGGGGCAGGGGGAGGGGTGAGATGGAGAGCAAATTTGGAACTCAAAATCTTGTGGAAGTGAATGTTGAAAACTAAAAATAAATAAATAAATTTAAAAAATAGTAGAATAAGGGGGCTAGGGATTCATAAGAGGGCAGTGTAGAGTTCAATTAGGTCACAAAGTTGTTTAATGGAGAAGGGAAGGTAATGTAGCTAGTTATAAGAGTGATGGTCTAGGGAAGAACTGAAGAGTGAAGGGACTGGAAGTCACGGTGATGATGGAGAGCCAGGTTTGGTGCTGCAAGACAGAGAAAAGATGGAATGAGAGCAGATTGTCATGATAAAAGAATTTTAGGGTTTGTGAACATGGAAATAGAACTCTTATTCAAAAATTATGGCAATCAAGGTTATGACCATCTCTGCATGTAGTTGAGATGGATTGGAGGGACAGGTCATGGTAAATGAGCAAGTTGAGAAACTAAGAAGTTTGAGGGAACATCAAATACGTACTCTAGTGAGGGAAGTCCTCTAGTGAGGGAAGAAGAGAAACTCTGTGAACTGGGCCTTGAACTTTTGAAGAGAGGAGAATGTTCTGGAGCTCTATAGATAATGGCAAACTGAAATTTGATTGGATGCCAAACATGGATTGAGTGAACCTCAATGGAAGAGAGTTTACGGAGTAGCACTAATAGTTACTGAATAGTAAGAGGGAGAACCTGGAAGTGTTGATGAGGAGCAAAGAGTGTTTGAATGCCCCCTTAACCAATAGGGCATGGAAGTATGAATGAAATTACAACCTGTGCAGGAAAATGTGGCTGTAAGAAATTATAAAATGGACTATTTCAGAGAAAACTGGGAAGACCTTTATTGATGTGAAAACTAGGAGAACAACTTGTGTACTAATAATATTATCTAGAAAAACAACTTTGAAGAATTTTAGAGCCTTCATTAATCCAATGATAAGCCACAAATCCAAAATAATACGATAAAACATGCCACTCATCTCCTGACAGAGAAGTAATGGACTTAAAAGATATGGAGAGACATACATTTTCAGACATGACTAATGTAAGAATTTGTTTTGCTACACCATTTAGATTTTTATTATGGGATTTGTTTTCTATTTTTCATTTTATGAAATTTGTTTAGTAGGGGTAGAGGGAGGGACACATTAATGAAGACACCTGCTATTAAAAAATAAAGCAATAAACCAAAAATCTATTTCTTCCTTTGTTAATCTGGCTCTTTTATAATTTTAGAGTATTCACTAATGATCTTTAATTAATCATTTTTGTTAACATACACTGAGCAAAAGAGTTTCTGATAATTTTCTTCTTTAATTTTTGTGAATTTTTTTTCATTTTGGATATGAAACTTTTCTGGATAGATATTTCTATTTAATAAGATTAGTTATTTAATTTAGTATCACACATATGATCAGGATATGTTAGGTTTAGCAATTCTGTTTTTCTGCAGTTTTAGTGATATATTTATGTCCTAATGTATGGTCAATTTTTGGAAAGGTGCCACGAATGGTGGAAAAAATACATAAACTCTTTTCTGTCCCCAAACAGTAGTTTCCAGAGATTTAGCATCTCTAAATTTTCTAAAGTTCTGTTGTCTCAACTTCTTTTTTATTTATGTTTTGACTTGTATAGGTCTGAAAAAGTTCCCACTATTATAGTTTTATTAAGTACCTGCAATTCAGTTGTTTTTTCCTTAAATATTTAGGCAATATTTGATTTTATTTCTGTTGTTGTTGTTCATTCATTTCAGTTGTGTCTGATTCTTTGTGACCCTATTTGGGGTTTTCTTGGCAAGGATACTTTTCCTTCTTCATTTCCTTCTTCAGCTCATTTTACAGATGAGGAAACTGAGGCAAGCACAGTTAAGTGAGTTGCACAACTAGCAAGTATCTGAGGCCAGATTTGAACTCAGATCTTCCTGACTCCATACCTTGTCCTGTACCGTGCCACCTTTCTGCCCTTGATTTGATACATGTTAATTATTGCTGTTGATTCAATATCTATAGGGCCTTTCAGTGTTTTGTTGACATGTCATTTCCCTGCTTTTTATTATTTCTATATTTGCTCTAGACAGGCTTGAAATCATTATTGCTACCCTTGAATTTTTTGGTTCAGCTCAAGTTTTGTTGCAGCCCACCTCTACCCTGCTGCTTCACTTGACTTCTGCTTTCACTCCATCTCCTTGTGCACATTTAGAAAGAATTGTCTTACTGGTTTTTCTGCTGTCACTCTTGCTATTACTTTTCTTAGTTACTGCAATTATTTACCTTTTCTATATTTCAGTTGTCTAGGGTGTTTGAGATAACCTCTTCAGGTCTGGCTTTCTTTATAAATATGTTTCAAATGCCTCCTTATTATTGGACAAACATCTTTACTCATTTATAATTAAACTCAGAGATACAGTTTAGGTCAGCCTGAGCTACATCCTAAACTCTATTGCTATTCAGAATAGATTATTCCATTCCCTCCTTAGTTTTCTTATATGTGCTGAAGAGTCTTGCATTATTCAAATTTCCTCTCTACTTGATGGTCTTCCTCCCGATTGCTTGCAGAATTTGTTGTTTCTGAATTTAACGGGCAAATTTAATCACTATTTGTCTTGGAAGTTGCAGCTTTGGCTTTTTTTTTTCTGGAGGCTATTTATGAATTTTTTCAGTTGGCACTTTCTTTGCTGTGTTCAGAAGTTCTTTGCAGTTTTCTTATATTATGCCCTACATGGTTCAGATATTTTTACTTGTCTTTTCTTTTCCAAGCCCTATAAACTTTATTATCTCCACATATTCTATCTTTGAGATCAATGTGTTTTTCTTGAATAGAGAAAATGTTTTCTTTTAATATTATTGGGTTTTTTTGCTTCTTTTCTATTTTGTCCTTCACTTCTTTGTATTTGAATTTCCACTCAGTAGCCCTTTCTTTTCTTTGTTGACATTTGCCATCATAGATTCAAATTTTTCTATTCTGCCAATTATTTAAGCTGTGCTGGCCATAAAGTCTTTTCTCATAATTTTAATTTCTCTTTTGAACCACTGAGGAAAATCATGTTGTGTTTTGATGTTCTCACATACTACAGGGTTCTCTTCTCATCAAGTGTTGGATCGTTTTCCTTTATTTTGTAATAGTTATTCAAAGATGTCTGAACTAATTTTCTAGATCAGGAGGACATATTTCCTCCCATTTTTAATGTTCTCCCTGTTGATTTATTTGCTTATGCTCAAGGTCTTTGAGTTTTCTCCTTCCTGAGATCTTTGGTAATTTTGGTCTCTCTTTTTTCTCTTATTTCCCTATACTGCTCACTCTCTGACTCCCTGCCTCCTGACTCCCTTCTCTTTAATGGTGGTTTCCCTGGGTGACTGCTGAGCAATTCACAGATCACTTGTTTAGGTCTCCTCTCCAAATGACTTTTGCATGGACAGACATAGTCCCGGTTAGGAAGCTCTTTTCCCCAGGGTTGTTGGAATGCCACATGGTCTCTTCCTTCCACCACACACACAGTGTCCTATCCTGGTGTCCTGTCCAATTCCCCTGCCCCTCAATTTTCTGTCTTGGCACCAGCAGTACAGAGCATTACCACGATGGTATTGCTGATTTCCATCGTTTGGGGCTCTGAGATTCTGAGAGCAAGGAGTGGAAGGGTACAATGTTGGGCTCTATTTCAAGCCTAGACACATGCTATTCCCCTTTCCCTCTGTTCTGTGCTCTTCTGGAGAGACATTTTGCAGCACAGACTGTCACCTGTTGTTGCACGGACACTCTTGTGGCCCCAGCAGGCTTTTGCCCCTGGAGCACTGCTATGGTTGGATGTGACCTGAGCAAACATCTGTAACCTGGAGCCCAATCTTCATGGCACTGGAAAGAGGGAAGGGGCATTGCGGCATGGGCTGGGGTTTTCTTACTAGCTCACGTATCTAGTTTTTTTATTTTATTGCAAGTCCATGTGTTGGATAGTGCAATCTTGCTGCTGGTAATGTGGTGGTGGGGTCAGTGGGAGAGGGGGTACTGAGTGGACTGAGGTAGGTGTCAGTTCATAGATCGCCCCACACCTGTCTTTGGGATTCTGCATGTTCTAGATCATGTAAAGCAGCATTTGAAGTTGCTTTATCTTTGATACATAATTTCTATTCTGGAGAGGTTTGTTTTTGCTTTTGTTTTTATTTTTGTTTTTAGGTTGTAGGTGACCCAAAAGAGGAGAGGCATTCTTAACCAAATAAGATAGGGGAATTACAAAAGATATAATGGATAACTTTCATTACACAAAACTGAGAAGCTTCTGCACAAACAAAATAAGAAAGGAAACAGTCCAATGTTAAAATATCTTTGGGTCACATTTCTATGATAATCATTTGGAATCTAAGATAAATAAACATTATCTATTTATCTAAATCTCTCTATCTATGACTTTTGGGCCATGTGAGCAACAAGATAGAGGAATAGACATTTTCTTTGATAAAGGAACAGACATTTTCTTTGATCCCTACAACTTCTTAAATATCTCCAAAACAGACATTATGCACCAAAGATAAAGCATGGTCTAAGACACCCAGGGTCCAAATGAAGGACTGTGAAAAATGTCAGAAATCCATGAAATGATGCTCACTGACCCTAAAAATAGAAGGAGCAGGACAAGATACCAGGGCAAGACTGTATGTGTGTTGTGGGGCTGCAGCACTCCACCAACCTGATGGAAAGAGAAAAGAATCCAAATAGAGCCAGGTTGGACCACCCAAAACCATCTGAGACAGAGACGTAGGCCCAGCATGGAAGAAAGCTGAGATGCTTTGAGACCCAGCTCTCAAGGAATCCAAAATGAGAGGGGAGATAGTCAGAAATTTAACAACAGGAAAATAAGAGAGGAAAAAGAAAGACTGAAATTACTGAAAATTTCAGGAAGAAAACTCAAAGAACTTGAACATAAACAAATAAATCAACAGGAAAAACAGTAACAACAGAAGAAAACACAACCTCCAGATCTAGTAAACAAGTTCAGCATCAATGAATAAATCCTTCAAAACAAAGGAAAATGATCCAACACTTGACATGTCACAGGACCTTGTAGAATTTGTAGACAGCATGGAACCACAGAATTCTGTTCCTGAGTGGTTCAAAGAGAAATGAGAATTATGAAATCATGATTTTTATCCTGCATAACAAAAATAATGAGAAGAATAGAAAAAAAAGCCCCTGAAATATTCCTGGAATGGCAAGCCTCATCAAAGAAACAAAAGAGAAAACAATAGATTGGGAATACAAATACACAGAAGTGAAGGACGATCTAGATGAAGAGAAGCAAAAAAACCCCCAATAACGTTCACTAAGAAGATATGCTCACAGTGCAAGCAAAACATACTGATCTTGAAGACAAGATGCATAGAGACAACCTATGTCCGGAAGACATACACGTCCCAGAACACAACAGGACAAAAGACCTGAACACAATAATGAAGGAAATAATGAGGGAAAAAACTTCCTTGGACTTCTGAATATAGAAAATGAAACACCGATGAAAAGAATTCACAGATCACTTCTGGGAAAAAGAACAAGAACCAGATCCAAGGCTGCAAACTACCCCTTCTAAAGGCACTAACAAATTTAGTTGGTTTGACAGAAGGAGGTTCCCAGATCGTTCCCCCTGGCTATGCTCTCTAAAGCAGAGAGCCTTCATTGGCTCCATCAAATCCAGGTGGGCAGCTCCTTCCTTCTTTTTTTCCCTCCTTCCTCCTTCTTTCCCTCCCTCTTCCCTTCCTTCCTTCATTCCCTCCTTTCTTTCTTTCCCTTCCCTCCATCCACATAGGGTATCATACCCTTATCTTATCTGTGGGTGTTCTGCCCAAAGGAATGTAAATTTTGATCACTAAAACCTTGAAAGATGTCTTGGGGTTTATAGGCTAGATTCTTTTTTTTCCCTTAAGGACATGCCTTAAACCCTTAAGTCACTCTGACCCTGGTTGATTGGCCAGCAATAGGTCCCAGCCAAACCCTATTTGGTCATTACTTGGGCCATGATTGTCTCAGAGTAAATGTAAAAAGCAATTGTTTCTGTTTTGTCCAGAAACCCTGAGGGTCTTCCCCTGTGAGATTGATTTTTTTTAACTAGGTAAAAGAGGCCATTCTCTGCCTTATTTCTTACCTAGCCTTAATCATTGAATGTCTGTTGCCTCAGTCAAACTGAGACCTGTTAAAGACCTTAACTTAAAAGGGCCAAGGTCTCCCACTGCATCTAGGGCTATGTCCAATCATCCTGATCTATTTCTTGCTACTGGACCCAGATGACTCTGGAGGAGAGAGTGAGGCTGGTGACTTTGCACAGCCCTCCCTCACTTCAATCCAATTCACTTGCCTGTCATGGCATCACCTCCCTGATGTCATTCTTGAAGAATGAAGACAAACAACAAGAATGACCATCAAATCACATCCTCGGTAGCTCCAATGACTTCTCAGATTTCTGTTTGAGCTTCTCTTGCAACCACCACCTCTGTTTGGTGGAAAGGGTCACCCAGGGGCAGCTAGGTGGCACAGTGAATAGAGCTCTGGCCTTGGAGTCAGAAGAACCTGAGTTCCAGCCTCAGACACTTAACACTTACTAGCTGTGTGTCTTTGGGCAAGTCACTTAACCCCGATCACCTCACCAAAAAAAAAGAATAAAAAAGAGGAAAGGGTCATCCATAGTTTGATTCATCAGATCATGGAGTGGCAGCACTCCTCGGAACATGAATAATATTTGCCTGGGGTTTTCTAACCCCTGGTGGGAATTCCACAGTCTTTCCTCAAGTCTGCTCCCCTTCTTCAGTCTCACGGCTCCTATCTCAGTAAGAACCAGAGCTCCTGGGTCAGAGATCACAGGGTGGGTTCCTGGTGGGGGACTCCCACTTCTCAAACCCATAAAGGAAAGATCTCTTCACTTACACTGCCCTAAGCTCCTGTAACTTCCATTGCCTAGTCCCTGGAAGTCCAGAGCTCTGACTCTAGCTGCTGTATGCTGTATGCCACAGTTCACTTTCAGCCTGACTGAGCTGGCAGTCCAACTTAGACAACACAATCAACAACATTTAACGAAGGGTCACCTTGGAGTTTTCTTTACCCTCCTTGGCAGCCTCCTCCAGCACCACTGAACTCATCCATCTGGCCGAACTGGAGCCTGATGCAAATCAAACAAAGCAGGCTCCCCATACACAATCATGAGGGCTCTGGCAACTGGGGCCAAATATCCCTCTATCTGATTTTACAACCCTCCTTTCTATTTGTCAGGTTTTCCCCCCAACTCAACCACAGTGTGAGTCCTGAGACTATCTCATCCCAACCCTGCCAAGTAAGTAAAATGTTGTAGCAGTGGCTCCAAAGCCAGCACCTCTTTAGTTCAAGTTTGACGTTGGAATGAAATGAGTCACTGGACATTTAACAAAAGAGTCAGAATTTGCAGCAAGGATATACGGCAAGTATACAGTGGCCTTTAGCTTCTCTGACCCCTCCCTTTTTTATCTGGAAAAATGTCTGGTTAGTCAGTTATCAAGATATCGCAACTTCTGTAGTCTAAGTTCGAGAATCCTGGAGCCCACATGGCTTGGTCTTTTTATTGGCCCTATGTCAGCAAGCTACATCAAAGATGATGGAGCCAATCACGTTTCATGAAGGGAAAAAGCTTCACCAGGGAAGCCTCTAAAGGAGGCTAGGGACAAAATAAAGCCCTTCTCTCTTGAATCCCTAGTCCTCTTATTTTTACTACCAATTATGCCTAGCCATGCCTCAGCCTTGGATCACTCCACCCTTCATCACCTTTGTGCCTATACCTGTGTTGATAAGTGAAGGTAGAGAAAATTACCCAACCATTCTGATTTGGTCTACCACAAATTTATGATACATAACCTAAACTGGGCCTTCACTGCTGCTAGGCAATCCTACTATACCTCACATATCAACTCACTCCACTCTCCATCATGGCTCTTCTAAACCTTTTCATTGCTTCTCATACCTCCTATGGTTCCTCTTCCCCACTGACTCAGCTGAGAACCTTGCCTCATATTTTACAGAAAAAAATTAAGGCCATTCATCTTCCTCTCTCCTGTTCCTATCACTTAGGAGCCTTCTACCACTTTCTCCTCCTTCCCCTTCCTGTTTCACTAGATGAAGTGGCCTTATCGACTTACTAGGTCTAACTCTTTTATTTGTTCAAGTGATCCCATTCCATCCTATCTCCTCCAACAGATCTGTTATCCCCACTATTTCACTTTGTTTTCAATCTTTCTCTACTGCCTCATTTCCTACTGCCTACAAATATACTCACAGCTGTCTTTTCCTGAAAAAAAAAAATCCTCACTTGATCCTTCTGTCCCTATTGTCCTATTTCTCTTTTGCCTTTGTAGCTAACTCCTTGAAAAGGCCAACTACAATAGGTGCCTCCACTTTCTCTCCTCTTGCTCTCTTCTTAACTCCTTACAATCTGGCTTATGACTTTATCATTCCACCAAAACTACTCTCTCCAAAGTTACTAATGATTTTAGTTGCCAAATCCAATGTCTGTTTCTCAATTATCATTTTCCTTGACCTCTCTACAGACGTTGATGCTTTTGATCACTCTTTCCTCCTTGATACTCTCTTCTCTCTAGTTTTTTAGAATACTACTCTCTCCTGGTTCTCCTTTTATCTAACTAGCCACTCTTTCTCTCTCTCCTTTGCTGGATCCTCTTCCAGGTCAACACCCTCTAACTGTAGGTGTCCCTCTGGGTTCTGTCTTGGGCCCTCTTCACTTCTCCCTTCATGTTACTTCATTTGGTGATCTCATCAGCCTTTATGACTTTAATGTCTGTGCTGATGATTCTCAAATCTACCTTTCCTGACCCAATTTCTTTGCTTCCCTCCAATTTTGCATTTCCAACGTCCTTTAACACATCACTTAAGATGTCCAGTGGGCATCTTAAACTTAATATATCTAAAACAGAACTAATTATCTTTCTTCTTAAACCCTCCCTCCTCCTATATTTCCTGTTACTTACTATGGGCATTTTACCAGTTTGTCATGCTTGCAACCTAGAAATCATCCTGGATTCCTCACTATTTTTCACCTGGCATATCCTCCCCATGCCCCATCCAAGCTGTTGCCAAGGCTTATTGATTTCACCTTTGCAACGTCACTTGAATATGCCATCTTCTCTCTGACACTGCCACTACTCTAATGCAGGCCCTCATTCCTCATGCCTGGACTACTGCCATGGATCTGCTTGACTGTATTCTCTCCCCACTCCAATTCATCTTCCATTCAGCCACCAAAGTGATTTTTCTAAAACACAAGTCTGATCATGTCACCCCCTGTTCAATAAACTCCAGTAACTTCCTATTGCTTCCAGGAGCAAATACAAAACGCTTTTATTTGATATTCAAAGCTCAAGCCCCCAAAGCTCAAGAAGAGAAAGAGTGGCTAGTTAGATAAAAGGAGAACCAGGAGAGAGTAGTATTCCAAAACTTTTTAGTTTTCTTATACTTTATTCCTCAACAATTACTCTTTTTTCAACTTAATAGTATTTTATTTTTTTCAGTTATGTGTAAAGATAGTTTTCAACATTCACTTTTATAAGATTCTGAGTTCTGATTTTTTTTCTTCCTTCCTACCTTGCCCCTCCCCAAGATGACAAGCAATCTGATATAGGATATACATATACAATCATATTAAACATATTTTCGTGTTAGTCATGTTGAGAAAGAAGAATCAGAAGAAAAGGGAAAAACCACAAGAAAGAAAAAATGAAAATAAACAAAAAAGAGAAAATAGCATACTTCGATCTGCATTCAGACTCCATAGTTCTTTATCTGGATGTGGATAGCATTTTCCATCATTAGTCTTAGACTTGTCTTAGAACACTGTAATGTTGAGAAAAGCTAAGTCTCACAAAGTTTATCATCACACAATGTTGCTGTTACTTTGTACAATGTTCTCCTGGTTGTGCTCACTTTACTTCACATCACTTCATATAAGTCTTTCCAGGTTAGTCTACTGCATTAATATACCACCACTTGTTCAACCATACCCCAGTTGATGGGCATCCTCCTCAGTTGCTACCACAAAAAGAGCTACTGTAAATATTTTTGTGCAAGTAGGTCTTTTCCTCCTTTTTATTATCTCTTTGGGATACAGACCTAAGAGTGATATTGCTGGATCAAAGGGTATGCACAGTTTGTTTGCAATTTTAGCGTAGTTCCAAATTGTTCTCCAGAATCATAGATGAGTTCATAATTCCACCAACAATGCATTAGTGTCCTGATTGTCCCACATACTCTCCAACATTTATCGTTTTCTTTTTATGTTATGTTAGGCAATCTGATAGGTGTGAGGTGGTACCTCAGAGCTGCTTTCATTTGCATTTCTCTAGTCAATAGTGATTTAGAACATTTTATATGACTATAGATAGCTTTAATTTCTTCATCTGAAAACTACCCAACGTATGCTCTGATTCAGTGACATTGATCTCCTGGCTGTTCCATGAACAAGATGCCCCATTTCTTCATTCTGAGCATTTTTTCTGGCTGTTCTTTATGCCTGGAACGTTCTCTTTCCTCTACTGTGACTGCTGATCTCTCTGACTTCCTTTAAGTACCAACTAAAATACCACCTTCCACAGGAAGCCTTCTTAATCTTCCTTAATTCCAGTGCTTTTCTTCTTTTAATTATTTCCTACTTATCCTGCACATAGCTTGCTTTGCATATATTTGTTTGCATATCATCTCCCCTGTTAGACTATCAGTTCCTTGAGGGCAGAGACTGAATTTTACCTCTTTTTTTTTCATCCCTAGCATTTAACACAGTACCTGGCACATAATGGGGATACTTAATACTGTTCCTTCTACCAGATTTCTATATTCACCCTTGTCTTCTTGTGTACATTTAGAAACAAGTCTCTTGTTGGACTCTCTGTTGTCACTCTGTTGCTGTTATTGTCTTTGCCTATCGAATTTTTTCCCCACTCCTTCTGCATTTCTATTGTTTGGGGGTGTTTGAGAAAGAAATATTTTTTTTATTCTGTTTTTTTTAAAGTGTTTCAAACTCTTCTTTATTATTGAATGCTCATCTTTTGTCCTGCATAGCTAAGCTCAGATTTGCAGGATAGGTTTTCCTGGACAGTATTTTGAGGTCCAATTCTCTTTAGAACACATTATTCCATTTTCTGCTTCTTTTCTAGTGAATGCGGAACAGTTTTGTATTATTTGGATGTTTATTCTTTTGCATTTGAAGGTATTTCTTTTGCTGGCTTGTGGAACTTCTTGTTTTGAAATTGAATTGTTATATTTAACCACTATGTGTCTTGGGGTTTGCAGCCTTGGCTTTTTTAAATTTTTATTTTTTTCTGGAGTTGATCTGTGAATTCTTTCAATTTGAATTTCATTTTCTAAGTTTAGAAGTTTGGGGCAGTTCTCTTCTATTGTTTTCTTCATTATGGTGTTAAGGTATTTTCCCCCTATTGTGTTATTCTGGGAGAACCTATGATCCTTAGGTTGTCTGTATGCATCCTGTCTTTGAGATCAGTATATTTTATTTACATAGTGAGTAGTCTTTTAATGTAAATTTTTTTTGCTTCTCTTCTTCTTGGTTGTTTTTTACTTCTGTGTATTTGCATTTCCAATTTGTTGTTCTCTCTTTTGTTTCTTTGGTGAGGCTTGCCAATGCAGATTACAGTTTGTCTATTCTGCTCATTGTTTTTGCTGTGTAGGACATAAATTATGCTCTTATAGTTCTTATTTCTCTTTTGTACCACTCAGGTACAGTGTGTTGTGGTTCTGTGTTCTCAAATTCACAGGGCTTTCTATCTCATAAAGTGTTGGCTCATTTTCTTTTGTTTTACAGTATTTATTCATAAATGCCTGAACATGTTTACTAGATCTGGAGGACATATTTCTTTCTGTTACTGTTTTTTCTTGTTGGTTTAGGTCTTTGAATTTTCTTCTTCCTGAAATCTTTGGTAATTTCAGTCTGCCCCAGTCCCTCTCTGCTTTATCACTCATCAGCATTTTTTTATATTTCCAACAAACCCCAGCAGGAAGAACTAGAGAGATTCTATACAAAATGAATGTGGCATGAATCAAATATTTATGAGTCCATTAACTAAGGTACAACAGAAACTATACAAATATATCTTCAAAATACTCTTTACAGAAAGAAAGATAGACTTAAATGATTAAAAAATATTAATTGTTTATGGGTGCGGCAGGCCAATATTATAAAAATAACAATATTACAAAAGTTAATTTACTTATTCAGTATAATATCAATAAACCACCAATGATTTATAACATAGAACTAGAAAAAAATAATAAAATTCATCTGGAGAAACAAAAGTTCAAGAATCTCCAGGGAAATAAAAAAAATTAGAAAGGAATGGGGGGGCACTATCAATAAATGGTCTCAAGCTACATTACAAAGCAGTAAACATGTATATGGTAGTGTTTAAAAATTTTTTAAAAAATCAACCAGTCAAGAAGATTAGGTACACAACGTATTAGAAATAAATGAACATAACTACATTGTATTTGGTGAATGTAAAGACCTACTATTTGACAAAAACTGCTGGGAAAACTGGAAGTGATATTTAGATCAATATCTCATACCATTTCAAATGGATATGTGACCTAGACACATAACGGTCACATCATGAGCAAAGGTGAAGACTAAGGAAGGAAATCATGCTCCTCTTTATGTCTGCTGCCCCTCCCAGTTTCAACTCCACAGAAGCAGATAACTTCAGCACTTCTAATCTCATGACCATGCTACTAACTCAAGTGTTGATTGATACCACCTCTTTTTCAACCTCCTCTCCCTTCTGATTGGGGGACTGGAAGATAGAGTACCAAAACTATATACAGGGCAAAAACTGGACGTTCTGCTCATTCCATTTTGTATCTGCTGCTCTCCCTGGTTTCAACTCTACAGAACAAGATGCCCTTATTACAGTCTACCCCCTGCTTTCCACAAATGTGTGTTGTCTCCATCAATTAAGTTATAAGTTTCTTAAAGGCAGAGACTGTATTTCTTTTTATTGATTTTATCTCCAGCATTTAGCACAGTGCCTGGCACATAGTAGGTGCTTTACAAAAGTTTATTGGATATATTTTATTTTGGATTTATTACAAGTATGGACAGGGAAAAATTTCCTGACCATGAAAGGATAAAGAGGAATACAGAAAGTAAAATGGATAATTTTTATTATATAAAATCAAAAACTTTCTGCAGAAATAAAATTAATGCATGTAAATGAGGGGGAAAAGTTAAGTGGGAAAAAATCTTTGTAGTAAGTTTCTTTGATAAGGGTCTATTCTTCAAGTGATATGAAGAACTGAGATATATATATATATATATGTATATACAAACAGATATAAATGTATGTATTTATATATTATATATGTATATATGCATATATACACACATATACATACATACACACATATACATGCATATATGCATATATACATATATAAATATAAATATAAATATATGATATATATACATGTATATAAATACAAATATATATATGTATATACCACTCCCTAATAGATAAATAGTCAAAGATATGAACAGGTAATTCTCAATCAAAGAAATCTAAGCTATCAAAACTAAATGTCCTGAAACATTGTCTACTGACAGTTGATGAACCAAAAATGTAGAATGAGACATAATTTTTGGCTATTGCCAATATAGGAACTTATTTTGACTGACTGAATATCTGACACAAGAATTCTATTTTTCTTTCAATTTTTTTCTCAGGGATTTGGGGTGGGGAGGCAGTGACTCATGCTAAGATTACCAAAGTGAAATAAAAGAAGTCATATATAATTTTAAAGTATATATTTAAAAGGAAAAACAAGCTAAAAAGTGGGAATTTGGAAATTCATGATCAATTTTTTTTTACATTCAGTTTCTGTATATCAAGAATGTAATAATATAATGACCAACATTTGGTCAGTCCCTATCCACTTGTTCAGTATTACACACACACACACACACACACACAGAGACACACACCCCCTCCCTTTTTTTGTAAAATAAATGCTTGTAAGCTGTATTAAAACTATATAAAAACCTTGTATAAATCTACTTTTTGATTATTACAATAAGCTGAGTTGTAACAAATGAAATGTTGATTTTTTAAAATAAAACAGAGCAGAAAAATATTTTCTCGAAGTAAGTTAAAAAAAAAAGAATGTACATTTTATTTGGTGTTTTGAATTTGGAAAAAAAGCCTGCATATGAGTTTAGGTGATCCTGAAGCTGAGGTGTAGGTAACTTGTTACATCTTCTGCTTTATTTATTGCCCAAATGTAGGTGACCAATAGTGATCTCAACTAGATGTATAAAGCTTTAGAGACAATCTTGTCAGCATGAAAAATCTTGAGTTCTCTATTTGGAGCTTCTTGTTGAAAGGGAAATTTCTGAATCAAGATGATCACCACTGGGAAGGAGTTTAGTATATGAAATGTCTCATCAGAATCAATGGACCTGGAGGAAAGTTTTTGGACAATGGAGAGCTGAGATGAAATGTAAAATGCTAGATCAGTTTTGCAAACAACATCATGTTTTAAATATCTGTTTCTTGGAAGAATATAATAATAGCTATAAGTTATTATATCTTGTTTTAAGTCTCTGTAAATGAACACTTGGGAATCTTGTCTTTATCATTTTTCTTTTTACAAGGCATCATCTTTGGAAGTAACCTTTGTGGAGATGCAGCCTGGCATATGCTCCTACATGTACTACAGCCACAGCTGTAGGAGCTGCAGGAGACACAGAAAACAAAGTTTTACTGCCCAAGTTTTTGGTGATGTCAAATGGCTTAATGTCAGAAATTGATAGGATTTTAGTAATGGAAATTACATTAAAGAAAAGGCTCCCTCTCTACTTTTACTGTTTAACTTGAAAAGGCTACAAAGCCAAGACTAAAGTAGAGGGAGAGTTGGCGTGTGACTTTTTGTTCACAGATGATTGTGCACTCATTGCAGCCTCTGAGGATGAGAGGCTATAAAGTATGGATCAATTTTCTACCAGTTGTGCTAATTTTGGCCAGACAATACCAAGAAAACAGAAGTTCTCCACTGGCCAGCACTGTACCATCCATACACAGGTCTGTTGGCTATAGCAAATGGAAAAAATTTGAATGCTGCGGATAAGTTCACTTGGCAGTATACTTTCTAGGGATGTTCACATAGATGATGAGGTTGCACATGCATTGCTAGAGCTAGCTCAGGGTTTGGGAGTCATTATGCTGACTTCATTGTTGTGACTGTGATTGATTGACTGTCTTGTGGCATTGATTGACTGTGAAACCTGAATGAGCTACCAGCACCATGCCAGAAAATCAAACCATTTCCATCTGAGTTGTCTTAGGAAGATTCTCATGATCAACTGGCAAGATAAAGTACCAGACACTGACGTCCTTTCTTGAGCTGAACTGTCAAACATTCAAACTCTATTGCAGAGAGCATAACTCCAATGGCCACATTGTTCAAATACCAAATGTATATTTGCCTAAAAGATTATTTTATGGAGAACTCACACAAGGCAAGCACTCACATGGAGGTCAGAAGAAGCTATACAAGGAAACTCTCAAGGTTTCTCTGAAGAACTTCGGAATTGATAGTGAGACATGGGAGACACTGGTACAGCACTGCCCAGCATGACCTCCCCACATCATAGAAGGTGCTGTGCTCTATGAGAGAAGCAGAATTGCAGTAGCTCAAAGGATACATGAGATGTACAAACCTAGAGATGTCTCCATCTCAAATGTTCAAATGGACTATTTGTGACCGACCTGTGATAGAGCCTTCTGAGCTCATATTGGAGTGATCAACCACATGCTGTACCTTGACCCCAACATTGTGATACCATTGGTGTGAAGGACAGACAACAACAATTCTACTGCTCCTTAAGGACCATGGGGCTTTTCCACCTGACTTGCAAATGAAACTTTTCATACATGTTGTGTTCCCTATTAGAACAGGAGCTCCTCAAGAGTAGGGACTCTTAATTTTCTATTTGTATTTCCAGAGTTTTGTGTCCAATAAATTCTTAAGAACACTTTTTCATTATGTGGAAGAAAAAAATGGCTGTCCCATACCTGATTCATAATGTACACTGAATATCTCTCTATTCCTTCCTTTTTGGGAGACCCAAAACATGAAACAAACCTAAGCTTTATATAATTTTCTCTGAGAATTTGGGGCATGGGTGCAAAAATCAAAGTGTATGTAAAATACAAGAGCCAAGGCCCTCTTTTTGGAGGTGAGGTTCCTTCTGGATTGAATTCAGTCTGGGCTCATGGGTCCAGAGTTGAGAGGAATTGCTTATTGGAGAAGTAGAAGGAATAGCATTCTAGCTAGCAGTGGAGTATTATTGTTGCATCGATGCAAAATGCCTTCTAAACCATTTGGGTATTTTCAGTGGCAAGATGTGCTCTGATCAATGCAATGTTCTTAGTTCCTATTAGTAGTTGTTGAATATTACTATTTTATTAAAGCAAAAATTCTTATTTTCATTTACTCGTGGAACTATCTGTAGTGATTTAATTCAGTTGGTTGGTTGTTGTCCTTCCTGCTCCAAGAGGACCAGAATGACATCACTATGTCAGGGTACAGTCTGACTGTGGCTGATCAGCATACAAAATTTCTCCATTTGCTGTAACTGATGATTCCATACACAGATGGTGCAGTGCTGGCTGGTGGAGAATCTTTGTTTTCTTGATGTTAATTGTCAGGCCAAAATTGGCACAAGTGGCAGAGAATCAATCCATACTCTGTTGCATCTCAACTGCATTGAATGCATAATCATTTGTCAACAACAAGTCATGCACCAGCTCTCCCTCCACTTTAGTCTTGGCTTGTAGCACTTTCAAATTAAATAATTTACTGCAGCTGAGATAGCTGATTGTGATACCATTTTTGTGCTTATTCAAGGTATCTGACAACATTGCTGAAAACATCATATTAAAAAGTATGAGAGCCAGCAGATAGCTCTGCTTCACTACAATAGTGACTAGGAAGGTGTAAGAGCTTCAACCATCATCTAGAAGCTGTGCAAACATGCTGTTGTGGAATTGGCATGACTGACAGTATCAAAAGCCTTGGTCACATTGATAAACCTTGTATACAGATCTCTTTCTGTTCCCCTGGCGTTTCTTCTGGAGTTTTTGGGCAGCAAAAATGTATCAGCCATTCCTTGGCCCTTTCTGAAACTACATTGGCTTTTGGCTACTTAAAAATTTTCCAGGTAGGGGCAGTGGGTAGATCTCCAGCCTTGGAGTCAGGAGGACATGAGTTCAATCCAATCTCAGACATATAACACTTACTAGCTATGTGACCCTGGGCAAGTCACTTAACCCTGATTGCCTCACCAAAAAGCAAAAAAAAAAAAATTTCCAGGTGAAGGATCAGTCTATCAAGGAGGATTCTGGCAAGAATCATGTCAACAATGACTAAGACAGAGACCCCACTGTGATTGTCATAGGACAACCTATTTCCTTTACCTTTATAGGGATGGACAATAGAGGCATTCTTGAATTTCTGGAGGATAATCTCCTCTTACCATATAATCCGGAAGATTTCAGTCAATTTTTGTATGACCAGTGAACCTTGGAAACCTCAGCTGGAATAGAATCAACACCAGGAGATTTGCCACATGAGAGGAGCCTAATGACATTCAAAACTTCTTTTTCAGTTGGAAGTTTGGCTAGAGAGGGATTGACTTCAGACTGAGGCAAATGGTTAATGGCTTCACCATTGGTTGTTGATGGTCTGTTAAGAACAGTATGGAGGTGTTCAGCTCATCTCTCCAGGATCGTGTCTTTATCACTAATCTATGTGGCTCCACCAGTGCTGAGTAGTTGAGATGTACCACAGGTCTTTGGCCCATAAATAGCTTTCAGGGGATCATAAAAGCCCTTTTGAGTGTTACTATCAGCATCTGCCTTCTTACTGAGCCAATAATCCTGCATCACTCCAAGCTTCACTTGTACTTTACTTTTTTTTCACTTTTAATTTATTTTTTTAATTTTGATTTATCAAATCACTTCCATATGCTTTTGAGTTTAAAATTTTTCTCCCCCTTCTTCCCCACCACCCTCCCCAAGACAGTCCACAATCTCATATAGGCTATACATTTGCATTCCTATTAAACATATTTTCACATTAATGAAGCTGTAAGTAAAAATTAAAACCAATAGGAGGAACCATTCGAAAGAGGAAATAAAACTCAACAGAAGAGAAAAAAAATGGTAGCGATTCAGTCTTTCTTTGGATGTGAATAGCATTTTCCATCACGAGGCTGCTGGGGATGTCTTAGATCCTTGTATTGCTGAGAAGGGTTGTTTATCAATATTAGTCATTGCACAACGTGGCTGTTATTGTTGTACTTTACTTTTGATGCAATTGAATGCTGCCTTTTTTTTTTTTAGGCAGTTGGGGTTAAGTGACTTGCCCAGGGTCACACAGATAGTAAGTGTCAAGTGTTTGGGCTGAGACTGGGTTTGACCTCAGGTCCTCCTGATGTCAGGGCCGGTGTTCTATCCAGTGCACCACCTAGCTGCCCCTTACTGTGCCACCTAGCTGCCCTAACACTGTCTTTTTAGAGACAGATGAACTATCCTGCTGGAAAATCCTGTGGAGTTCTAATTTTTTGGTTTAGTAGCTTCTGAATTTCTCCATCATTTTTGTCACATCAGTCTTGATATTTGCGAGTGTTCTGGCTCAGATGAGCAAATGCTGGGCTGTACACCAAACCTCTGAAAGTTGCCTACTCCTTTTCTGCTCCACTGTTGCCAACTGTGCTTTGACTCAGCTTTCTCTCCAAGTTAGCAATCAACTGTTCACCTGTGGAGATTCACTTTAATCTGTTGACATTAGATCTTCTGATCATCTTGCCTTGGGGACAGTGATAGTCCAGCGCTACGTATCAACTTAGTCAATCTCCCATCCTGTCTCTTTTCCCCACAGTGACATAGTATATCCATGAAAGTTTATTGCCATTTAGGTAAGCAGAAAACAGTGCTGGTGATAGTAAGGTAATTAGATACACACGTCTTTAGTAGTAAGTGATCTTTGCTGTTGTTTCCAACTCCATTCCTCCCAAGGCTTTCCTGCCATGTCTAAAAGTTTGTGCCTACTCAGGCATTAAAGTCTCCCAGAATTATAAACCTGTCCTCTTTCGGCGCATTGATGATGAGGGTCTCCAGGTCTTCATAAAATTTTTCTTTGACCTCCTCAGGGTTCATCATGGTAGAGACCTATGCTTTGATGATGGTGACATGGCATTTTCTTGCAAGTGGCAATCACATTGTCATGGGCCTATCATTCACTCCTTTAGGGAGGCATGAAAGCTTATTGCCTAGATTAATTGTGATTGCTAAATCTATGCCACCTTCACAGTGCTCCCCGTCACTGAAGCCACACCAGAAAAAGGTGTATCCAGCTCTGACTGCCATATGCTGGCCTTCATTTGTCATCATTGTTTCACTCATGGGTGCTGTTTGGGTGTGATACCTGATAAGTTCTCTTGTAACAAGAGCTGTTCATTTTACAGGTCTGTTGGATTTCTTACCCATAAGCATGCACACATTCCACATAACAATGGTAAGTGGAATCATCTTCGCAAAAGTTTTTGCACATTTTTAAAAAATGTGTTTCAACCACAAGGTAGGCTCCTTGCCTGCTGTGGTAAGTAGGTTAGGAGAAGCAGACAGCTTTTAGGGCCCCTTCCTCATGCCTGGAGGTGAGCAGTATGGTTCTTAAAAAGGCTGCTCAGATACCCAAGGGGCTGCTGCATCCCACTGCTCCTTCAGTCCACTGAGAAGATGACATATGGCCCAGGCTGCCCATCTGCAGGGTTGTGACTATAGCTCCCAGTATATCCCCACCTGCTGCTTTGTTGCTTGCCTGTTGCCATAGGACTTTGAGGTAGGTTAAAATGGTAAAATAGAGTCTTTGACTCATGCATAAATTGGATTTAAGAGAGGCAGAGTTATGGGAAGTTGCCTGCCTCATTTTGTCTTCCAGAGTCATCAAAGTCCAGTGGTAAGACAAAAGTAAAGATAATTGGTAATGGTTCAGGATGCAATGGATGATGACCTTGTTGTCTTCGATGTCTAATCAAGCTCTAAGTGTTCCACAGTGCCTACCTCAGTCACCTTCATGGCCATTGGAATAACTTATTCTCATCTGTCTATTCCACCAGGGGAAATGTTCACATGCTTGTGGTAGACAACCCCCTAACTCACTGAAAAGTTTGAGACCCCTCAGTTACCCTCAACCTGATTTAGCCTGTCTGCCAATATGGTTTACTAAAATATGACTTCTGCACATGCTATAGCTTCTTGGAGTCACAGGTGAGAGTTGGGTGAATCAGGTGGACACCAAATGTAAAAAGCATCCCCCAAAAGGGCTCAGAAGTCCTCACACCAGAGGCATCTTCTCTGAACACCTGTACACCTCAGTTTCATTCAGTGATAATAAGGCAAAGCTGAACAAATCTATTTTGAAGTGAACTAGCTATTTCACTTATGATTTTTGCTTTGTTGATTTTCAATCTGCATTACCTTTAATCTGCTAGGGAAAACAATTTATTTTCTGTGTTCCACAAAGCTTTCAGGTTTGGTTTCCTATTGAAAATAATGAGACTACTGGTCTTCATTTCCTAAACTAGTTTAATCCTTGTTCATCACATAATAGATGTTCAATAAATAATTGTTAAATTAACTTCTACTGCTCCAAAATTTCACACTTGAGTTCATAATTTGTTTCTTCCAAGTTTAGTTTTGAGCACACTAAATAGGTAAAGTAGGCAATACTAATAGTTTTGTATTCATTTATTTTTTATTAAACACTTCTTAGCAGCCTCAAATCAGCTTTGCACTCTGTGTGTGTGTGTGTCTGTGTGTATGTATATGTATATATGTGTATATGTATATATATGTGTATATGTATATACGTATATGTATATGTATATGTATATGTATATGTATATGTATATGTATATGTATATGTATATGTATATGTATATGTATATGTATATGTATATGTATATGTATATGTATATGTATATGTATATATATATGTATATATATATGTTTTAAATAGCACCCCATTTTTTAATCTTGCCATCTTAACTTTTTGTACTTCTAGATTTTAAATGAACCAGCAATAGAAGAGGGGAAAAATGAAAAAGAATAATAAGACTGTTGGGTTTTCTCACATTCAATCATCTCATATCTGAAAGAAATTCTGGTTTGGTATTGTCATAAATAAATTACATAATGAGGAAGTTAGAAGCAAATTAATTAAACAACATGTTGGCTTCATCCTAATTCATTATATGAAACTGGGTAAATAACCTTTGGGCCTCGGTTTCCTCACCTATAAAATGGGGACAATAGAAGCATGTAATTCATGGTGCTGTTCTGAGGTTTAAGTGAGGTACACACATAAAGTAGTTTGCAAACCTTAAAGCACTAAATTTCTGCTATTTCTGTTTCTTGCAGGCATATTCCTTTTTGCATAGGAATTGAGTTCACTATTATGATTGTCTGACACTTAAAGAAAGGGGCTAGGCTCTTTTTCTGGTGCTCTGGACCTTTAGATCTCCATCCTGGAACCCTAGAGAAGGGGCAAAAACATTTAAATCTTAGTTTGATTCATGTGTCGGGTTTCCCCAAAAGGGGTAGTAGAAAGGTACTTAATTTCCAATGCAGGACAGATATAGGATAGCTTTTAATTTCCTCTACATAAAAGAACAGTAAACTACAATAGATTTACAAGTATGTATTAAGACTTAAAACAGGATGTTGTAACTTACAACTATTGTTAAATTCTCCCAAGAAATTGAGACTCAAAGCCCTCAAGAAAGAAGCAGTTAGCAGGACGACTAAGTGGCATTTTAATTTCACCTTGCTTCTTCAATGTCTCTCTCAAGATCTACGTTATCTGGAAAGCCAAGCTGGGGGTGAGCCTATCCTTATGCTGGTGGTGATCTATTCCCAAAGAGCACTGAAGTAGTTACTAGAGTTGCTTCCTGAGGTGCAGACTTCAGCAACCAAGGAACCCAGGAACTCCTGAAGCACCACTCTCCAAAATTTCATCTCAGGAGCACTATTTAACGTAGAACCTTTTACAAGGGAATATTTACTTACAAAGGTATAATAGGAGATATACCAAAATACTCCTTTCAATATGGGAGAGAGGGGCACGGCTGGAAGAGAAATAAAATCCTTTTCCTACCTTGCATCTCTCTCTGCCCAGGGGAAGAAGATTAAGATTCTAGCTTAGCTTAGTTCCCATAGAGCCTAGGTCCAGTTTCAAGTCTAAAAACTCCTCTTGGGCTCGAGTTCATTTAAAATCTTTAAGCCTTCAGAACTTAACTCCCTATGCCTTGACTTTGGGGGAGCTCTACATACACTCAATAGGATGCAAACCTTACTACCTTCTTAAACAGAAAGGCCGCTTGTAGAGAGGTTAGGCAAGGAATCAGCTTAACAAAGGACTGTGCGTGTTCATATCTTAACAGAGGAACTAATTTCACACTACTGAACATTTCATGAAAATCCGAATTTTGATATCGTTGCCTTATATAGACCAGCCAGTGCTGGAGTACAGGGTGTCTGCTCCTTTCTGTTCTATACCCAGTCATAGTCTATACCTAGTCATGTAGTTTGTGTATTAGTCATTAATTGACTTAGTCATTAATTCCTCTTACTTAACAGCCAGTTAGGAGATTGCATTGCAAGATGAGTCAAACACAGCAAGAAGCATTCAGAGCACTGCCCACACTTACTCCCCCTCATATCTAAGAGTTTTCCTCTAATTAGATGGATTCTTACATTCATTGGATCATTAACCTCTGTCACCCCAATATACTAGGGACAATGTAACTTTCTGATTCAAGTCTGGGGTCTGGGAGTACGAATCTGAAAGCTGGGGGCGGGAGAGTAAGAATCAAAAGATACTAAAATAACAATATGAGTAAGATGTGGGACAAGTAATTTATTCCTATGCAGAAACAGTTCTAACCATGGAAGACTTAGAATATGAATTATCAGAATTAGCAGGATTCAGTAACTTAATTTGTAACTATGGTTATAATTGGTTGGGAGGCTAATATTTTAGGCCTCATCAAAACATGGTGAAGCAGCATTAAATAGCAGATAGAAAGCAGATAGCTTTAAAGCCAGAAAGACCTGGGTTCAAGTCCTGCCCCTGAAACATACTGTCTGTATGATCATGGGCAAATCATTTAACCTCTAACTGCTCTGGGTGAGAGATGACAAACTCAGAGAGTAATTGGGAAATGCTTAACAAAAATAAATAAAACACAAAACAATATAGGTGATTTTATTTTGTGATTTTTCTAAATTAATATGTAGCCTTAGGGACTTTTGTCACCACTGTTCTAAGAAATTCTCTAAAAATTTTTAACTGTGGAGAATATGTTGCCTGTGTTGGTAGAGGGAATTTCCTCATCTGGGAGTTTACTATACCAATGAAATCACAGGTCTAGTACCTATCTCTATCCCATTTAAACAAAAAGTAGTTTTGAAATATAGATAATTTCACATTTCACCTCAGCATTGGTCACTGCCCAAACCATTCTGGGCAGTTGTCTGCTAGTGAAATGGCCAAGACTGGTCAGTTTTCCTTTTGTGAGTAACCTGCTATCAGCCAGTTTCACCTTGTGCACAGTCACTGGCATTTGCAGATGTCCCATGATCTTCAGGCCTTCAGATATCATGGGGTCAATGCCCAAATATAGGCTCAGACTAGCCATTTTAGGATACAAGCATCAGCTACATAGAAGCCAGGTAAAGAAATGGGGCCAGCTCCCTAAGCCGTTCTGGTAAATGTTTTATGACTGCCTTTCAGCAGGATATACTTTTAAATTTAATCTACATTATTAAAATTTCCTCCATCACTTTCTTAAGCCTAGACAATCAACAAAATCATAAATCAAGACCTGATTTGTGTTTGCCAATTTCTGATGTATTAAAAGCTTACAATGAATATTTAGCAATTAGCTCTTCTAGGCTGAGCTGCCTCGGCTCATGTGCTCTGGGAAGGCAACTGTTCTGATTGGGTCCACTACGAGTTTGTGCTACACAACTTCAATTGGGCCCTCACTGCTCCTTGGCAATCCTACTACACCTCCCTTATCAGCTCACTGTCCCACTTTCTGTGGTGGCTCTTCCAAACCTTTTCATCCCTTCTTAAGCCTCCCATGACTCTCCCTTCCCCCTCTCTCTAAGCTGAAAACTGAGACCTTTTTGCTGTAAAATTCCTTTTTTCTCTTCTTCCTCATCTCCTATTACTCAGGTGCCTTCTTGGAAAGTAATCCCATTCCATTCCATCTCCTTCAATAGATTGCTCCTTCTGTAATCCGCACTCTTCACTTATTTTCAATTTCTGCCCCTTTACTACAGCATTTTCCACTGTCTACAAATATGTCCATGTCTCCCCTATCCTGAAAAACTCTTCATTTGATTCTTCCATCTTCACTGTTGTTCTATACTTCTTCTGCCCTTGGAAGCTAAACTCCTTCACAAGGTCATCTACAAGTGCCTCTACTTTCCTCTCACTCTCTTCTTAACTCCTTCTAATGATGTCTTATTTGTCAAATTCAGTGTCATTTTTTTAATCCTCATTCTCCTTGACTTTATTGCTGAACATAGTAGTTGTCTACTAAATGTGATTGATTGATTGATTGAAGGCAGCTCAGATTAATCTTGTTAGGACATGAGCAACACTCAGGAGAGGCAAGGTAGGAAAATGGGGCTAGTGCTTCTCCCCATCTGATTCTGGGAGGCAGCTCAAAGCCATAAGAAAGATGGTGAAGAGAGGGAGAGAAGTCTTCCATTTTTCTATATCCATTGAGTTTTAGTACAAATAGCCAATTAAGGAATTCTTTCCTATCTTCCATTGCAAACACTTTAGTCACTAATTCTTCTGACTCAATAGTGAGTTAGGAAACTTTTGGTCATCTTGCATTGGAAGGTGGGTCAAACAAACCCAGCTAGAAGCATTCAGAGCACGGCCCACCCCACTTCCTCAGCTCAAAAGTTCCCAAGTGGAACCAAGCCCTTCCCCCTTGCCCTGGTTAAATATTTGTTCTCCTTGGTAAATAGGCTAGAGTGAATTTTGCCAAATTTTTCTCCACATCCCCAATTCAGGAAAGGACTGTGGGGTCCCAGGGAGGATCAAGCACTGTTCTTTCATACTCTTGCCCCAGTACCATTTAAAGAGTATTAAAACAGAGGGGCGGAGCCAAGATGGCGGAGTGAAAGCGGTGACTTGCTTGAGCTCTCCTCCAAACCCCTCCAAATACTCACAAAAAATAGCTCTAAACAAATTCTGAAGCAGCAGAACCCACAAAGAGACAGAGTGAAACAGATTTCCAGCCCAAGACAACCTGGATGATTGATCAGAAAGGTGTATCGCACCAGGCTGGGAGCGCAGCACAGCGCGGTGAGGGCGTGCAGGCCGCAGTGAACCTGGAACAGGCCTCAGAGGACTGAATCTCAGGCAGCTGTGGAGGTTTCCAGACTCCTCAATCCACCAATGCCAAACACAACTTAGAAGGTCAGTGGGAAAAGTCTGTTTCTGTCGGTGCTGAGGAAGGAAGGTGGGGTTTCAGCTCCATTCCCCAAGAGTGTGGCCCTGGTGGGGGGGCAGCTGCTTCCCAAGCTTCCAGCCCACAGACTGAGGGGGAATCCAGTGGCTGATCAGAGAGGGATTGCAGGAATCTCTTTGCCAGTGCTGAGGCAGGAATCTCTTGCTTTGCTCGTGTTTGGATCTGGGTCACAGTTCTGGGCAGCGTTGCTGGGGTGAGGAGGAGCACTGGCTTGGTGGAGCTTGTAGTGGCTGTGCAGAGAAACCCCTCCTCACAGTTACAGAACAGAAAGGAGTACTTGTAGTCACAGGCCAGGAAAGGAGTAACACCTTGCCCCTTATCATACCACCTTGGAAGAAGTCAAAATTTACAGGTCCCTACAAGTATCTCTGAAAACAGCTATACAACCCCCCCAAAGCTTGGGACAATACATTCTCCACATTGGAAGCAGACTCTTACCTTAACAAAGAGTTTAAAACTCAAGTAAATGGCTGGGATCATGAGCAAGCAGCGCAAAAAGAGTCAGACCATAGAATCTTACTTTGGTGAAAAAGAGGATCAAAATATACAACCAGAAGACATCAAAGTCAAAGCTCCTACATCCAAAGCCTCCAAGAAAAATATGAATCAGGCCCAGGCCTTGGAAGAGCTCAAAAGGAATCTTGAAAAGCAAATAAGGGAAGCAGAGGAAAAACTGGGAAGAGAAATGAAAGTGATGCAAGAAAATCCCCAAAAACAAATCAACAGCTTGCTAAAGGAGACCCAAAAAAATACTGAAGAAAATAACACCTTAAAAACTAGCCTAACCCAAATAGCAAAAAAGGTCCAAAAAGGAAGTCCAAAAGCTTACTGAAGAAAATACTTCCTTAAAAATTAGAATAGAGCAATTGGAAGATAGTGACTTTATGAGAAATCACAACACAGTAGAACAAATCCAAAAGAATGAAAAATTAGAAAACAATGTAAACTGTCTCATTGGAAAAACAACTGACCTGGAAACTAGATCCAGGAGAGAGAACTTAAAAATTATTGGACTGTCTGAAAGCCATGACCAAAAAAAGAGCCTAGACATCATCTTTCAAGAAATTATCCAGGAAAACTGCCCTGATATATTAGAACCAGAGGGCAAAATAGAAATTGACAGAATCCACAGATCTCCTCCTGAAAGAGATCCCCAAAGGAAAACTCCTAGGAATGTTGTAGCCAAATTCCAGAGTTCCAGGTCAGGGAGAAAATATTATAAGCTGCCAGAAGGAAACAGTTCAAGTACTGTGGAAACGCAATCAGGATAACACAAGATTTAGCAGCTTCTACATTAAAGGACCGCAGGGCATGGCATATAGTATTCCAGAGGGCAAAGGAGATAGGATTACAACCAAGAATCACCTACCCAGCAAAACTGAGTATAATCCTTCAGGGGAAAAAATGGTCATTCAGTGAAATAGAGGACTTTCAAGCATTCTTGAGCTGAATAGAAAATTTGACTTTCAAATACAAGACTCAAGTGGAACATGAAGAGGTAAACAGGAAAAAGAAATCATAAGAGACTTATTAAGATTGAACTGTTTCATTCCTGCATGGAAGGATGATATTTATAACTCATGAGACCTTTGTCAGTTTTAGGGTAGTTGGAGGAAAAAAATTATGCATATGTATATGTAGATAGATAGATAAATAGAGGGCACAGGGTGAGTTGAAGATTAAGGGGTGATATCTGGAGAATAAAATTAAGGGATGAGAGAGGATGATACTCGGAGAAGAAGAAAGGGAGAGGTAGAATGGGGTAAACTATCTCACAAAAAAAAACAGAACAGAAAAGTCTCTTACAGTGGGGGGGAACGGGGGAAGGTGAGAGAGAATGAGTGAATCTTATTCTCATAGGATTTCGCTTAAGGAGGAAATAACATACACATTCAATTGGGTATGGAAATCTGTCTTACCCTACAGGAAAATAGGGGAGAAGGGGACAAGAGAGCAGGGGATGATAGAGAGGAGGGCAGATTGGGAAAGGGGTAATCAGAAGTAAATACTTCTGAGGAGGACAGGGTCAAAAGAAAGAATAGAATAAATGGGAGGGCAGGATAGGATTAAGGGAAATAGAGTTAGTTTTTCACAACATATCTACTATGGAAGTGTTTTGCATAACTGCACATGTATAACCTATATTGAGTTGCTTGCCTTTTCAATGAGGGTGGGTGGGGAGGGAGGAAGGAGAAAATTTGAACCAAAGTTTTAAAAAAACGTGTTTAAAAAAAATGTTTTCACATGCTACTGGGAAATAAGAAATACAGGAAATGGGGTACAGAAGTCTATCCTGCCCTACAGGAAAATAGAAGGGGAAGGGGATAAGAGAAGGGGAGAGAGATAGAAGAGAGGACAGACTAGGGGAAGGGGTATTCAGAATGCATGCCATCTTGGGGTGGGGGGAGGGGAGAGATGGGTGAAAATTTGGAACTCAAAAACTTGTGGAAGTGAATGTTGAAAACTAAAAATAAATAAATTTATGTAAAAAAAGAAAAAAGATAAAAAAGATTTTGTATAACTGTGTATTTGGGAGGTAATTGTGATCTCTACCTGTAAGTTTATAAATGTGTCAGATCTGTGATACATGGACTGTTTTAATACTCTTTTTTTTCACATTTGTGCAATGCTCTAATCTTTGCAAAAATTATTAAAATAAACCATATCATTTGACCTTTAAAACAGCTCTTCAAGATAGGCTCCTGTTTTGCACATCAGGAAACTGAGTCTGAGATATTAAAAGAATTGCTTATGGTCACACAGCTAGTAAGTTTTGGAGCTGGGACTTGAACTCAGTTTTTCCAGGTCCCCCTTCCTTTTTATTATGCCTTACTAACTCTAAAGGCATGCTAGTCCATTGATTATTTGAATGTTGTTGACAAAGATGTGAAAGTCATATTGCTTGTTCATACATCCAGAGATTTACATCTTAATCTTCTGGACCACCATCCACACTCTTCAGCATGAAGACCAGAATTAAATCTCTCCCCCAATATTACCACATATTGAAACAGCATTCATGAGCAAATCAGGCCTTACTTGTGGCTAAGCACTTCTTTGCATAGTCTTTAAAATATGAAATTAATGTCCTTTGACTGATGCATGAAGGAATATTTTTGCTCCGTTACACAGGGCTCATTTCAGGGCCACATTATCCTTGCTGGAGTAGTCGCTGTTGACATTCTTTTGATGGTAAAACTAATAGCTGACATTCACATAATGCTGTATGGCTTCCAAAATGATTTACACACATTATGTCACTTGATCCTAACAACAGGCTGTGAGATAGATAAGGAAGTATAATCAATCTCATTTTACAGATGCAGAAAGTAAGGCAGAGAGAATAAGTGATTTGCCCAAAGTCATTCATTTAGTAAGTAACATGGCCATGGTTTCAACTCTTGGTATCTGAGTCCACATCTGGTGCTCTTTCAACAGCAACACAACTTTAATTAGTATCGATTATTACTAGTATCCATTGTCATTATCATTTTGACATCATTTGTTAATAATAGTGAAGAAAGAAGTAGAATGGTATTATTTTACTAATTCTAAAAAACTTTTATTTTGCTGAAATAACTGGTCAGAATGATGCTTGTTTACTATTTTATTCTTTTTTTGCCTAGCATATAATTAAAATTATTGCTATAAAATTAAATTCAAAATGAGTTCCAGAGGAATGATACAGTAATATATTTCCTTTCTCTAGGTAACCTATTACTGAAGACTGATACACACACACATATACATATTTAATATACTTATATTTGTACATATGTGTGTGTGTATGTATGTGTGCATATAGAGAGAGAGTGACAGAGAGATACTTTGGAGGGGTGATTGAGAAGTGATTGTAGATGAAAAATAAAATATATCAAGAAAATACTTTAAGGGGCAGCCAGGTGGCACAATGGATAGAGTACCGGCCCAGAAGCCAGAAGGACCCGAGCTCAAATCCAGCCTCAGACACCCGACATCTGCTAACTGTGTGACCCTGGGCAAGTCACCCAAACCCATTGCCTAGACCCCCCAAAACAAAGAAAAAAAAGAAAATACTTTTAAAATATCTGTGAAAGAGAAATAAGGGATCAGGTTCTAAGAGTAGCTCCACCATTAACTTGGTGTGTGACGAAAGATAAATTATTATTTTTTTAAAATATAAATTTACCTATTTTTAGCTTTCAACATTCACTTCCACAAGTTTTTGAGTTCCAAATTTTCACCCATCTCTCCCCTCCCCCCACCCCAAGATGGCATGCATTCTGAATACCCCTTCCCCTAGTCTGTCCTCTCTTCTATCTCTCTCCCCTTCTCTTATCCCCTTCCTCATCTATTTTCCTATAGGGCAGGATAGACTTCTGTACCCCATTTCCTGTATTTCTTATTTCCCAGTAGCATGTGAAAACATTTTTTTTAAACACGTGTTTTTTAAACATTGGGTTCCAAATTTTCTCCCTTCCTCCCTCCCCACCCACCCTCATTGAAAAGGCAAGCAACTCAGTATAGGTTATACTGTGCAGTTATGCAAAACACTTCCATAGTAGATATGTTGTGAAAAACTCACTCTATTTCCCTTAATCCTATCCTGCCCTCCCATTTATTCTATTCTTTCTTTTGACCCTGTCCTTCCTCAGAAGTATTTACTTCTGATTACCCCTTTCCCAATCTGCCCTCTCTCTATCATCCCCCTGCTCTCTTGTCCCCTTCTCCCCTATTTTCCTGTAGGGTAAGACAGATTTCCATACCCAATTGAATGTGTATGTTATTCCCTCCTTAAGCCAAATCCTATGAGAATAAGATTCACTCATTCTCTCTCACCTTCCCCGTTTCCCCCCACTGTAAGAGACTTTTCTGTTCTGTTTTTTTTTGTGAGATAGTTTACCCCATTCTACCTCTCCCTTTCTTCTTCTCCGAGTATCATCCTCTCTCATCCCTTAATTTTATTCTCCAGATATCACCCCTTAATCTTCAACTCACCCTGTGCCCTCTATCTATCTATCTATCTATACATATCATAATTTTTTTCCTCCAACTACCCTAAACTGACAAAGGTCTCATGAGTTATAAATATCATCTTTCCATGCAGGAATGTAAACAGTTCAATCTTAATAAGTCTCTTATGATTTCTTTTCCTGTTTACCTCTTCATGTTCCACTTGAGTCCTGTATTTGAAAGTCAAATTTTCTATTCAGCTCATCAGAATGCTTGAAAGTCCTCTATTTCACTGAATGACCATTTTTTCCCCTGAAGGATTATACTCAGTTTTGCTGGGTAGGTGATTCTTGGTTGTAATCCTATCTCCTTTGCCCTCTGGAATATTATATTCCATGCCCTGCGGTCCTTTAATGTAGAAGCTGCTAAATCTTGTGTTATCCTGATTGTGTTTCCACAGTACTTGAATGTTTCCTTCTGGCAGCTTGTAATATTTTCTCCTTGACCTGGGAACTCTGGAATTTGGCTACAATATTCCTAGGAGTTTTCCTTTGGGGATCTCTTTCAGGAGGAGATCTGTGGATTCTTTCAATTTCTATTTTGCCCTCTGGTTCTAATAATCAGGGCAGTTTTCCTTGATAATTTCTTGAAAGATGATGTCTAGGCTCTTTTTTTGATCATGGCTTTCAGATAGTCCAATAATTTTTAAATTCTCTCTCCTGGATCTATTTTCCAGGTCAGTTGTTTTTCTAATGAGATATTTCACATTGTTTTCTAATTTTTCATTCTTTTGGATTTGTTTTACAGTGTCTTGATTTCTCATAAAGTCACTATCTTCCAATTGCTCTATTCTAATTTTTAAGGAAGTATTTTCTTCAGTAAGCTTTTGGACTTCCTTTTTGGACTTTTTTGCTATTTGGGTTAGGCTATTTTTAAGGTGTTATTTTCTTCAGTATTTTTTTGGGTCTCCTTTAGCAAGCTGTTGATTGTTTTTGATTTTCTTGCATCACTTCATTTCTCTTCCCAGTTTTTCCTCTACTTCCCTTACTTGCTTCTCAAATCCCTTTTGAGCTCTTCCAAGGCCTGGGCTGATTCATATTTTTCTTGGAGGCTTTGGATGTAGGAGCTTTGACTTTGTTGTCTTCTGGTTGTATATTTTGATCTTCTTTTTCACCAAAGTAAGATTTAGTCTGACTCTTTTTGCGCTGCTTGCTCATGATCCCAGCCAATTACTTGAGTTTTAAACTCTTTGTTAAGGTAAGAGTCTGCTTCCAATGTGGAGAATGTACTGTCCCAAGCTTCGGGGTTTGTATAGCTGTTTTCAGAGATACTTGTAGGGACCTGTAAATTTTGTTCTTCCAAGGTGGTATGATAAGGGGCAAGGTGTTTACTCCTTTCCTGGCCTGTGACTACAAGTACTCCTTTCTGTCCTGTAACTGTGAGGAGGGGTTTCTCTCACAGCCACTACAAGCTCCACCAAGCCAGTGCTCCTCCTCACCCCAGCACGCTGCCCAGAACTGTGACCCAGATCCAAACGAGGCAAAGCAAGAGATTCCTGCCTCAGCACTGGCAAAGAGATCCTGCAATCCCTCTCTGATCAGCCACTGGATTCCCCCTCAGTCTGTGGGCTGGAAGCTTGGGAAGCAGCTGCCCCCCACCAGGGCCACACTCTTGGGGAATGGAGCTGAAACCCCCTTCCTTCTCAGCACCGACAGAAACAGACTTTTCCCACTGACCTTCTAAGTTGTGTTTGGCATTGGTGGATTGAGGAGTCTGGAAACCTCCACAGCTGCCTGAGATTCAGTCCTCTGAGGCCTGTTCCAGGTTCACTGCGGCCTGCACGCCCTCACCGCGCTGTGCTGCGCTCCCAGCCTGGTGCGATACACCTTTCTGATCAATCATCCAGGTTGTCTTGGGCTGGAAATCTGTTTCACTCTGTCTCTTTGTGGGTTCTGCTGCTTCAGAATTTGTTTAGAGCTATTTTTTGTGAGTATTTGGAGGGGTTTGGAGGAGAGCTCAAGCAAGTCACAGCTTTCACTCTGCCATCTTGGCTCCGAGGCCCCCCACAGTTATACAAATTCAACAGGGAACATTTTAGATAAAGCCAATTAGAGGTTGTAATTTACTTAGTACCTAAAAAGGACCTGTTAAAAAAAATAGCTAGCAAAGGAGGAAATAGTAGAGAAAAGGAAAACGTGAACTTCCCTTCATAGAGAAAGGAACTATTTCCCTAAGAGAAAGGTCCGAACTGAACTCTACGAGTATGTGCAGTTGTCCCTAAAACGATTAGAGACTTGGAGGTTAATGGAAGTTACTCCTTCACCCTCAGGTTAGAAACCAAACTGTGCTAGATAAAGATTCTTTCATAATTCCTTTTAGGTCTTAGGACAATCTCACTATAAGTCCAGATAAAATTTCCAGGTGTCCTATCAGACACAGAGCACACCAAAATTTCTTTGGAAATCCCTCTATTCAAAGATATCAAGGGGCTTTTGTAAATACCAAGACCTGTGAGAATTTGAAAAATGATGTTTGTTGAATTGTATCACTACATATTTAGGAGGACATCTAATTCCCCACCTACCAGTCGTTTATCCTCATGGATGGATATTGATTTCTAAATTGTTTGTGAATTTGGGATTATGGACTTTACCAAAAACACTCGGCTTGATTTTCTAAGGACAGAAAATTTTTAACAGGAAGGAGAGGATAAGGGAGGGAATTCTACCACCATTTCGTAATAGCAGAAACCTAAAATGTAATCACAACATGTTTGGTGTGATTGGTGGACACACACGATGAGATTTTAATGATTAAATAAGATTGGTGATAATGCTCTGTGATCTTATTTTGAGGTGTGAATTCTGACTGGGAGAAGAATGTAGGTCACCAAAAATGTTAACATGCCTCTGGGTGCTTAAAATAGCCAAAGGAATTTCATCAGTTTTTCAGTTCATAAGTTGTAGCCAATAGTTGAAGGAAAATCAGGCCTCTGAAAAGGAATTACTGTTGTTGGAAGGAGATTTTTTTCTCATGTTCCCTCCCCAAGTCATCCATAGCATCAGGAAAGCTAGTAAAAGATAATAAATCTTGGTGGGAGCAGAGAGATAAATGGAAGACAAATATGTAGAGACCTGAAGAAAGAAGAAACCTCAAGCAGTGTGGCCCCTTGTGGCAGAGAGAAGTATAGGCTATCTACTCAACAAAAGAACTGATTTTGTGAACCCACATAAGTGGTTGGCACAGTACATGGGCAGCTATGTGAAGACTTTACAAAAGTTGGTTACTCTTTGCCATATGTGTATCCTACATATATGCCCTAATATCATTGCGCTCTCTGAGCCCACTCATCATTGGCCTTGTGTGTACTTTTGGGAGCATGTGCCCCAAACTTTTGGGAGTAATGTTTGTACCTACTGTGCAATCTTAGTAAATGTCTTTGCTAAAAGCTAATTAAGTCTACTGGCTGATTTTTAATGGAAAATATACTGATAAGTTCTCATGAGCTACAGCATTAGGAGTAAAGTCCCAGAGGATTACTCCTAGGACCCACGGTAATAATCTACTTGAGTGGGAGCACTTATGTGGAAGGTAAAGGAGTAAAATGGAAAGATATGTGTGGTATATTTGTTTCTGCTGCATGGAGAAATTTTTTTCTCCTTTCTGTTTAATACCTTCTCTAGGATATAGGAAGAATTATGGTAGGTTAGAGGAAGTATGGTAGGTGGAATGAACACTGGACTAGAAGTCAAGAGACTATGAGAACTTGAGCAAATCACTTAATTTCTTTGAGTTTTAGGCAAAGGAGAGTATTGCTATAATCAGGGAAAATGAGAGCAAGTAAAGTTAAATGTTTTACTCAAGGTTACAAAACTGGTGAAAAAAAAAACACCCCCAAACAAAACCCAGGACTTCTGAGTGCTAATCTAGTTCTCATAGAATCAGAATCTCAGTCAGTAGACGTCTTAATATCATCTAGTCCACAGCCTGACTGAAGCATGAATTCATTCTACAACTTCTTTGTCAGGTGGTCTTCCACTTTTTTTTTTTAAACATCTTTCATGATGGAACGTCACCAAAATCTATGGCTTTAGTGGAAATTTCATAGGTGGTTCTGAAATGCAAATAATTTTACTTCTTTTGGGGAATGTCAAAATCATTTTTTTCAAGGGGCAAATTAAATTTGGTTTCTAATTGATATTACTTGTAGTTAGAGATTTGCTAGTAAATTAGCAACCGGCTCTCTGAAAAAAAATGTATTCATGGCACACTTCTAAGTTGAATCTGCATTATTAACATTTTCTCCATCAGTTTCTTAAGTCTAGACAATTGGCAAAACAATAAATCAAGTCCTAATTTGTAGTTTTTGCCGGTTTCTGACACGTACTGACACTGAAAATTTAACAATTAGCTCTCTTGAGTGAGTTGGCTCCAGCACATCCCTGCTTGTGATTCATTAATTTTATGACCGCTTACTTCATTTGGTTCCAGAACCATGTTAAAGTTTGGTTTGGTGGTCTTACTACCTTTACTTTGTTTATTAGTGGAATTGGTGAGAAACTGGATGTATTCCTACAAATCCCTCATCACTGCTGACAACAGCAACTAAAGGCATACTTCTAGCCTTGGCCAGCAATGGTAGTCTCTTACAATGCAAAGGAGAGTGCTTATTGTGTCAGCTAAACAAAATAACACACACTTAATAACATTTGCTAAGAACAATCTTATTTGAAAAAGAAATGATTAGGGTAATGAGTCATTCTACATGAAAGGCAGAATTCATTCTATCATGGACTTTTGCAAATTGAAGTGCTGAAGTGAATTCATACTGTTAAATAATCAAATTAATTGACTAAAAACACATTTTTAGTGTTGATGTGACAAAAGTGTCAGAGAAAATGTGCTATTTAAATCTATATTTTTATATCATTTCATGTAATTGCATATCTGTATAATAGTTATATCTCTTACTCATCTTGTGCCATTCTTCAGTTAGAATAAAATTAAGGAAAATGAAGAAACTATTTAAACTATTAAAACTGAACCAGTTAGAGATGGAATGTGTTACATTATCCAGGATTAATTGAATAGGAAGAAAAATAAGAGAATTTTATTATTTAATTCTCATTTTAATGCAATTTGTGAGGACTTGTTGGTAAAACAGTAAGTTTATCTGAAATAAATTGAGTTATATTGTAGTACCAAATTGTTTCAGAATAGTTACTCCATTATTTTAGTAAAGATTGCCTGCTGAACGTGAAACCTATACTGAATCCTTTCTGACCTGTTTGGTATTGTGATATTGATAACCAGCCACACTTTCTAGTCATTTATCTTGCTTTCCTCTGAGTAATCTTCCCCCCACCCTCCATCCCTGGATCTTAATTCTGCTAATAGCACCCTTGAATGGCTGCCAGGCAACAAACACAGGCAGGTGAAAAATGAATGGCTCCAGCCTGACCGCTGATAACTACCAAAAGGCTTTTTATTCTTAGAATTTCCTATAAAAACACAAGATGACTGGATGACTCTCAACTACATTCCTCTTGAGTGCTTTTTTTCAACCCTTTCAATTGCGGTTATTCTTGGAAGGAAACAGGATTATTGATAATTTTTCTTCTTGCTTAAAAAAAAATAAACCCCTACAGTTCCTGAGTGTTTGAGTTTCTTTGTTATTCAAAAACATGAGTAAGTGATATAGTTTAATTGAAAGAGATGGGGATGGGGGTAAGGAGAAGGAGATGGTTTCTCAAATAACTGCTTAATGTGTAGAACTCATAATTCTTTGAGAGCTTTATGGTTTAAGCCTTTATGTAGTAAAAATGGGTAAAATGTATACATGTGCTGAAAGTATGCAAATCAGTTTTAGAAAAAGCTATACTTTTAAAATTTATTGTACGTTCATAGGAATTATAAATTTGGAGAGAAAAACCTATGATGATTTTTATTCATTGAAATCAATATGGCACATGGTAATGGTGATGGTAGCAGTGGGGAGCTTTAGCTCTGAAAAACTACTAAAAACAAAACATAGCATCCCTATAGTGATGGGTTAGGTTCCCTAATACTGAACACGTCAGAAGCAGTCAATGTTCTGTTTGGTTCCTAAATAATCTAGTTAATTTTTGTAGATCTAAGGGTGGTGTGGGTTTTTAACTTGAGCACTGTATTAAAAATCACAGTGAAGCCAAGCTGAAAAATAAAGATTTCATTTTATTGCCATGATTTAGGTTGAGCATTTGAGTATATGATTAAAGGTGAGTGGTACTCAAGCTGGGGTATGATTGGCTTTGCTGGGTTATATAAAAGTATCAACTGTTCCTTCAGGGAAATCATTTTAATAGATAACAGCATGTTATACTATATTTCATCAGAGATATTTAAATCTAAATTAAGAGCAGTTGTGAGATGGGTTGCCAATTTTTCTTGTGATAAAAGGGAAATAGTTCAACAAATACAGTCCAGATGTTATCTTAATCCAGTCCTCATGTAAAAAAAAGCACACTATGGGATAGTAACAATAACACCTTCTACCTGTTTCTAATTTTCCTCCTCTCAGACACCCCCTGTGAGAGATAGATTAAACCAACACATCATTTATGAATCAGCACTGGGCTGGGGCTCATTTTATATTTACAGACTAAAATTTGCAGCCACTAGTTTTTGATAAATGTAAAAAAAAATGCTTGGTTGTAGGTAGCATTTGGAGGAGAATCCTTTAGATAGTTGTTGGTTTAAAAGAAAAGCAATGAGTTTGGAGAAGGCCCAGAGTTCAGTGAATGTTCTGATATTAATTACTACTTTGCTTTAGGCTGCACAATCTGTAATATGATGTAATAAAAGTCAAGATCATGGAAATGGATTATGATAAACTTCTCTAGACTCCTCAAAGTAACTCCTACTTTTCTTGGATGTTCTACTTATAGTTCTGAACCTAGTGTGATTCCCCGATATGGGAGTCTTTCATTTGAAGTCTGAGATCACCTTTGGTTGGGGCCAGCATCTATAATGTAAAGGAGGAAACTTATTAATCCCCTCATGCCTTTCTTTCCTTTATTATCTTTCCCTTCTCTCACCTCATCTTCTTTACAGGATTTGTATGGACATTGGCCCATTAGACACTTCCAAGATTATCTAGGTGTTTAGGGCAGAGAATCTCATTCTAGTTGTTTCTGTGGGAATTGTTCACAGTTTCCTCAGAGCACAAAAACCCAAAAAACCAACCAAACAAAAAACGAGAAACTTTTTTTTGTAAATCGTACAACTTAGCTCATGTTGTTTCAGTGCATTGAAATTGTCACTGAAGCAGATAGATGTTCAATAACTCCTCAGTGGCCGACTATTCTTTCCCTGAATAATTTATATATGGGAAGAACCTAATTAATTAAAACGATAAGATACTCTGAGAATAAAAACTGTTTCTAGTGTGAAAAGATTTGAATTAGTTTGCACTGTTCCAGAGGCAGCAAAATAATCACAACAATCTAAGTATAAATCCTTCCTCAAAAATAATTTTGGCAAACCTCTGGATCTTCCCAAATGTTTTCTGCAAGAAATTAATTCTGTTTTCAAAATATGATATTTCCATATTTATTTAATGACAGTGAAACAAGGCAATGTTGTAAGAAAAATGAGTCTTCAGGGACTGCCTACACAGCTGGACCTTTGCAGAGAGAGGTGTTAAAGAAAAATTTCCAATGAGAAAGGACACCCAGGATTTACATTTTTAATGACAACTTTGGTGAGGCTGCCTGGCGTCACCTAAATTGTAAGACTATGACAAGAATGGCAACCACAACTAAAGAAAGTTTTCTTGTCAGATCCCTATCAGAAATAACAACTTTCTTATTCTAAAGAAATCTTTGCAGATTTTCTGCACAATTTCCTGTCAAGATGTTCCAACAGTGATCAAGCCACATAATATATGAATATGTGCCTCAGTGAAATTAAGTGGTTTATGTGCATTCCTATTGATCTATATGTGATTTGCATATGATTGAAAAGCTAAACTTTAAAAATAATTAAAACAATATGAAAAAAAGCATTGCCAGGAGTTATAGTAGGATATATCGATTCAGACGGAAACCATGTTATTAGTAAGATTTTGTGCCTCCTGTACAAAACTCTATTTTACTGTACAGAATGAGAATGTGAGCTCTATCATGTTGGATTATTTGGCAATCTATTAGTGCATTCATCTTTTCATCATTTGACAGGTGGAAGTAGTAGTAGCACAGTTTTTAGTTTTAATTATAAAGGATTCCAGATGTAGAATGCTACAAAAATTAAAACCAGAGCTACTCATATGTCCTTTCAAAGTAAGCCAACTTCAAGTTATCTGCTTTTCATTTAAAAACATTATTAAGGCTATTACTAAGAAATTCATGGTCTTAGCCTGTTCCAGTAATTGACACCTTTAAAGTGATTAAACAGATTTAGAATGTGTAGAAAAGTAAATTTGTCTTAAAGAATGACTCTAATCATCCATTTACATATAACAGACAAATCAGTGTCTATAATTTCATGGTTTGTGTCAGCCTTGGGAAGATGTGTTAAATTGGAGGGTGATGCTTACCTTTCCACCCTTTCTTGATTTTATTTTGTCTTCATGATTAAGTTTCACTTTCATTGTTTGGCCACTTAGAAATGAAAGTTTAATCATCATGATTTGCCTGATAATTGGTGGTTAGTTCTTAGGAGTGAATGTTTTCTCAAAGCAAAATGACTGAAGTTAGAAAATGTTTGCTCTACCCCTAATAAATAAACCAATCTGTCAATTTGACTAGCGTTTTTGTAAATTCAACCTGCTATAATTTTCCAGCACCCATTTCGATAGGTGAACAAGAAATGCATCCAAACAAACAAATGTGGCTGTTCATCTGACTCCAAATGTCTGAGATTGTTGGTAATTAGGCTAGTTGGCAAGGCTGATAAATTAGAAAAGTAACTTGTTTGGTGTAAACCGAACCTGTTTCTGAGGTAGAAATGTTAGGCTTTTATCCTCTGGAGAGTGATTGAAAGGGTGAGAAGTTAATTTGGCAGCTTCACTTCTACGGTTTCATAACGTGTCTCCCCATCTGCCCTGCCCCCCTCCTTAGCTGCAATGAAGGAGGTGATTTCAATGCTTTGTGCCTGCCCTCATACAAGGCAAGAGCATGACCCAAAACGAAACCCCTCTCCCCAGGGCACATCCTGAGCAGCCACAGCTTGGCTCAAGTGTTTCTTATGAACAGCCGTCCAGAGCACTTGATCTAAATCATACCATTTCCTTCACAGTATGGCATAGTTAACAAGTCAGTGCATCAACACAATCTGCAGATGGCAGTTCAAAAGGTGCTCGTCCCCTCAGTGAGAGGGAGGGCAATGAGTGCTCATTACGCGAATTCAGCCAGGGGCTCCATCAGGGTGTGAGGGAGGAAAGGGGGGCAGGCCTACCCTGAAAATGTTATGTCTGTGCAAGTAAATGCAGGTTTTGGAAAAGTGTGTTATTGGAGTAAAGTGTAAACAACTTTCAGAAAAAAAGCTGCACTCAGAGTGGACTGTGGTCTCAGAGAGGAGAAGGCAATGAAATTAGTGACAGTGTGCCTGCAGCACCTACCTTGCTCCATTTATCTGAAGACCTTGGCAAATGTAATGTAGTTTTGAACAAAGCCCCAAAGATCAAAAGGAAAGTTATGAACAAATGCAAGCATTGCCAGGCTGTGCGTGCCACGGATCTCTTGAGTACTGCAGACAGTATTTCCAGATCAAGGTTTACACTCCTACACAAATTACATTAACTCTAAATATCCAATGAAGAATCTATGAGACATATTGGCCCTTTAGACTTCAAAACAAAATTAAATTAGAACCATATTGTTGGAATGCTTCTTAGCTAACATTTATATTACTTCAGTTACCAAATCCAGACGATATAATCTATTAAGAAGTAAGATGAGGGTGTGCACTTCTGGCCTCCTCTTATAAAAATTTACAAAAGGTTTCTTCAAACTAACAAGGAAATGACTACAAGGCCCTAAAATGTTGATTTCCAGGGGCAGGTGAGGGGAGGCCAGCTTCCCCACCCTGTCGTCTATGTGTGCACCGTGAATGCCTTTGGGGATTGTTTGGATTACTTGGAGCAAGACTGTTGTAAGATCTCAGATATCAAGGCAGGTAATTATACGCATGTAGGGAGCTTCAGTCAAGGTCTCTCTCAGTGAATTGTCAGAGCACGAGACATATCTCAGGAGACCAAATAAGGCTCCCCTATGCTGATCTTTGTAAGAAAATCTCTTTGGGAACTCTCAAGATGGGGTTTTACCATAAATCTCATTGCTTAGAAAAAAAGGAGCTTTAAAAGCCTGCCAGTAAAAAATATTTCTTCTATATTTATTTTAACATGAACATACTTAAAAGTGACATCATTCTTTACATTTCATTTGTAGAACAATCTTTTAGTGTACTTCATAAGTGATATTACTTTTTGAAGAATGAAGAAAAATTTGAAAACTCATTGTGAGAATTTTGTTTCTCTCAGATCAATGTTTCATTCTATTAACATCACCTTACAAATAAAAATATAATATAAAAACAAGTAAAAATATAAATTAAAACCATGGTCATAATAGGCAGAAATTTAACATTTAAGTGGACTCCATTCTGGAGTTTTTCTGTTATGACCTAATAGTTCAGAAGTCTAAATGCTTGTCCTCCTAAAGAACAGCAGTACCCCAACCCAGGGGCCTTCTACATTAAGTAATTTTAATTTCTTAATATAGAGAAATGAAAGTAGAAGAATAAAAGCACTAGGGAGGAGTATTAGTGAATTCCTTTCCAATTTTCTCTCTCAAATCTCTCATGTAAACTGGATATGTTTAGCAATTCTTGCCTTAAGGGCATGTCCTTTTATATTTATATTATTTTATATAGTATAATTTAGGAGGAAAACAGAATACAATAAAAATTAATTTATGTCTTAGCTAAGTTCTATCTCTTGTAAAGGTCCTAAGTTATGTCTGGAACCACAAATTTATTGTGCCTACGCAAATGCTTAATGGAAGTTATCTGCATGTTGAAAAAGAGGCTGTCATAATCAGGCATCTTTTAAAAATGACAAGAAATTGAAAACTTGCTTAAACTGAAGGATTGGAAAGAGTATCATGGAATGAGGAGTCACAAGACTTGAGTTCAGTTCCCAGCTCTGCTGCTTTCTATCTGCATAACCTTGAGCACGTCACTTAACCTCTCTGAGTCTCTTTTCTCATTTGTAAAACAAGGGGGTTGCAGTAGATGACCTTCAAGTCTCTTTACAGATATATAGCTATGACACTATTTTATCACTATTTGGGAATGGGTGAAGGAGTGGGTCCTTTCCCTCGCTTCAGAACAGGTGCACATTCTGACCGCGTGATGACACTTTTAATTGGCTACTGACTCAAAATTCTGTGGATCTCCTAAAGGAGCACTGCCCACCTCTCAGACCTCTTTCGCCTAACAGCCTGTAATTGTAAGGATGATTCTTTGGGCTCCAGACAGTAGATGGATGGTAAAAGGCCTTTCACCCCACTGGCCTTGGCCTTGGGAGAAGATGGCCTGTGTCTAAGATGGAACAAGGTCTTATGAGTGCTCCAAAGTTGCTACCATCTTTCCCCCTTTCTGTGAATCTCAGCAGCAAGGAGTTAAGTTACTGCAGCAGTTGCATTTGCAACAGGGTCAGTGGTAGATTGGATAATCAGAAAGTCACCCACATACAGAGAAACAATCAGAAAGAAAAGAGCCTGGTTGGCATTGACCAGGCTGTATTCAGTGAAGGTGAAATGTAAAACAGCCAAACAAAAACTCTGCTACAAATGTCTCAACAAGGCTTGAGAACTTGTCAACTGATGGTAATCATTTTAATGCTGAACTCAAACCTATAATATATAATATATAAATATATATTATATATATAAATACAATTTGATCATGATGAATGATTTCTTGGATGTATTTTGTTGAATTTAATTTAACATTTTTAATCAATATCTATTCATGAGACTGGTATTTAGTTTTCCTTCTATGTTTTATCCTTCCCCCACTTAGATATCAGGATTATATTTGTTTCACTAAAGACATCTGGAAGAATACTTCTTCCCCACCATTTTTAAGAATAATTGGTGTATAATGTATTGTTAGTGGAGTTGTGAAATGATCCAACCATTTTGGAGAGCAATTTGGAACTATGCCCAAAGGGCTATAAAAATGTGCATACCCTTTGATCCAGCGACAGCACTTCTAGGGCTATATCTCAAAGAGATCAGTAATATCACTATGTGTCAAAGAGATTGAAAAAAAAAAGAGGCGGGAAGGACCTATTTGTACAAAAATATTTATAGCAGCTCTTTTTGTAGTGGCAAAGAATTGGACGTTGAGGAGATGCCCAGCAATTGGGGAAAGACTGAAGAAGTTGTGGTATGTGATCATGAGGGAATACTATTGTTCTATAAAAATGATAAGCAGACTGATTTTAGAAAATTCTGGACTTACATGAACTGATGCAAAGTGATGTGAGCAGAACCAGGAGAATAGTAACAGCAATACTGTATGATGATTAACTATGATAACTTAGCTATTCTTAGCAATACAATGATCCAAGACAATCCTAAAAGACTCATGATGAAAAATGCTATCCACCTCCACAGCAAGAACTGATGGAGTCTGAATGCAGATTGAAGCGTACTAGTTTTCACTTTCTGTATTTTTTTCACCCTTTTCCCGCTTTGGTTCTGTGTCTTCTTTCACGTGACAAATCTGGTATATGTTTTGCATGATTGAACATGTATAACCTACATCAAATTGCTTACCATCTTAGGATAGGGGGAGGTGAGAAAGAAAAAGGAAAAAATCTGGAAATCAAAATTTTCTTAAAATGAATATTGAAATTTGTCTTTACATGTAACTGGGAAAAATGCAATACTATTTCAAAAAACTAACTAAGTAAGTAAAAAGAATAAACAGATCACCACAAAAATACTAATTTGGAGAATAAAGGATTGAACATTGGTCATCAAAAAAAATTTGATAGAATTCTCTTGTCACTCCATTGAGACAAATAATTTTTTCCCTTTGGCAGTTTCTTTACAGCTAGTTGTATTTCTTTTCCTGAAATCATCTAATTTACCACCTGTATTTGTTCTTTTGATAGCTTGGGTATTACATATTTCAAAGTACTTCTCTATTTTTTTGTGTTCTAAATAGCATAAAACTGTGCAATCTTGGTTCTGGAAATTCTTTTTATGACTTCTGTTTTTATTGTGAATTCATCTTGCTTACTATTTTGCTGATTGGATTTTCTACCTCTTTTAAAAATCAGATTAGCTAAATGTCATCAATTTTATTACTTTTATCAACAAATACGCTTTTAAAAAGTAATTTCTACAGTTTTTTGTTTCCAATTTATCAATATTTTTTCCCTGTAATTTTTAGTTGCACTTATTTTGGTTGTATTTGTTGGCTTTCAAACTTTTAAAAATAGTTATCTTCATCTCTTCTATTTTGTCAATGTATATTTTTATAGAAATAATTTTTCCTCTGTAAACTGCTTTGGCTATGTCTCAGAAATTTTAGTTTGCTGTTTAATCATCATCATCTTTTTTCACAAAATTATTAATTGTTTCTATATTTATTCTATAACCTAATAATTATTTAGCAGTTTATTAATAAGTCTCTGTTTGGGGGAATCTTTTGTTTGTGTTGATTACTATTTTTGTTGAGTTATGTTACATAAAAGACATATTTATTATTTCTGTCTTTTTAACATTTATTTGTACTATTTCTGTGCCCTAAAATGTGGTAAATTTTTGTAAAAGTATGTAGTTCTAGAAATATGTATGTAGAAATATGTATGTTTTCTAGTATTCCCACTTAGAAGACACCATAAATGCTTTAGCTCTAGCTTTTCCAGTAATTTGTTTTATTTCATTACTTTATTTTATTTTATTTATTTGTTTTATTTCATTAAATTTGTTAGATTTGTTTCCCTTCTGTTAGGTTTGTCCAAAACTGAGAGATACATCAAAATCTCTTACCACTACTATATTCTCTATATCTTCTTATAATTCAGCTAATTTTTCTTTTATTATTTTAGATACTGAGGCATTTGGCACATGTAAATTTAATATTGATACTGATTTGTTGTTTATGGCTCCTTTCAGCATAAAGTAGTTTCCTTATTTATCTCTTTTTATTCAGTGAATTTTTTGTTTTGTAACATGATTGCAATTCCTACTATTTTGGATTTACCTGAATCATAGTAAATTTTGTTCCAGCCCTTCATTTTTATTCATTTTATTCATAATTTATACATCGGGTGTCCCCAAAATCTTAGTTTGAAGCTTTAATAGACTTTTGGTACCCCCGCTACCTTTGTTTTTCAGATATATTTCTTTTAAGCAAAAGATTGAGAGGTTTTATTTTCTTATCCAATCTGCAACTCTTTTTTGTTTTATTGAAATACTTCATCCACTCACATTTAAAGTTTTGAGAATTTGATTCATATTTTCTTCCATTTGTCTCTATTTTTTTTTAAATTAAGAGCAATTTCCCCACTTTCTCTGTAATGACAGTGCTTATTTCTTCAATGTTAGCGTTATCTACTTTAAGGCAATTCTATTTCTATGAGCTCTCTTCTGATTACTTTCAACCACCCATCTCACCCTATTATAATCTCTTTCTCTAGGTTTAGAGTTTTGCCTAACTAATTAATTCCTTTTCTTTCTCCTCTTATCTAGTTACCTAATTCTTCCTTTCTTTTTTCCTCTCAGTTAAGAAGTCAAATGAAAGCTGCTACATTAAGGGACCAGAGGGCTTGGAATATAATATTCCAGAGGACAAAGGAGATAGGATTACAACCAAGAATCACCTACCCAGCAAAACTAAGTATAATTCTTCAGGGGAAAAAAATGGACATTCAGTGAAATGGAGGACTTCATACATATATATAATGCATAATATAATATATATAATCTGTAAGGTCAAGATATAACCTTTAGAGGAAGCAAGTCTCAGTCAATCTAATTCTGCACAAAGACAAGCTCTTATTTGTAAGGTTCAGAAATGGTTTTGATACAGTATCAACAAATATGTATTTACTTTTGCTTTCTGTAATTACTGAGGAAAGAAAGTACTTGGCAGAGTTTTTACCTTTTTTGAATACAGACATTTTCCTGCTACACCTTAGAAAGAGAATAAAATTTATTTTATTAAAGAAATACCTAAGAAGAGTCTTTTTTTTTTTTTTTGGTACTATACTGATATAAAATCCTAACTAGAGATGTTTGGTTGCTTGGGTATGAAATGAAGGAAACCATGGTGTTCAGGGTTTTGTAAGGATATCAATGAATCAACCAATAAACATTTATTAAACACCTACAATATGCTATGTTCTTATTGTCCTTACTTTTTTTTCAGGAAACCATAACAGTCATTTTAGATGAAGATGGCTTTTGGATGAACACTCTACTTTTATCTACTTCCACTTGTGGTTCTGTTTCAAAGAGAACAGTAGCAAACAATTAGAACCAGCATCATAAGAAGATAACAAGTTAGTGGAAGGGTGAAGATTGTCTTAGCTAACTGAATTGATGTGGGTAGAAATGTTGCATTTCTAATAAAAAGTTTCCAGGAAATCCTCCTTTGCCATTTTTATCATGAAATTACCAAAGAATCCTCCCATAGTTCAGGGATAACTTGTGCATTTTTTTTTTTATCTCCAAGGAGAGATGTGCAGCTTGTCCTCATTGTCTTTCCCCATGTAGACCAGAGGCTTTGGACCAAACATAATGTGCCCTTGAAGTGAATTTCTTTCTTTCTAGCCATTCCCAGAGTCTTGTACTGTGTTAAGATGGAAAATCCTCTAATCGGCTGCTGAGCCAAAAGAATTGATGACTCAGGGGACCATGTAAAAGATGGAATAGCTTCCAGCTTCTGGACTGCAGTTCTTCAGGTAACAAGATGTGATTCCAGGGAGGGATGAAAAAGAATGATCCTCCTCTACCTTAATATTATGAAGATACTCCCCATGTAGAGTGTAGGGTGAGGACTCAATTAGGCTAACTTGCCCTGAGGACTGTTGGTGGTCTTTGCTCCTTTGTATTTGTTATCTCATGATATTAGGTCAACAAATACTAGAAGAAAGACCCGTCCTTTTGAGTACTGAAGATCTGGAGAATCAGAATGGAGTTCTTATCCATAGTTGGAGCTTCATGATGGTAGTAATCTGCCAGAATAGCCAGGAACTGATAGTAGGGGAAATGCAAGCACTTGAGAGTGACATCATGAAAAAAAGATCAAGCTTGGCTTTTTGATTGGACAGTGTCTAGTGCAGAGGTGAAATAAGAAATTCCTAATCAATGATATTGCACAACTGCTATATTTTCAGTTGAGGCTTGAATAATATTAGCTCCCCAACAGATTTTATTCAGAGTTGTTTGTGAAGTTGCTAAACCAATGTTTATCCTGTTAATTCTGTTTGTGCTGTGATTCTTCAAAGGTTAGCATTCTGTCTTGATTCAGCAATAAACTACCCATACCATACCTGATTCATATTTTACGTAGAGTATTTTTTCCTAACCTCTTCTTCTTTTGGGAAACCTCTGAGATATTGAGCCACAACTATTACTATAATTCACACCTTTTGGGGCACCAGTGAGGGTCTGTTTAGAAAGCCAGGAAATGTGAAAATGGTCTAGGTGAGTGATGCCTATTCATTAGAATTAGGATTATAGGATCATAGTTTTAGAGCTGACCTGGGACTACATTTAATCCAACCCCTTCATTTTATAAATGAAGAAACTGAGGCCTATAGAGGTTAAGTGACTTGTCCAAGGTCACACAGAGTTTGGCATAGCTGGTCTTTGAACCCAGGTCTTTTGACTTGAAGTCTCATACACTTTCTATTGTGACCATACCAGCTAACGAGCGTCAGCTTTATTTAGCATGCATCTAGAGGGAAAAAAATGAACCCTATAGGGACCATCTAATTCTTTGTTAACAATTGAATTGTTATTCCTCTGATTTTAATATAACATCAGAGAGCACTGGTGCAAATTGAGTGGAAATGTGTTTTGCCTATAAATGTTATGTTGCACTGAGCCCTAGACATCCCTGTCAACTATCTATAACTACTTCATTTGCAGTGATATACATTCCTGGAGGCGGGACGTATTGCTATAACCTTCTTCTTTATCTTACTACTTTTTGATAGAGCTCCTAAGGCCCTTTCAGCCTCTGAGATTCTAGGCCTTCAAAAAGCTTCATGGCCAGGATTTATGCCCATAAATTGGTCTTCTTGAAAAGAGAAATCAAGTCCCATTGACAAAAACAAATGTATATTATAAACTTGCTAAATATGTGTTGGGATTTTCTAACTTGTCTATTAATTATTATTTTTATTCCACATTATTATGGTACTGTTGCAGTCTAAGAGGTTGTGACCCCTCAAAGACTGAAGTACATGATGGGGTCTTCTGGAATGAATTCACAGACTCAAACATTCTTAAAGTCAAGTTGGCAAGAAGTTTATTGCTACGCAGTGGGCAAGGATTCTTAAAGATCCTGAAACTTTAGAGTGGTACAGTTAAAGTTTATATAGGATAAAATACAATAAAACATGTGCCAAACATGCTAACTAGGTGATTCAGGGTGGAATTAAGGTGTGGTTAAGGAGTGGTCAGTTCTTAAAAGAACATGCACTTCTTGTACCTACGGCACAAGCGTTTTACCCAGGGTTCCCTAGGAAAAGCCCACAAAGGGGGCCACATGGAAGTGTGGTTTTAGGCCTGCTACGTCACTATGTTAACCAGTCGTCAGGGACAACTGAGAGTTGTCCAGTCTGCCTTCAGTCAATGTCTTGTTTGCCAAAATAGATGTAGGGAGTATAAACATGTCTTAAGTCTAGAATACAGATAATGAGGAGTCCAGAATGTAGATAATGAGATAGGGCAGTAGTATAGATGGTCCAGTGGGTAATAATGTCTTTATGACCCAGAACAAAGCCAGTTCAAGCTAATAATTCCTCCAAGTGGTGCTTGTTACTGCACCAGGGAGAGAGATAAGGTCTTGCTGGGGCCCACTCATGAGTGATTGCTAGGTACAGTGTCCTTGGGCTGGGGAGAAACTGTAAGGGATAGTGTTTCTGAGGCTAGGGAGAAATTGGGGTCCAAGTACAAGCACCCAAACACAAGCACCCAAGCACCCCATCGGTATGTAGAAGAACTGCCCTATTTCTGTCATATTGAAAGAAAAGAACAAAATGCTTATTTATATTAAGGTATCTTGCTACTTATTTTTTATTCTTTTTAGTTCTTTTATTCACATAGCCCATGATATTGTTTGTATTGTGAAAAAATTTTGAACTTTACCTTAGGGCATATTCACTTGCCACTTGTCAGACTTCTTAGAACATTTTCAAGAGTTTCTCAAGAAGCTTTTCCCTCTTGGCAGCAAGCATTTCAGATGAGAGACTTGTAAAATTCCAAAATGCTCATATGCTTTGTAAATCTGCTTGTTTTGGTAAAAAGAAAATCAGCTGCCTGAAGAATTAAAGTTATTTTTGTTGAAAGGAAAATATTCTTTTCATTCCACCCCTTCCTCCCCCCATTAACTTGTGAGCTCCTTGAGGGCAAGAATTATTTTCTGCCTTTCTTTGTATCCCAAGTGCTTAGCACACTGCCTGGAAGTAGGCACTTAATGTTTTCTACTCTGACCCTTCTCAGTGGCAGACAACTGACATGAAACTCTTTGCTCCAAGAGATTTGCAAAAGCTCAACTTACTTCTCATAAACATTGTAGCAGGACTTAGAGAAAATTACCTTTCCCCATAAATTTGTTTTTGTCTAGTAGATTGATGACTTTTCTTGAGTAGTTCATATTCTGAGACTTCTAGAGCGGGGTTCTTAGTTTACTAAATGTTTTATTTTAGCCAAACAGGGTCATAAGGCTTCCAAAGATAAATTCTAATTTTGATTTGCCAGGTTCTAGTACTTGGGCTGTGGCCTCTTTGTGAAGTATAACTCTTTATTTACAAAACAGGTCCATATAATCTTCTACCTCCAAAAACCCAGCCCACAGAAGTAACTCTGAGACTTCCTTGGAATAGCAGGGTTTGCAAAGAAACCCTGTTTCTCTGACGTACTCCAGGAGTTAACTCTTAAGGATGTTCTTAAACTGCTGTCCTGGAGAGAGAAGGGATATGAGAAATCTCTTTGGAGCAGGATCTTGCTACTGTTCTCTCTTTAGCTCCCCACCCCCAATCCTCTGCTCAACATCTTTTGTTGTTTTGTGTTATGACAAACAGGGCTGTACACTGTGTCCTCAGTCAGGACTTGGGTCTACAGCACAGGCCTGTTGCCTCCTATAACCCCTGGCTAGATCCAGTTGCATTGGCGTATATCTAAATATTAGTCATTTGGAGCATTTTTTCACATAGCTGTGAATGGCTTGGAGTTCTTCCTCTGAAAACGGCTTTTTCATTTCAATTATAGAAAGATGCATTCATATAACTTTGAACCAATTCCTTATTTATATTAAAAATTAGATCTTTATCAGAAAAACTTGTGAGGGATTTTTTCCCAGTTAAATGCTTCACTTCTAATTTTAGCCACATTAGTTTTGTATGTTACAGATTTAAACTTTTTAATTTTATATAATTAAAATTGTTCACTGTATCTTTTGTTATCCTCTCTATCTTTTAGTTGGTCATGAAATCTTCCACCATCAATATATCTGAAAATTATTTTCTTCTTTTTTCCTCATTTGCTCATGCTTTTTATTATTTTGTTTATTTTTTAATTATTATTTATGCATTTGTTTATGCTGTAGCCCATTATGATTGTCATGTATTTATTTAGAGCTTATCTTGGTATATAGTATACAAAGTTGGGATATACCTTATTTCTGTCAGGCTCCTGTACAATTTTCCCAGAATAGTGAATTTTTATTCCAATAGCTGAGATCATTGGGCTTATGAAATACTGTGCTCATTAGCTTCTGCATATTTGTATACTTAATATGTTCCACTGTTATGTCTGTATTTCTTAACCATTATCAAATCATTTTGATGATTATTGTTTTGTATTATAATTTGTGATCTGCTGTTGCTAGGTACTTTTCCTTCCTACCATATTTCATTATTTCCTTTGAGAATCCTGACCTTTTGCTCCTTAAGATGAATTATTATTATTTAGCTCTATAAATTAATCATTTGGTAGTTTGAGTTTATAGCACTGAATAAGTAAGCAATTTCTCCAAATATTTAGGTCTGTTTTTATTTACCTTGACTTCCAAGCATTTTATTCATTTTGTAGTTATTTTACATGGAATTTATCTTTTTGTCTTCTTGTTGATAGGTTTTGTTTGTAGTATGCAGAAATGCTGATTACATATTCCAAAATTTTCCTTGCAATTGTTTTAATTAGTTTTTTAGTTGACTCTCTAAGGGTACCCTAAGTAAACAACGTGTCATCAACATATTATTGCAAATAGCAATCATTTTGTTTCCCTTGTGCCTGAGCTTGTTTCCTCAGTTTCCCTTTGTTGACTTATAACTACTGCTAGAATTTCAAGCCCTGCCTCAAATAACAATGGTGATAATGAATAGCTTTACTTTACCCTCGATCTTATTGGTAAGAACTCTAGCTTATCTTTATTATGTATAGTGCTGCCTTTTGGTTTTAGGTAGATATTATTTACTACCTTAAGGAAAGATTTAATTTATTTCTATATCTTTTAATGTTATTTAAAAATGGGAATGGATGTTGTAACTTATCAAAAGATTTTTCTGTGCCTGTTGAATGCCTTTCATTGTTTTTGTTATAAATATGATTAATTGTTATTCTTTTAATAGTAAACAAACCCTATGTTCCTAGTATAAGTCCAGCTTTGTCATGGTGTATGATCTTTTTGATAAGCTGTTGTAGAATCTTTCCTAATATTTTATTTAAAATTTTTGTGTCAATATTGATTGGGGATATTGGTCTATAGTTTTCTTTCTCTGTTGTAACTCTTCCTGTCTAGATATGTTTCACTGTTACCATTGCCTTTAACGAAATTATCTACTGTCTCTATGATTTGTTCTTTGCTTTACTTGTTCTTCAGCCCTAAACTATTTAGTCTCCAGTTAATTTTTAATCATTTCTTGATCAGCTTTCTATTAAATAAAATTTTTGTTGCATTGTGGTCTATAAAAGAAATGTTGAATATTTCTGCTTTTCTCACAAACAAGTGAAATTTTTGTACCCTAATAGATAATTTCTGCAAAGGTGCTGGATACAACTGATAAACATGTATGCATCTTTTTAAGCTGAAGAAAATCACAAAATTTTGCTGACTTGGGACCACTACAAATTTGTTACGTAATTTCACATGGGTCCTCATTATACCTAAATTGATTCCCTTTAAGCACAGCACTTTTTCTGAATCTTTTTACTTCTCCTTAATCCTCCCATGATTCTCAGCCCCTCCACTCTCTTAACTGGGAAACCTACTTCACATTTTACAAAAAAAAAAATCAAGCCCTAACCTCTCTGCTGATTTCTAATTTTGCATCTTCAACTGACTTTCAGGCATCTCAAACTGGATGTCCAGTAGACATCTTAAACTCAATATGTCTGAAACCAAACTCATTGTATTTCCCCCTAAACTTTTCCCTTTCCTAGCTTCTCTATTACTGTCAAGGACACCACCATCCTTCCAGTCCCTTAGGCTTGCAACCTAGGCACCATCCTTGATTTGTCACTATGTCTCACCCCCAATATCTCAAATATAATCCCTTCTCTCCTTTGATATTGTCACCACCCTGGTGCAGGTTCTTATTGTCTTACATCTGGACTATTGCAATAGCCTGCTGTTGCTCTAACTGTCACAAGTCTCTTTTCATTCCAGTCTGTCCTCCATTCAGCCACTGACATGACTTTCCTGAAGTATAGGTCCAACCATGTCACCTCTGTACTCAATAAACTCTAGTGGCTCCCTATTACCTCCAGGATCAAATTCAAAATCCTCTGTTCAGCATTCAAAGATCTTTATAATCAACCCTTTCCATCTTTTTAGTCTTCTTACACATTATACCATGCCCATTGTCCCTTCACCCCTACTCTTTGATTCAGTGACACTGGCCTCCTTGCTGGTCCATGAGTAAGACACTGTGTTGGCTCCAGGCATTTTCTCTGGTGATCCTCCATACCTTGAATGCTCTTCCTCCTTTTCTCTGTCTTCTGTCTTTCCTAGCTTCCTTCAGGTCTCAACTAAAATCTCACTTTCTAAAGGAATCCTTTCCTTGTAATTCTAATGCCTTTCCTCTTAATTGTGTCTTATTTATACTGTATATGCCTTGCTTGCACATATTTGTTTGCTTGTTGTCTCCCTCATTGCCTTTTGCCCTTTTGTTGCCCTTAGCACTTAAAAATGTACCTGGCACATAGTAGGAGTTTAATTGATTTGTTGAGTTTATTGATTATCTGACAAAGCAAACTCCTCTATAGGTACAAATGATTCCATTCCATCTCATCTTCTCCAGCAGATTGCCCCCTCTATCATTTCTACTCTTACTAATCTTCAATCTTTTACTATTTACTGGCTGCTTACAAACATGCCTTTCCCCTCTTCTGCAAAAGAACTGTCACTTGATCCTACAAATCAACTTGAGTTGTTCTTAAATGCATATTCTTATTTAATATCCTTATCTTTCTATGACTAATTAGATTGCCTTTTGTTAAATGTTGAATACCTGTGAACATTTTGTTTCCTTCCAATATTCAAACTACCTGAGTCAGGCCCAGTTCAGTGAAGATAAGTATGCCAAAAGACAGAGATAGTCTTTGCTCACAAGAAGGTTATTTCAAATGGGGGAGATAATATGTAAATGAAAAAGAACATACAAGATATAAACAAAGTAGTTGAAAGTTAATCATAGAGGAGAAGATACCAATCTCTTGGGGGACTTGGACAGGTGTCATGCTGGAAATATTATTTGTTCTGTGGGATGATCCAATTTGAGATGTCTGAAAGACTGGACTTTAGAAAAGAGATTAGGGCTGGCTATCCACATCTGGGGAACCTATATGAGTGATTAAAATTCCCAAGTGAAAGAATATAGAAAAAAAAAAAAGAGAAGAGAGACAAGTATAGGACCTTGAAAGACAGCCATAGTTAGTAGGCTTATCATGGATGAGTACCTAGCAAAGAAGACTGAGAAGGGAAAAGCAGTAAGGTAGAGCACTGTCATGAAAAACCAGGGAGGAGAGAGTATCTTGAAGGCCAAATGAGATGGAGAGGGTAAGAAGGATGAAGACAGAGAAAAGGGAAACACATCTGGCAACTAAGAAATCATAAGTAACTTGGAGAAAGCAGTTTCAGAGAAATGATGAAGTTGGAGGCCAGAAAGCAAAAGGTTTAGAAGACAGTGAAATTAGAAGTGGAGGTACTGATTGTAAATTTTTTTTCAAGGAATTTAGCTGAGAAGGGAAGAGCAATATTAAGACAATAATTATATTAGGGAGGACAATATTCAGACAACAATTAGCAGAGGTGAAAGGATTAAGTGTTTTGATGATTAAAGATGACCTGAGTATGTTTGTAAGCAGCCGGGATGGAGAGATTGAATATTAGAGAAAGAGTAAGGATGATATTGGGGGCTATCTGCTGAAGAAGATCAGAAGGAAGAGGATCGAGGGTTAATGTAGAGGGCTTGGTCTTGACAAGAAGGGCCATCTCTTCATCAGAGACTGAGGTAATAGTGAGCACTAGGGGTTTTGATGTGTAAGATGAGATGGAGAAAAGTGGAAGTACTTAGTGAATGGCCTCAATATTTTTGGAGGCATGAGATTAGATTCTCAGTTGAGAAAATGAAGAAGAGGTACCATGGCAGATGAGTAGAGATGGAGAGATTTGGAAGTGAGTGTGGTAAATGGAATAGAATATTGATTTAGGAAGAGTAGAAGGAATATTTTGCTGTCCTGGGATAGAATATTGATTAAGGATGAGTAGAATTGCCTTGCTGCACTGAGAACCCAGTTGAAATTAGATCAAATAAATTTATAGTTGATCTAGTCAGCACAGTTTTGCGACTTCCTCCTGTTCCATTCAGTGTGTGAATAAAAGAGGAGACCTACAGTGAAAATCCAGGATTGGGGTTTGGCAAGGAATGATTGACTATAAGACAAGGGATTCAAGAGAAGAGGATAGTGGGGGTAGATGGGAGGAGAGGAAGTATGGGAGGTGGTAATGGGGAAAAGGAGGGAGAGAGAGGGGAAGGGTTGTCCAGGGAGTTTCACCACATACAGTATGGAGTGCAGGTCATTTTTCCCCCCTTGTATGTCAATCTATATCTTCAACTAAGTTGTAAATTCTGTGGAAAATAAATCAACATGTCTGAAACAGAAATTATTATCTTTCTTACTCAAACAATTTTTTGGGTTATTTTGAACTGATAAACACAAACACAAACATTTTCACATAGATGGAAGAATTCGTTATCTTTTTCCAAAAACCCATTTCTCTGCTGAACTTTCCCAATTTTTATTGAGGAAGCCACCATCCTTCCAGTCATCTAGGTTCATAACCTTGCCTCTTTACCCTCCTTCAACTCCCCTTACTGAATCTAACTCTTCAACATCTCTTTCATCTTCCACCTTATTTCAAGGCCATCACCCTTGTTCAGGCTTCTGTCACCTCTATGGATTATCACAGACTCCTGATTGGTCTCTCTGACTCCAGTCTCTCCAGTCTCCAATCTCCACATCACTGCTAATATGATATTACTAAAGCACAGGTCTAACTATGTCACTCTTTAGTTCTAGAAGTTCCAGTGGATTCCTGTTGTCTCTCAGATGAAAATCAAACTTGTTTGTTTAGCATTTTGAGCTTTTCACAACCTTACTTCTGTCTACCTTTCTTAACTTAGTACATTTTATTCTGCTTTATGCATCTAAGCTAGTTTAGCTTACTTTTTTCTGCCCCTCATGTAAGATATTCCATCTCTTGTTTTTGTGCCTTAACAGAGTCCGTCTTCCCCTCCACCCTGTGTTGCCCCCCTTGTAATGTCCTCACTCTGATCTCCTTCTTGGAACCCCTAACCTTCACTAAATCTCAGCTCAAACATTTTCCTTTTCATGAGGCCTTTCTTGATCTCATAGGTGCTGGGGCTGTATTCCCCCCCAAAAAAACATAACAATCAACTTTTTGAATTTACTCTGTGCGTATTTTGTATCTATTTATGAAGAGATGCTGTTAAACCACAGTAGAATGTAAACTCCCTGAGTATAGTGACTGTTTCATTACTGTGCTTGTTGTCCTTGGTGCTAGCATCCTGCCTGGTATAATCATTGACAAGATCACTGCTTATTCTTTTCTTGTGTTCATTCATGGTACCTATTCTATTAGATTAAACAACAACAGCAACAACAACATTTATCAAGCATCTGCCTTGTTCAAGGGACTGTGCTAGGTTCCAGAAATATAAAGACAAAACAAAATAGTCCTTGACCTTCAGGTATATTCTATTAGACATGGTAAATGCTTAATAAATATTGATTGACTGAATGACAATCAATGACACATGAGATCCTTCTATAGACCACTATAGCATTTATCATTTTATTTTTAGAAAAAAAGACTTTATATTCACTTTTAAGCAATTTTCTTTTGGTTAACTTGAATTCTTTTAATAGACAGGTAAGTCAAACTAGTACAATTATATTTAAAACCTGTGGGTGCTTATCTAATATAGACATGACTGGTCAGTATGTGGCATGGATAGATACCTGCTTTGGAGTCTAGCTTTTCCCATCTCTAAAGAAGATATCAAGTTCTTCCCTTTGTGAAGAGTAAAGCAGAAAGTTATGCCAGCACCCCAGAATTCTACCTGAGGTGGGATCTAGGACAATCATGACTGGGTGGTCTCTCTTACACTTTTCTACATTCAAGAATGTTATTGTGCTAGAATTGTATCTGTCTATCACACATTTAATGTTGGCAGTCTAGAGGTATGAAAAAGGGTTCATTTTTCTTGATTACTCTTAAGCTTTTAAGGTAACTCTTACCTTACTTAAGGATTACTCTTAATTTACATTTATATTTAGATAATTACAACCAGCCTAGCTTCCTCTCACCAAATGTTGGTCATACCAAAGATCATCATGAAGAGCTAACAAACCCTTTTTAAAAAAAATCAAGGGGCAGCTAGGTGGCACAGTGGATGGAGCACCGGCCCTGCATTCAGGAGGACCTGAGTTCAAATCCCACCTCAGATACGTAACACTAGCTATGTGACCCTGGACAAGTCACTTAACCTCATTGCCTGACACCCCCCCCCCAAAAAAAATCAATACAAGGAGTATACAAAAATTGGGGGAATTAAATACATTAGAATAGATGAATGATAGTAGTAAATGAACTCTTTGGCTGGGAGCAAGGTAAGATCTCAGTTCTGCTAAGGAAAGGCAGAGCTATCTCATCTCACCAAAAGAGGAATGTACTCTTAGCAGTCTCTAGGGTTGTAGGCATTAGGAATCATGATACATAGTGGGTGCTGACTTCTCCACATGTCTCTAGGTCCAGCATAATCTCTAATCTAATACTCTCAGTTCTCTGTCTCTCTTGTCCACCTTATGCAGCAACCCATCTCAGAAGGTTTTCTTAACCAGTCAAGAATCATGTTATCCTCTGCACTGAACTGGACATAAGAAGATTTTGTGGTCCCAGGTCTGCTATTAACTCGCTATGTAAACTTGGACAAGCTTTTTAATCTTTTGGAGCCTCAGATTTCTTATATGTAAAATGAGCGGGTCAAATTAGGTAATTTATCTTTAAAATTCTTTAATTGAGTGTAATACCAATCTACCCAAGCCTAGGGGTAGTTTTCCTGAAGGATGGTCCTATTATGAAGGGTGTTATGCAGTGGTGTAATTTTTAGTCTGTGGCCTTAACCAATCATTGTAGATAGAGGCAAATAAGCAGAAACTTAGCAAAGAGAGATCCTCACTCCTCATGGATATCCTTGTTGCATAGGAAATAGCTTTTCTGGAGAGGCATGGGCATTATAGTCTGTTTCATCTAACACGGTGGGTGGGTGAGGTAGGGGATGATCCTGGACTGCTTCATGCAAGACTTAATAACGGCAAGTGGGTGATAAAATTAATTTATTGAACCAAGACTTTTTTTTTTGGTAAGGCAATTAGAGTTAAGTGACTTGCCCAGAGTCACACAGCTAGTGAGTGTTATACATCTGAGGTTGGATTTGAACTCAGGCCCTCCGGACTGCAGGGCCGGTACTCTATCCATTGTGTCACCTAGTTGCCACTAGGCCAAGATTTTTAAAAATGACTTTGCTTTTTTAATTCAAAAATTATATATTCATTTCAAAGCACCATAGAGGTATACACAAAAATACACAAATGAATATACAAAAAGATAATTTTCCCCACTGATTCCTTGAAAATAAAACTTCAAATCTACTTCTTGCCTACTCATTTAGCCCTAGGATAGAAAGTAGGAGATGGATAGAAATTATGTGGGTGGTGAAGGTTAAGAACTGTAAACAAAACCAGACAGGGTAGGAGTGGTCTTGTAAAACCTAGAATATTCCTTAGTTAAAGCTACAATTGAATGGTGAAAAGTGAGGTGGAATGGGAGTAGAGGGGGTTGATTATG